>NW_027141254.1:486666-835833 GCF_036365525.1 Heterodontus francisci | reverse complement strand
TCCAGTGTCCCGGGTTCGGTTCTGTTTACTGCCACACTCTCACAGCTCCAGTGACCCGGGTTCAGTTCTGCGTACTGCCGCAGTCTCACAGCTCCAGTGTCCCGGGTTCGGTTCTGGGGACTGCCACAGACTCACAGCTCCAGTGTCCCGGGTTCGGTTCTGTTTACTGCCACAGTCTCACAGCTCCAGTGACCTGGGTTCGGTTCTGTTTACTGCCACAGTCTCACAGCTCCAGTGACCCGGGTTCAGTTCTGTTTACTGCCACAGTCTCACAGCTCCAGTGACCCGGGTTCAGTTCTGTTTACTGCCACAGTCTCACAGCTCCACTGACCTGGGTTCGGTTCTGTTTACTGCCACAGTCTCACAGCTCCAGTGACCCGGGTTCAGTTCTGTTTACTGCCACAGTCTCACAGCTCCAGTGACCCGGGTTCAGTTCTGTTTACTGCCACAGTCTCACAGCTCCAGTGACCCGGGTTCGGTTCTGTTTACTGCCACAGTCTCACAGCTCCAGTGACCTGGGTTCGGTTCTGTTTACTGCCACAGTCTCACAGCTCCAGTGACCTGGGTTCGGTTCTGCGTACTGCCACAGTCTCACAGCTCCAGTGTCCCGGGTTCGGTTCTGGGGACTGCCACAGCCTCACAGCTCCAGTGTCCCGGATTCGGTTCTGTTTACTGCCACAGTCTCACAGCTCCAGTGACCTGGGTTCGGTTCTGTTTACTGCCACAGTCTCACAGCTCCAGTGACCTGGGTTCGGTTCTGTTTACTGCCACAGTCTCACAGCTCCAGTGACCCGGGTTCGGTTCTGTTTACTGCCACAGCCTCACAGCTCCAGTGACCCGGGTTCGGTTCTGTTTACTGCCACAGTCTCACCGCTCCAGTGACCCGGGTTCGGTTCTGTTTACTGCCACAGTCTCACAGCTCCAGTGACCTGGGTTCGGTTCTGTTTACTGCCACACTCTCACAGCTCCAGTGACCTGGGTTCGGTTCTGGGGACTGCCACAGTCTCACAGCTCCAGTGACCCGGGTTCGGTTCTGGGGACTGCCACAGTCTCATAGCTCCAGTGACCTGGGTTCGGTTCTGTTTACTGCCACAGCCTCACAGCTCCAGTGTCCCGGGTTCGGTTCTGTTTACTGCCACACTCTCACAGCTCCAGTGACCCGGGTTCAGTTCTGCGTACTGCCACAGTCTCACAGCTCCAGTGTCCCGGGTTCGGTTCTGGGGACTGCCACAGCCTCACAGCTCCAGTGTCCCGGCTTCGGTTCTGTTTACTGCCACACTCTCACAGCTCCAGTGACCTGGGTTCGGTTCTGGGGACTGCCACAGCCTCACAGCTCCAGTGACCTGGGTTCGGTTCTGTTTACTGCCACAGTCTCACAGCTCCAGTGACCCGGGTTCGGTTCGGTTTACTGCCACAGTCTCACAGCTCCAGTGACCCGGGTTCGGTTCTGTTTACTGCCACAGCCTCACAGCTCCAGTGACCTGGGTTCGGTTCTGTTTACTGCAGCAGCCTCACAGCTCCAGTGACCCAGGTTCGGTTCTGTTTTTTGCCACAGTCTCACACCTCCAGTGACCTGGGTTCGGTTCTGGGGACTGCCACAGTCTCACAGCTCCAGTGTCCCGGGTCCGGTTCTGTTTACTGCCACAGCCTCACAGCTCCAGTGACCCGGGTTCAGTTCTGCGTACTGCCGCAGTCTCACAGCTCCAGTGTCCCGGGTTCGGTTCTGGGGACTGCCACAGACTCACAGCTCCAGTGTCCCGGGTTCGGTTCTGTTTACTGCCACAGTCTCACAGCTCCAGTGACCTGGGTTCGGTTCTGTTTACTGCCACAGTCTCACAGCTCCAGTGACCCGGGTTCAGTTCTGTTTACTGCCACAGTCTCACAGCTCCACTGACCTGGGTTCGGTTCTGTTTACTGCCACAGTCTCACAGCTCCAGTGACCCGGGTTCAGTTCTGTTTACTGCCACAGTCTCACAGCTCCAGTGACCCGGGTTCAGTTCTGTTTACTGCCACAGTCTCACAGCTCCAGTGACCCGGGTTCGGTTCTGTTTACTGCCACAGTCTCACAGCTCCAGTGACCTGGGTTCGGTTCTGTTTACTGCCACAGTCTCACAGCTCCAGTGACCTGGGTTCGGTTCTGCGTACTGCCACAGTCTCACAGCTCCAGTGTCCCGGGTTCGGTTCTGGGGACTGCCACAGCCTCACAGCTCCAGTGTCCCGGATTCGGTTCTGTTTACTGCCACAGTCTCACAGCTCCAGTGACCTGGGTTCGGTTCTGTTTACTGCCACAGTCTCACAGCTCCAGTGACCTGGGTTCGGTTCTGTTTACTGCCACAGTCTCACAGCTCCAGTGACCCGGGTTCGGTTCTGTTTACTGCCACAGCCTCACAGCTCCAGTGACCCGGGTTCGGTTCTGTTTACTGCCACAGTCTCACCGCTCCAGTGACCCGGGTTCGGTTCTGTTTACTGCCACAGTCTCACAGCTCCAGTGACCTGGGTTCGGTTCTGTTTACTGCCACACTCTCACAGCTCCAGTGACCTGGGTTCGGTTCTGGGGACTGCCACAGTCTCACAGCTCCAGTGACCCGGGTTCGGTTCTGGGGACTGCCACAGTCTCATAGCTCCAGTGACCTGGGTTCGGTTCTGTTTACTGCCACAGCCTCACAGCTCCAGTGTCCCGGGTTCGGTTCTGTTTACTGCCACACTCTCACAGCTCCATTGACCCGGGTTCAGTTCTGCGTACTGCCACAGTCTCACAGCTCCAGTGTCCCGGGTTCGGTTCTGGGGACTGCCACAGCCTCACAGCTCCAGTGTCCCGGCTTCGGTTCTGTTTACTGCCACACTCTCACAGCTCCAGTGACCTGGGTTCGGTTCTGGGGACTGCCACAGCCTCACAGCTCCAGTGACCTGGGTTCGGTTCTGTTTACTGCCACAGTCTCACAGCTCCAGTGACCCGGGTTCGGTTCGGTTTACTGCCACAGTCTCACAGCTCCAGTGACCCGGGTTCGGTTCTGTTTACTGCCACAGCCTCACAGCTCCAGTGACCTGGGTTCGGTTCTGTTTACTGCAGCAGCCTCACAGCTCCAGTGACCCAGGTTCGGTTCTGTTTTTTGCCACAGTCTCACACCTCCAGTGACCTGGGTTCGGTTCTGGGGACTGCCACAGTCTCACAGCTCCAGTGTCCCGGGTCCGGTTCTGTTTACTGCCACAGCCTCACAGCTCCAGTGACCCGGGTTCGGTTCTGTTTACTGCCACAGTCTCACAGCTCCAGTGTCCCGGGTCCGGTTCTGTTTACTGCCACAGTCTCACAGCTCCAGTGACCTGGGTTCGGTTCTGTTTACTGCCACAGTCTCACAGCTCCAGTGACCTGGGTTCGGTTCTGTTTACTGCCACAGTCTCACAGCTCAAGTGACCCGGGTTCGGTTCTGTTTACTGCCACAGTCTCACAGCTCCAGTGTCCCGGGTTCGGCTCTGTTTACTGCCACTGTCTCACAGCTCCAATGACCCGGGTTCGGTTCTGTTTACTGCCACAGTCTCACAGCTCCAGTGACCCGGGTTCAGTTCTGTTTACTGCCACAGTCTCACAGCTCCAGTGACCCGGGTTCGGTTCTGTTTACTGCCACAGTCTCACAGCTCCAGTGTCCCGGGTTCGGCTCTGTTTACTGCCACAGTCTCACAGCTCCAGTGACCTGGGTTCAGTTCTGTTTACTGCCACAGTCTCACAGCTCCAGTGACCTGGGTTCAGTTCTGTTTACTGCCACAGCCTCACAGCTCCAGTGACCTGGGTTCGGTTCTGTTTACTGCCACAGTCTCACAGCTCCAGTGACCTGGGTTCAGTTCTGTTTACTGCCACAGCCTCACAGCTCCAGTGACCTGGGTTCGGTTCTGTTTACTGCCACAGTCTCACAGCTCCAGTGACCTGGGTTCAGTTCTGTTTACTGCCACAGTCTCACAGCTCCAGTGTCCTGGGTTCGGTTCTGTTTACTGCCACAGTCTCACAGCTCCAGTGACCTGGGTTCAGTTCTGTTTACTGCCACAGTCTCACAGCTCCAGTGACCTGGGTTCAGTTCTGATATGCCACAGTCTCACAGCTCCAGTGACCTGAGTTCGGTTCTGTTTACTGCCACAGCCTCACAGCTCCAGTGTCCTTCGTTCGGTTCTGGGGACTGCCACAGTCTCACAGCTCCAGTGTCCCGGGTTCGGTTCTGTTTACTGCCACACTCTCACAGCTCCAGTGACCCGGGTTCAGTTCTGCGTACTGCCGCAGTCTCACAGCTCCAGTGTCCCGGGTTCGGTTCTGGGGACTGCCACAGCCTCACAGCTCCAGTGTCCCGGGTTCGGTTCTGTTTACTGCCACAGTCTCACAGGTCCAGTGACCTGGGTTCGGTTCTGTTTACTGCCACAGTCTCACAGCTCCAGTGACCCGGGTTCAGTTCTGTTTACTGCCACAGTCTCACAGCTCCAGTGACCCGGGTTCAGTTCTGTTTACTGCCACAGTCTCACAGCTCCACTGACCTGGGTTCGGTTCTGTTTACTGCCACAGTCTCACAGCTCCAGTGACCCGGGTTCAGTTCTGTTTACTGCCACAGTCTCACAGCTCCAGTGACCCGGGTTCAGTTCTGTTTACTGCCACAGTCTCACAGCTCCAGTGACCCGGGTTCGGTTCTGTTTACTGCCACAGTCTCACAGCTCCAGTGACCTGGGTTCGGTTCTGTTTACTGCCACAGTCTCACAGCCCCAGTGACCTGGGTTCGGTTCTGCGTACTGCCACAGTCTCACAGCTCCAGTGTCCCGGGTTCGGTTCTGGGGACTGCCACAGCCTCACAGCTCCAGTGTCCCGGATTCGGTTCTGTTTACTGCCACAGTCTCACAGCTCCAGTGACCCGGGTTCGGTTCTGTTTACTGCCACAGTCTCACAGCTCCAGTGACCTGGGTTCGGTTCTGTTTACTGCCACAGTCTCACAGCTCCAGTGACCCGGGTTCGGTTCTGTTTACTGCCACAGTCTCACAGCTCCAGTGACCTGGGTTCGGTTCTGTTTACTGCCACAGTCTCACAGCTTCAGTGACCCGGGTTCGGTTCTGTTTACTGCCACATTCTCACAGCTCCAGTGACCCGGGTTCAGTTCTGTTTACTGCCACAGTCTCACAGCTCCAGTGACCTGGGTTCGGTTCTGTTTACTGCCACAGTCTCACCGCTCCAGTGTCCCGGGTTCAGTTCTGTTTACTGCCACAGTCTCACAGCTCCAGTGACCTGGGTTCGGTTCTGTTTACTGCCACAGTCTCACAGCTCCAGTGACCCGGGTTCGGTTCTGTTTACTGCCACAGTCTCACAGCTCCAGTGACCTGGGTTCGGTTCTGTTTACTGCCACAGTCTCACAGCTCCAGTGACCTGGGTTCGGTTCTGTTTACTGACACAGTCTCACAGCTCCAGTGACCCAGGTTCGGGTCTGTTTACTGCCACAGTCTCACAGCTCCAGTGACCTGGGTTCGGTTCTGTTTACTGCCACAGTCTCACAGCTCCAGTGACCTGGGTTCGGTTCTGCGTACTGCCACAGTCTCACAGCTCCAGTGTCCCGGGTTCGGTTCTGTTTACTGCCACAGCCTCACAGCTCCAGTGTCCCGGGTTCGGTTCTGGGGACTGCCACAGCCTCACAGCTCCAGTGACCTGGGTTCGGTTCTGTTTACTGCCACAGTCTCACAGCTCCAGTGTCCCGGGTTCAGTTCTGTTTACTGCCACAGTCTCACAGCTCCAGTGACCCGGGTTCAGTTCTGTTTACTGCCACAGTCTCACCGCTCCAGTGTCCCGGGTTCAGTTCTGTTTACTGCCACAGTCTCACAGCTCCAGTGACCCGGGTTCGGTTCTGTTTACTGCCACAGTCTCACAGCTCCAGTGACCCGGGTTCGGTTCTGTTTACTGCCACAGTCTCACAGCTCCAGTGTCCCGGGTTCGGTTCTGTTTTTTGCCACAGTCTCACAGCTCCAGTGACCTGGGTTCGGTTCTGTTTACTGCCACAGTCTCACAGCTCCAGTGACCTGGGTTCGGTTCTGTTTACTGCCACAGTCTCACAGCTCCAGTGTCCCGGGTTCGGTTCTGTTTCCTGCCACAGTCTCACAGCTCCAGTGACCCGGGTTCGGATCTGTTCACTGCCACAGTCTCACAGCTCCAGTGTCCCGGGTTCAGTTCTGTTTACTGCCACAGTCTCACAGCTCCAGTGACCCGGGTTCGGTTCTGTTTACTGCCACAGCCTCACAGCTTCAGTGACCTGGGTTCGGTTCTGTTTACTGCCACAGTCTCACAGCTCCAGTGACCTGGGTTCGGTTCTGTTTACTGCCACAGTCTCACAGCTCCAGTGACCTGGGTTCGGTTCTGTTTACTGCCACAGTCTCACAGCTCCAGTGACCCGGGTTCAGTTCTGTTTACTGCCACAGTCTCACAGCTCCAGTGACCTGGGTTCGGTTCTGTTTCCTGCCACAGTCTCACAGCTCCAGTGACCCGGGTTCGGTTCTGTTCACTGCCACAGCCTCACAGCTCCATTGACCTGGGTTCGGTTCTGTTTACTGCCACAGCCTCACAGCTCCAGTGACCTGGGTTCGGTTCTGTTGACTGCCACAGTCTCACAGCTCCAGTGACCCGGGTTCGGTTCTGTTTACTGCCACAGTCTCACAGCTCCAGTGTCCCGGGTTCGGTTCTGTTTACTGCCACAGTCTCACAGCTCCAGTGACCTGTGTTCGGTTCTGTTTACTGCCACAGCCTCACAACTCCAGTGACCTGGGTTCTGTTCTGTTTACTGCCACAGTCTCACAGCTCCAGTGACCTGGGTTCTGTTCTGTTTACTGCCACAGTCTCACAGCTCCAGTGACCTGGGTTCGGTTCTGTTTACTGCCACAGTCTCACAGCTCCAGTGACCTGGGTTCTGTTCTGTTTACTGCCACAGTCTCACAGCTCCAGTGACCTGGGTTCGGTTCTGCGTACTGCCGCAGTCTCACAGCTCCAGTGTCCCGGGTTCGGTTCTGGGGACTGCCACAGCCTCACAGCTCCAGTGTCCCGGGTTCGGTTCTGTTTACTGCCACAGTCTCACAGGTCCAGTGACCTGGGTTCGGTTCTGTTTACTGCCACAGTCTCACAGCTCCAGTGACCCGGGTTCAGTTCTGTTTACTGCCACAGTCTCACAGCTCCAGTGACCCGGGTTCAGTTCTGTTTACTGCCACAGTCTCACAGCTCCACTGACCTGGGTTCGGTTCTGTTTACTGCCACAGTCTCACAGCTCCAGTGACCCGGGTTCAGTTCTGTTTACTGCCACAGTCTCACAGCTCCAGTGACCCGGGTTCAGTTCTGTTTACTGCCACAGTCTCACAGCTCCAGTGACCCGGGTTCGGTTCTGTTTACTGCCACAGTCTCACAGCTCCAGTGACCTGGGTTCGGTTCTGTTTACTGCCACAGTCTCACAGCCCCAGTGACCTGGGTTCGGTTCTGCGTACTGCCACAGTCTCACAGCTCCAGTGTCCCGGGTTCGGTTCTGGGGACTGCCACAGCCTCACAGCTCCAGTGTCCCGGATTCGGTTCTGTTTACTGCCACAGTCTCACAGCTCCAGTGACCCGGGTTCGGTTCTGTTTACTGCCACAGTCTCACAGCTCCAGTGACCTGGGTTCGGTTCTGTTTACTGCCACAGTCTCACAGCTCCAGTGACCCGGGTTCGGTTCTGTTTACTGCCACAGTCTCACAGCTCCAGTGACCTGGGTTCGGTTCTGTTTACTGCCACAGTCTCACAGCTTCAGTGACCCGGGTTCGGTTCTGTTTACTGCCACATTCTCACAGCTCCAGTGACCCGGGTTCAGTTCTGTTTACTGCCACAGTCTCACAGCTCCAGTGACCTGGGTTCGGTTCTGTTTACTGCCACAGTCTCACCGCTCCAGTGTCCCGGGTTCAGTTCTGTTTACTGCCACAGTCTCACAGCTCCAGTGACCTGGGTTCGGTTCTGTTTACTGCCACAGTCTCACAGCTCCAGTGACCCGGGTTCGGTTCTGTTTACTGCCACAGTCTCACAGCTCCAGTGACCTGGGTTCGGTTCTGTTTACTGCCACAGTCTCACAGCTCCAGTGACCTGGGTTCGGTTCTGTTTACTGACACAGTCTCACAGCTCCAGTGACCCAGGTTCGGGTCTGTTTACTGCCACAGTCTCACAGCTCCAGTGACCTGGGTTCGGTTCTGTTTACTGCCACAGTCTCACAGCTCCAGTGACCTGGGTTCGGTTCTGCGTACTGCCACAGTCTCACAGCTCCAGTGTCCCGGGTTCGGTTCTGTTTACTGCCACAGCCTCACAGCTCCAGTGTCCCGGGTTCGGTTCTGGGGACTGCCACAGCCTCACAGCTCCAGTGACCTGGGTTCGGTTCTGTTTACTGCCACAGTCTCACAGCTCCAGTGTCCCGGGTTCAGTTCTGTTTACTGCCACAGTCTCACAGCTCCAGTGACCCGGGTTCAGTTCTGTTTACTGCCACAGTCTCACCGCTCCAGTGTCCCGGGTTCAGTTCTGTTTACTGCCACAGTCTCACAGCTCCAGTGACCCGGGTTCGGTTCTGTTTACTGCCACAGTCTCACAGCTCCAGTGACCCGGGTTCGGTTCTGTTTACTGCCACAGTCTCACAGCTCCAGTGTCCCGGGTTCGGTTCTGTTTTTTGCCACAGTCTCACAGCTCCAGTGACCTGGGTTCGGTTCTGTTTACTGCCACAGTCTCACAGCTCCAGTGACCTGGGTTCGGTTCTGTTTACTGCCACAGTCTCACAGCTCCAGTGTCCCGGGTTCGGTTCTGTTTCCTGCCACAGTCTCACAGCTCCAGTGACCCGGGTTCGGATCTGTTCACTGCCACAGTCTCACAGCTCCAGTGTCCCGGGTTCAGTTCTGTTTACTGCCACAGTCTCACAGCTCCAGTGACCCGGGTTCGGTTCTGTTTACTGCCACAGCCTCACAGCTTCAGTGACCTGGGTTCGGTTCTGTTTACTGCCACAGTCTCACAGCTCCAGTGACCTGGGTTCGGTTCTGTTTACTGCCACAGTCTCACAGCTCCAGTGACCTGGGTTCGGTTCTGTTTACTGCCACAGTCTCACAGCTCCAGTGACCCGGGTTCAGTTCTGTTTACTGCCACAGTCTCACAGCTCCAGTGACCTGGGTTCGGTTCTGTTTCCTGCCACAGTCTCACAGCTCCAGTGACCCGGGTTCGGTTCTGTTCACTGCCACAGCCTCACAGCTCCATTGACCTGGGTTCGGTTCTGTTTACTGCCACAGCCTCACAGCTCCAGTGACCTGGGTTCGGTTCTGTTGACTGCCACAGTCTCACAGCTCCAGTGACCCGGGTTCGGTTCTGTTTACTGCCACAGTCTCACAGCTCCAGTGTCCCGGGTTCGGTTCTGTTTACTGCCACAGTCTCACAGCTCCAGTGACCTGTGTTCGGTTCTGTTTACTGCCACAGCCTCACAACTCCAGTGACCTGGGTTCTGTTCTGTTTACTGCCACAGTCTCACAGCTCCAGTGACCTGGGTTCTGTTCTGTTTACTGCCACAGTCTCACAGCTCCAGTGACCTGGGTTCGGTTCTGTTTACTGCCACAGTCTCACAGCTCCAGTGTCCCGGGTTCTGTTCTGGGTGCTGCCTGTGTGGAGTTTGCAAGTTTTGCCTGTGACCATGTGGGTTTCTGCCGGGTGCTCTGGTTTCCTCCCACAGACAAAGACTTGCAGTTTGATTGATAAATTGGCCATTGTAAATGTCCCTAGTCTCGTTAGGTGGTTGGAGGATGGTGGGGATGTGGTAGGGAATATGGGATTAATGTTGGATATATAAATGGGTGGCTGTTGGTCAGCACAGACTCGATGGGCCAAAGGGTCTGTTTCAGTGCAGTATCTCTCTATGATTCTCTTTGTGTAAAGACTTTTCATCCATTTTACACAGACAGATATTTGTCTTCATTGTTAGGATGTGTCTGTCACTAGACCAGCAGATATTGTCCATCCCCAGTTGTCCATTGAGAAGGTGATGCTGGTCCATTACCTTGAACCTCTGCAGTCTGTGTGGTGAAGGTCATCTCACAATGGTGTTGGAGAAGGAGTTACAGCATTTTCACCCAGTCATGATGAAGGAAAGGTGATATATGTCCAACACAACAACAACTTGTATTTATATAGCACCATTAATGTCAGTACATGTTCCAAGGCACTCCTCTCCACCACTCCCCTCCCCCACTCCCCTCCCCAACACCCCTATCCCACTCCCCTCCCCCACTCCCCTCCCCAACACCCCTACCCCACTCCCCTCCCCCACTCCCCTCCCCCACTCCCCTCCCCAACACCCCTACCCCACTCCCCTCCCCCACTCCCCTCCCCCACTCCCCTCCCCCACTCCCCTCCCCAACACCCCTACCCCACTCCCCTCCCCCACTCCCCTCCCCCACTCCACTCCCCCACTCCCCTACCCCACTCCCCTCCCCAACACCCCTACCCCACTCCCCTCCCCCACTCCCCTCCCCCACTCCCCTCCCCAACACCCCTACCCCACTCCCCTCCCCCACTCCCCTCCCCCACTCCACTCCCCCACTCCCCTCCCCAACACCCCTACCCCACTCCCCTCCCCCACTCCACTCCCCCACTCCACTCCCCCACTCCCCTCCCCAACACCCCTACCCCACTCCCCTCCCCCACTCCCCTCCCCCACTCCCCTCCCCCACTCCACTCCCCCACTCCTCTCCACCACTCCCCTCCCCCATTCCCCTCCCCAACACCCCTACCCCACTCCCATCCCCAACACCCCTACCCCACTCCCCTCCCCCACTCCACTCCCCCACTCTACTCCTCCCACTCCACTTCCCCACTGCGCAATATCACTCCCCTCCCCCACTCCCATCCCCAACACCCCTACCCCACTCCCCTCCCACACTCCCCTCCCCCACTCCCCTCCCCCACTCCACTCCCCCACTCCTCTCCACCACTCCCCTCCCCCATTCCCCTCCCCAACACCCCTACCCCACAACCCTCCCCAACACCCCTACCCCACTCCCATCCCCAACACCCCTACCCCACTCCCCTCCCCCACTCCACTCCCCCACTCTACTCCTCCCACTCCACTTCCCCACAGCGCAATATCACTCCCCTCCCCCACTCCCATCCCCAACACCCCTACATCACTCCCCTCCCCCACTCCCCTCCCCCACTCCAATCCCCCATTCCCCTCCACCACTCCCCTACCCCACAGCCCTCCCCCGCTCCCCTCCCCCACACCCCTCCCCAAACTCCCTCCCTCACACCCCTCCCCCACGCCCCTACTCCACTCCCCTCCCCCATTCCCCTCCCCAACACCCCTCCCCCACTCCCCTATGTCAATCCCCTCCCCCACTCCCCTACACCACTCCCGTCCCCCACTCGCCTCCCAAACTTCCCTACTCCACTCCGCTCCCCAAACCCCCTCCCCTATTCCCCTACCCATATCCCCACCCCCACTCCCCTACCCCACTGCACTCCCCAGCTCCCATTTCCCACTCCCCGCCCCAACTCCCCTACCCCACTGCACTCCCCAGCTCCCATTTCCCACTCCCCGCCCCAACTCCCCTACCCCACTCCCCTCCCGCACTCCCCTATATCACACCCCTCCCCCACTCCACTACCCCACTCCCCTCACCAGATCCCTTCCCCCACTCCCCTCTGTCATTCTCCTCCCCCCTCCCCTACACCACTCCCATTCCCCACTCGCCTCCCAAACTTCAATACTCCACTCCGCTCCCCAAACACACGCCCCCATTCCCCTACCCAAATCCCCTCCCCAGCACCCCTTACCCACTCCCCTCCCCCACTCCCCTACCCCAACTCCCCTCCCCCATTCACCTTCCCAACTCCCTCCCACTCACCTCCATAACTCCACTCACTAACTCCCTCCCACTCACCTCCCCCACTCCCCTCCCTAACTCCCCTCCCTCACGCCCCTACCCCTCTCAGATCACCAACTTCCCTCCCCCATTCCCCTCCCCCACTCATCTCCCCAACTCTCCCCACCAACTCCCTCCCACTCACCTCCCCCACTCCTCTCCCTAACTCCCCTCCCTCACACCCCTCCCCAACTCCCCTCACTCACTCCCCTGCCCAACTCCCTCCCACTCATGGTACCCACTCCCCTATCCCACTCCCCTCCCCCGCTCACCCCCATTCTCCACCCCCACTCCCCACCCCACTGCGCTCCCCAGCTCCCCTTGCCCACTCCCCGCCCCAACTCCCCTACCCCACTCCCCTCCCCCACCCGCATATATCACACCCCTCCCCCACTCCCCGACACCACTCCCATCCCCCACTCGCCTCCCAAACTTCCCTACTCCACTCCGCTCCCCAAACACCCTCCCCCATTCCCCTACCCAAATCCCATCCCCAGCTCCCCTTACCCACTCCACTCCCCCACACCCCAACCCCACTCACATCCCTAACTCCGCAAGCCCACACCCCTCCACTACTCACCTCCCCAACTCCCCTCACCAACTCCCTCCCACTCACCTCCTTAACTCCCCTCCCTAACTCGCCTCCCCCACTCCCCTCCCCCTCACCTCCCCAACTCCCCTCACTAACTCCCTCCCACTCACCTCCCCCACTCCCCTCCCTAACTCCCCTCCCTCACCCCACTCCCCTCCCTAACTCCCCTCCCTCACTCCCCCACCCCACTTACCTCCCCAATCCCCCTCACCAACTCCCTCCCCCTCACCTCACCAACTCCCCTCACTAACTCCCTCTCACTCACCTCCCCCACTCCCCTCCTCTCCACTCCTCTCCACTCCCCTCCCACACTCGCCTCCCAAACTGCCCTCCTCCATTCCGCTCCCCAACCCCACTCCCCTACCCCACCCACCTCCCTAACTCCGCACCCCCACTCCCCTCCCCCACTCAACTCCCCAACTCCCCTCACTAACTCCCTCCCACTCACCTCCCTAACTCCCCTCCCTAACTCCCCTCCCCCACTCCCCTCCCCCCTCACCTCCCCAACTCCCCTCACTAACTCCCTCCCACTCAACTCCCCACTCCCCTCCCTAACTCCCCTCCCTCACACCCCAACCCCACTCACTTCCCCAACTTCCCTCCCCCACTCATCTCCCCAAATCCCCCCACCAACTTCCTCCCACTCACCTCCCCCACTCCCCAATACCACTCCCCTCCCCCGCTCACTCCCACTCTCCACCCCCACTCCTCTACCCCACTGCACTCCCCAGCTCCCCTTGCCCACTCCCCGCCCCAACTCCCCTACCCCACTCCCCTCCCCCACCCCCCTATATCACTCCCCTCCCCCACTCAGCTACCCCACTCGCCTCCCAAACTTCCCTACTCCACTCCGCTCCCCCACCCCGTTCTCCAATACCCCTCCCCTTCCCCTATCCCATTCCTCTCCCCCAAACCCCTACTCCACACTCCTCCCTCATTCCCCTCCCCCAATCTCCTCCCCCACTCCCCTCCCCCAATCTCCTCCCCCACTCCACTCCCCTCCCCCACTCCCCTCCCCTACTCCGCTCCCCAACACCCTCCCCCATTCTCCTACCCAAATCCCATCCCCAAACTCTCCCCTCCACTCCACTCCCCCATGCCCCTCCCCCACTCCCCAACCCCACTCACCTCCCCATCTGCCCTCCCCCAAATCCCTCCCCCACTCCCCTCCCGCACTCACCTCCCCCACTCCCCTCCACACACCCACTCCCTTCCTCCACACTCCACTCCCACTCCCCTACCCCACTCCCCTCCACACACCCAATCCCCTGCACCACTCCCCACACCCACTCCCCTACCCCAGTCCTCTCTCCTTCTCTCCTCCCACAATCTCCTCTCCCACTTCCCTCCACCACTCCCACTCTCTACCCCTCTCCTCTCCCCCTCATCTCTCCTCCCCACTCCCCTTCCCAATCCCCTCCCCCACTCCCCTCCTCTCCACTCCTCTCCACTCCCCTCCCCCACTTGCCTCCCAAACTTCCCTCCTCCATTCCGCTCCCCAACCCCCCTCCCCATTCCCCTACCCCACTCCCCTCCCCAACTCCCCTCCCCAACCCCCCTCCACCACTACCCGACATCACACCCCTCCCCCACTCCCCTCCTCTCCACTCCTCTCCACTCCCCTCCCCCACTCGCCTCATAAACTTCCCTCCTCCATTCCGCTCCCCAACCCCCCTCCCCATTCCCCTACCCCACTCCCCTCCCCAACTCCCCTCCCCAACCCCCTCCACCACTACTCTACATCACACCCCTCCCCCACTCCCCAACCCCACTCCCGTCCCCAAATCTCCTCCTCCACTCCCCTCCCCTACTCCCCATACCCACACCCCTCCCTCACCCCCTACCCCACTCCATTTCCACTCCCCTTCCCACTCCCCTTCCAACTCCCCTCCCCCACTCTCCTTCCCACTCCCCTCCCCCACTCCCCTTCCACTCCCCACCCGCACTCCCCTCCCCCACTCCCCTCCCCACATCCCCTCCCCCACTCCCCTCCTCCACACCATTTCCACTCCCCTCCCCCACATTCCTTCTACGCCCCTACCCCACACCCCACCCACTCCCCTTCCAACTCCCCCCACCAACTCCCTCCCACTCACCTCCCCCACTCCCCTCCCTAACTCCCATCCCCCACTCCCCTCCCCAACTTCCCACACCCATTCCCCTGCCCAACTCCCTCCCACACACATCCCCCACTCCCCTATCCCTCTCCTCTCCCCCGCTCACCCCCACTCTCCACCCCCACATCCCTACCGCACTCCCCTCCCCAAACTCACTCCCCGACTCCCCTACACCACTGCGCTCCCCAGCTCCACTTGCCCACTCCCCGCCCCAATTCCCCTACCCCACACCCCTCCACCACTCCCCTAAATCACTCCCCTCCCCCACTCCCCTCCCAAACGTCCTTACTCCACTCCGCTCCCCAACCCCCCTCCCCCATTCCCCTACCCCACACCCCTCCACCACTCCCCTACTCCACGCTCCTCCCCCACTCCCCTCCCCCACTCCCCTCCCCAATCTCCTCCCCCACTCCCCTCCTCCACACCCCACACCCACTCCCCGACCCCACTCCCCTACACACACCCACTCCCTTCCTCCACACCCCTCACCAACTCCCCTACCCCACTCCCCCCACACACCCACGCCCCTGCACCACACCCCACCCCCACTCCACTTCTCCACACCCCACTCCCACTCCCCTACCCCAGTACCCTTCCCTTCTCTCCTCCCACACTCTCCTCCCCCACTTCCCTCCACCACTCCCACTCTCTACCCCTCTCCTCTCCCCCTCCTCTCTCCTCCCCACTCCCCTTCCCAATCCCCTCCCCAACTCCACGACCCCACTCTCCTCCTCTGCACTCCTCTCCTCTCCACTACTCCACTCCCCGCCCCCACTGCCCTTCCACTCCCCTCCCCCACTCCCATTCCCACTCCCCTCCCTCACTCCCCTTCCCACACCCCTACGCACTCCCCTCCCCCACTCTCCTTCGCATTCCCCTCCCCCACTCTCCTTCGCACTCCCCTCCCCCACTCTCCTTCCCACTTCGCTCCCCCACTTCCCCACTCCCCTCCCCCACTCCCCTTCCAACTCCCCTCCCCCACTCCCCTTCCAACTCCCCTCCCCCACTCCCCTTCCCACACCCCTCCCCCACTCTCCTTCCCACTTCGCTCACCCACTCCCCTTCCACTCCCCTCCCCACTCGCCTCCCAAACTTCGCTCCTCCATTCCGCTCCCCAAACCCCCTCCCCATTCCCCTAACACACGACCCTCCCCAACTCCCCTGCCCCAACCACCCTCCACCACTACCCATCATCACTCCCCTCCCACACTCCTCAACCCCACTCCAGTCCCCAAAATCCCACCTCCACTCCCCTCCCCCACTCTCCTTCCCACTTTGCTCGCCCACTCCCCTTCCACTCCCCTCCCCCACTCCCCTTCCATTCCCCTCCCCCCCAATCCCCTTCCACTCCCCTCCCCAAATCCCCTTCCACTCCCCTCCCCACTCCGCTTCCACTCCCCTCCCCCACTACCCTTTCCCACTCCTCTTCCACTCTGCTGTCCCACGCCCCTCCCACACTCCCCTCCCCCACTCCCCCACTCCCCCACTCCCCTCCACCACCCCACTCCCCCACACCCCCTCCCCCACTCCCCCTCCTCCACTCCCACACTCCCCTCCCCCACTCCCCCACTCCCCTCCACCACCCCACTCCCCCACACCCCCTCCCCCACTCCCCCTCCTCCACTCCCATTCCCCCCTTCCACTCCCTCCCCACTCCGCTTCCACTCCCCTCCCCCACTACCCTTTCCCACTCCCTTTCCACTCCCCTGTCCCACTCCCCTCACCCACTCACCGTCCCCCACATCCCTCCTCCACTCCGCTCCCCTTCAACCCTCCCACACTCCCATCAAACACTTCCCTCCGCCACTCCCACTCGCTACCCCTCTCCTCCTTCCGCTCACCTCCACCTTCCCCTCCCTTCCCCCACTCCCCTTCCACTCCCCTCTCCCACTCCCCTCCCCTTCCAACTCCCCTCAAACTCCCCTCCCACAGTCCTTCCAACTTTGCTCGCCCACCACTTCCACTCCCCTCTCCCACTCCCCTCCCCTTCCAACTCCCCTCAAACTCCCCTCCCACAGTCCTTCCAACTTTGCTCGCCCACCACTTCCACTCCCCTCCCCCACTCCCCTCCCCCACTCCCCTTCCACTCCACTCCCCCCCACTCCCCTTCCACTCCCCTCCCCCACTCCCCTTCCACTCCACTCCCCCCCACTCCCCTTCCACTCACCTCCCCCACTCCCCTTCCACTCCCCTCCCCACTCCGCTTCCACTCCCCTCCCCCAGTACCCTTTCCCACTCCCTTTCCACTCCCCTGTCCCACTCCCCTCACCCACTCACCGTCCCCCACATCCCTCCTCCACTCCGCTCCCCTTCAACCCTCCCACACTCCCTTCACACACTTCCCTCTGCCACTCCCACTCGCTACCCCTCTCCTCCCTCCGCTCCCCTCCACCTTCCGCTTATCACGCCCCTCTCCCACAGCCTCCCCATTCCCATCCTCTCCCCTCCACACTCCCCTTGCCATTCCCCTCTCTCACAGCCTCCTCTCCCCACCTCTTACCTCCCCCACTATCCTTCCCACTCCAATCTCCCACAGCCTACCCGACTCCCCTCCTCTCCCCTCCACCACTCCTCTTCCCACTCTCCTCTCCCATCCCCTCCGCCCTACTCCCCTCCTCTCCCCTCCTCCCCTACTCTACCCTCCTCCCCTCCTCTCCCCTCCTCCACTCCCATTCCCACTCCCCTCTCCCACAGCCACCCCTACTCCCCTCCTCTACCCTCCTCCCCTCCTCTCCCCTCCTCCACTCCCATTCCCACTCCCCTCTCCCACAGCCACCCCTACTCCCCTCCTCTACCCTCCTCCCCCCTCCTCCCCTACGCTACCCTCCTACCCTCCTCTCCCCTACTCCACTCCCCTTCCCACTCCCCTCTCCCACTGCCACCCCTACTCCCGTCCTCTCCCCTCCCCCACTCCCCTTCCCAATCAATTCCCCCCTCCCCACCCGCACACCCCTCCCCCAGACCCCTCCCCCAATCACCTTCCCAACCCCTCCCCCACCCCCTTCCCACTCCGATCCCCCACTTCCCTCCCCCTGTCCCCTCTCCCAATCCCCTCCTGCATACCCCTCCACCACTCCCCTCCCACACAACCCGCCCCCACTCCCCTCCCCCAATCACCTTCCCAACCCCTCCCCCACCCCTTCCCCACTCCCCTCCCCCACCCCCTTCCCCACTCCCCTCCCCCACAAACCTTCCCAACCTCTCCAACACCCCCTTCCCACTCCCCTCCCCCACTCCCCTCCCCCACTCACCTTCCCAACCCCGCCTCCACCCACTTCCCACACCCGTCCGCCACCCATCTCCCACTCCCACTCCCCTACCCCTGCCACTTCCCCACTCCCCTCCCTCACTCCCTCACTCCCCTCTCCCACTCTCCTTAACGCTCACCTACCCCCTCCCATGGCAATCCCCTCACCCTCACCCTTCCCCTTCCCCCCTCCCCTCCTCCTCTCCCCGACCTCCTCCCCTCCCACTACCCCTCCCACTCCCGCTCCCACTCGCCTCCCACTCCCCCTCCCAGCCGCCTCCCACTGCACTCCCCCACTCCCCTCCCACTCCATTCCCCCACTCCACTCCCACTCCACTCCCCCACTGCCCTCCCCCACTCCCATCCCGTCAGTATTAAACAATCAGGGGAACACACTCTCCTCACTTATACTCTTCACCTGGTAACATGTCCCATCAGTATTAAACAATCAGGGGAACACACTCTCCTCACTTATACTGTTCACCTTGTAACATGTCCTTTGTGTATTAAACAATCAGGGGAACACACTCTCCTCACTTATACTGTTCACCTGGTAACATGCCCCGTGTGTATGAAACCATCAGGGGAACACACTCTCCTCACTTATACTGTTCACCTGGTAACATGTCCCGTGTCTATTAAAACATTAGGGGAACACACTCTCCTCACGTATACTGTTCACCTGGTAACATGTCCCGTGTGTCTTAAACCATCAGGGGAACACAATCTCCTCACTGATACTGTTCACCTGGTAACATGTTCCGTGTATATTAAACCATGAGGGGAACACACTCTCCTCACTTATACGGTTCACCTGTTAACATTTCCCTCGTATATTAAACCATCAGGGGAACACACTCTCCTCGCCTTCCTGTTCACCTGGTAACATGTCCCGTGTATATTAAACCATCAGGGGAACACAGTCTCCTCACTAAAACTGTTCTCCTGGAAGCATGTCCTGAGTATATTAAACCATCAGGGGAACACAGTCTCCTCACTAAAACTGTTCTCCTGGAAGCATGTCCTGAGTATATTAAACAATCAGGGGAACACACTCTCCTCACTCATACTGTTCACCTGGTAACATGTCCTGTGTGTATTAAACAATCAGGGGAACACACTCTCCTCACTTATACTCTTCACCTGGTGACATGTCCTGTGTGTATTAAACAATCAGGGGAACTCACTCTCCTCACTTATAATGTTCACCTGGTGACATGTCCCGTGTATATTAAACCATCAGGGGAACACACTCTCCTCACTTATACTGTTCACCTGTTAACATTTCCCTCGTATATTAAACCATCAGGGGAACACACTCTCCTCACTTAGACTGTTCACCTGGTAACATTTCCCTCGTATATTAAACCATCAGGGGAACATACTCGCCTCACTTATACTGTTCACCTGGTAACATGTCCCGTGTGTATTAAACAATCAGGGGAACACACTCTCCTCACTTATACTATTCACCTGGTAACATGTCCCGTGAGAAATAAACAATCAGGGGAACACACTCTCCTCACTTATACTGTTCACCTGTTAACATTTCCCTCGTATATTAAACCATCAGGGGAACACACTCTCCTCACTTAGACTGTTCACCTGGTAACATTTCCCTCGTATATTAAACCATCAGGGAACACACTCTCCTCACTTATACTGTTCACCTGGTAACATGTCCCGTGCGTGTTAAACCATCAGGGGAACACTCTCTCCTCACTTATACTGTTCACCTGGCAACATGTCCCGTGAGTATAAAACAATCAGGGGAACATACTCTCCTCACTTATACTGTTCACCTGGTGACATGTCCCGTCTGTATTAACCCATCAGGTGAACACACTCGCCTCACTTATACTGTTCATCTGGTAACATGTCCCGTGTATATTAAACCATCAGGGGAACACACTCTCCTCGCTTATACTGTTCACCTGGTAACATGTCCCGTGTATATTAAAGCATCAGGGGAACACATTCTTCTCACTTATACTGTTCACCTGGTAACATGTCCCGTGAGTATTAAACAATCAGGGGAACACACTCTCCTCACTTATACTGTTCACCTGGTAACATGTCCAGTGTATATTAAACAATCAGGGGAAAGCACTCTCCTCACTTATACTGTTCACCTGGTAACATGTCCCGTGAGTGTTAAACCATCTGGGGAACACACTCTCCTCACTTATCCTGTTCACCTGGTAACATGTTCCGTGAGTATTAAACAATCAGGGGAACACACTCTCCTCACTTATACTGTTCACCTGGTAACATTTCCCTCGTATATTAAACCATCAGTGGAACACACTCTCCTCACTTATACTGTTCACCTGGTAACATGTCCGGTGTGTATTAAACAATCAGGGGAAGACACTCTCCTCACTTATACTGTTCACCTGGTAACATGTCCTGTGTGCATTAAACCATCAGAGGAACACACTCTCCTCACTTATACTGTTCATCTGGTAACATGTCCTTTGCATATTTAACCATCAGGGGAAAACATTCTGCTCACTTATACTGTTCACCTGGTGACATGTCCCGTGTGTATTAAACAATCAGGGGAACACACTCTCCTCACTTATACTGTTCACCCGATGACATGTCCCGTGTGTATTAAACAATCAGGGGAACCCACTCTCCTCACTTATACTGTTCACCTGGTGACATGTCCCGTGTGTATTAAACAATCAGGGGAACACACTCTCCTCACTTATACTATTCACCTGGTAACATGTCCCGTGAGAAATAAACAATCAGGGGAACACACTCTCCTCACTTATACTGTTCACCTGTTAACATTTCCCTCGTATATTAAACCATCAGGGGAACACACTCTCCTCACTTAGACTGTTCACCTGGTAACATTTCCCTCGTATATTAAACCATCAGGGAACACACTCTCCTCACTTATACTGTTCACCTGGTAACATGTCCCGTGCGTGTTAAACCATCAGGGGAACACTCTCTCCTCACTTATACTGTTCACCTGGCAACATGTCCCGTGAGTATAAAACAATCAGGGGAACATACTCTCCTCACTTATACTGTTCACCTGGTGACATGTCCCGTCTGTATTAACCCATCAGGTGAACACACTCGCCTCACTTATACTGTTCATCTGGTAACATGTCCCGTGTATATTAAACCATCAGGGGAACACACTCTCCTCGCTTATACTGTTCACCTGGTAACATGTCCCGTGTATATTAAAGCATCAGGGGAACACATTCTTCTCACTTATACTGTTCACCTGGTAACATGTCCCGTGAGTATTAAACAATCAGGGGAACACACTCTCCTCACTTATACTGTTCACCTGGTAACATGTCCAGTGTATATTAAACAATCAGGGGAAAGCACTCTCCTCACTTATACTGTTCACCTGGTAACATGTCCCGTGAGTGTTAAACCATCTGGGGAACACACTCTCCTCACTTATCCTGTTCACCTGGTAACATGTTCCGTGAGTATTAAACAATCAGGGGAACACACTCTCCTCACTTATACTGTTCACCTGGTAACATTTCCCTCGTATATTAAACCATCAGTGGAACACACTCTCCTCACTTATACTGTTCACCTGGTAACATGTCCGGTGTGTATTAAACAATCAGGGGAAGACACTCTCCTCACTTATACTGTTCACCTGGTAACATGTCCTGTGTGCATTAAACCATCAGAGGAACACACTCTCCTCACTTATACTGTTCATCTGGTAACATGTCCCGTCAGTATTAAACCATCAGGAGAACACAGTCTCCTCACTTATACTGTTCACCTGGTAACATGTCCTTTGCATATTTAACCATCAGGGGAAAACATTCTGCTCACTTATACTGTTCACCTGGTGACATGTCCCGTGTGTATTAAACAATCAGGGGAACACACTCTCCTCACTTATACTGTTCACCCGATGACATGTCCCGTGTGTATTAAACAATCAGGGGAACCCACTCTCCTCACTTATACTGTTCACCTGGTGACATGTCCCGTGAGTATTAAACAATCAGGGGAACACACTCTCCTCACTTATACTGTTCACCCGATGACATGTCCCATGTGTATTAAACAATCAGGGGAACACACTCTCCTCACTTATACTGTTCACCTGGTAAAATGTCCTGTGTATATTAAACCATCAGGGGAACACACTCTCCTCACTGATACTGTTCACCTGGTGACATGTCCCGTCAGTATTAAACAATCAGGGGAACACACTCTCCTCACTTATACTGTTCACCTGGTGACATGTCCCGTGTGTATTAAACAATCAGGGGAACACACTCTCCTCACTTATACTGTTCACCCGATGACATGTCCCGTGTCTATTAAACAATCAGGGGAACACACTCTCCTCACTTATACTGTTCACCTGGTAACATGTCCTGTGTATATTAAACCATCAGGGGAACACACTCTCCTCACTTATACTGTTCACCTGGTGACATGTCCCGTCAGTATTAAACAATCAGGGCAACACACTCTCGTCAATTATACTGTTCACCTGGTAACATGTCCCGTGCGTGTTAAACCATCAGGGGAACACACTCTCCTCACTTATACTGTTCACCTGGTAACATGTCCCGTGAGTATTAAACAATCAGGGGAACACACTCTCCTCACTTATACTGTTCACCTGGTAACATGTCCTGTTTGTATTAAACAATCAGGGGAACACACTCTCCTCACTTATACTGTTCACCTGGTCACATGTCCTGTGTATATTAAACCATCAGGGGAACACATTCTCCCCACTTATACTGTTCACCTGGTAACATGTCCTGTTTGTATTAAACAATCAGGGGAACACACTCTCCTCACTTATACTGTTCACCTGGTAACATGTCCTGTGTATATTAAACCATCAGGGGAACACACTCTCCTTACTTATACTGTTCACCTGGTAACATGTCCCGTGAATATTAAAACATCAGGGGAAAGCACTCCCCTCACTTATACTGTTCTCCTGGTAACATGTCCCGTGTATATGAAACCTTCAGGGGAACACACTCTCCTCACTTATACTGTTCACCTGGTAACATGTCCCGTGTGTATTAAACAATCAGGGGAACAGACTCTCTTCACTTATACTGTTCACCTGCTAACATGTCCCGTGTGCATTAAACCATCAGGGGAACACACTCTCCTCACTTATACTGTTCACCTGGTAACATGTCCCGTGTGTATTGAATAATCAGGGGAACACACTCTCCTCACTTATACTGTTCACCTGGTGACATGTCCCGTGTGTATTGAACAATCAGGGGAACACACTCTCCTCACTTACACTGTTCACCTGGTGAAATGTCCCGTGTGTATTAAACCATCAGGGGAACAGACTCTCCTCACTTATACTGTTCACCTGGTGACATGTCCCGTCAGTATTAAACAATCAGGGGAACAGACTCTCTTCACTTATACTGTTCACCTGCTAACATGTCCCGTGTGCATTAAACCATCAGGGGAACACACTCTCCTCACTTATACTGTTCACCTGGTGAAATGTCCCTTGTGTATTAAACAATCAGGGGATCACACTCTCCTCAATTATACTGTTCACCTGCTGACATGTCCAGGGTATATTAAACCATCAGCGGAACACACTCTACTAACTCATCCTGTTCACCTGGTAACATGTCCCGTGCGTGTTAAACCATCAGGGGAACACACTCTCCTCACATATACTGTTCACCTGGTGACATGTCCCGTGTGTATTAAACAATCAGGGGAACACACTCTCCTCACTTATACTGTTCACCTGGTAACATGTCCCGTGTATATTAAACCATCAGGGGAACACACTCTCCTCAATTATTCTGTTCACCTGGTAACATGTCCCGTGAGTATTAAACAATCAGGGGAACACACTCTCCTCACTTATACTGTTCACCTGGTATCATGTCCAGTGTATATTAAACAATCAGGGGAAAGCACTCTCCTCACTTATACTGTTCACCTGGTAACATGTCCCGTGCGTGTTAAACCATCTGGGGAACACACTCTCCTCACTTATCCTGTTCACCTGGTAACATGTTCCGTGAGTATTAAACAATCAGGGGAACACACTCTCCTCACTTATACTGTTCACCTGGTAACATTTCCCTCGTATATTAAACCATCAGTGGAACACACTCTCCTCACTTATACTGTTCACCTGGTAACATGTCCGGTGTGTATTAAACAATCAGGGGAAGACACTCTCCTCACTTATACTGTTCACCTGGTAACATGTCCTGTGTGCATTAAACCATCAGAGGAACACACTCTCCTAACTTATACTGTTCATCTGGTAACATGTCCCGTCAGTATTAAACCATCAGGAGAACACAGTCTCCTCACTTATACTGTTCACCTGGTAACATGTCCTTTGCATATTTAACCATCAGGGGAAAACATTCTGCTCACTTATACTGTTCACCTGGTGACATGTCCCGTGTGTATTAAACAATCAGGGGAACCCACTCTCCTCACTTATACTGTTCACCTGGTGACATGTCCCGTGAGTATTAAACAATCAGGGGAACACACTCTCCTCACTTATACTGTTCACCTGGTAAAATGTCCTGTGTATATTAAACCATCAGGGGAACACACTCTCCTCACTGATACTGTTCACCTGGTGACATGTCCCGTGTGTATTAAACAATCAGGGGAACACACTCTCCTCACTTATACTGTTCACCCGATGACATGTCCCGTGTGTATTAAACAATCAGGGGAACACACTCTCCTCACTTATACTGTTCACCTGGTAACATGTCCTGTGTATATTAAACCATCAGGGGAACACACTCTCCTCACTTATACTGTTCACCTGGTGACATGTCCCGTCAGTATTAAACAATCAGGGCAACACACTCTCGTCAATTATACTGTTCACCTGGTAACATATCCCGTGCGTGTTAAACCATCAGGGGAACACACTCTCCTCACTTATACTGTTCACCTGGTAACATGTCCCGTGAGTATTAAACAATCAGGGGAACACACTCTCCTCACTTATAGTGTTCACCTGGTAACATGTCCTGTTTGTATTAAACAATCAGGGGAACACACTCTCCTCACTTATACTGTTCACCTGGTCACATGTCCTGTGTATATTAAACCATCAGGGGAACACATTCTCCTCACTTATACTGTTCACCTGGTAACATGTCCTGTTTGTATTAAACAATCAGGGGAACACACTCTCCTCACTTATACTGTTCACCTGGTAACATGTCCTGTGTATATTAAACCATCAGGGGAACACACTCTCCTTACTTATACTGTTCACCTGGTAACATGTCCCGTGAATATTAAAACATCAGGGGAAAGCACTCCCCTCACTTATACTGTTCTCCTGGTAACATGTCCCGTGTATATGAAACCTTCAGGGGAACACACTCTCCTCACTTATACTGTTCACCTGGTAACATGTCCCGTGTGTATTAAACAATCAGGGGAACACACTCTCCTCACTTATACTGTTCACCTGGTGACATGTCCCGTGTGTATTGAACAATCAGGGGAACACACTCTCCTCACTTACACTGTTCACCTGGTGAAATGTCCCGTGTGTATTAAACCATCAGGGGAACAGACTCTCCTCACTTATACTGTTCACCTGGTGACATGTCCCGTCAGTATTAAACAATCAGGGGAACAGACTCTCTTCACTTATACTGTTCACCTGCTAACATGTCCCGTGTGCATTAAACCATCAGGGGAACACACTCTCCTCACTTATACTGTTCACCTGGTAACATGTCCCGTGTGTATTGAATAATCAGGGGAACACACTCTCCTCACTTACACTGTTCACCTGGTGAAATGTCCCTTGTGTATTAAACAATCAGGGGATCACACTCTCCTCAATTATACTGTTCACCTGCTGACATGTCCAGGGTATATTAAACCATCAGCGGAACACACTCTACTAACTCATCCTGTTCACCTGGTAACATGTCCCGTGCGTGTTAAACCATCAGGGGAACACACTCTCCTCACATATACTGTTCACCTGGTGACATGTCCCGTGTGTATTAAACAATCAGGGGAACACACTCTCCTCACTTATACTGTTCACCTGGTGACATGTCCCGTGTGTATTGAACAATCAGGGGATCTCACTCTCCTCAATTATTCTGTTCACCTGGTAACATGTCCTGTGTATATTAAACCATCAGGGGAACTCACTCTCCTCACTTATACTGTTCATCTGGTAACATGTCCCGTGCATATTAAACCATCAGGGGAACACACTCTCCTCACTTATACTGTTCACCTGGTAACATGTCCTGTATGTATTAAACAATCAGGGGAACACACTCTCCTCATTTATACTGTTCATCTGGCAACATGTCCAGTGAATATTAAACCATCAGGGGAACACATTCTACACACTTATCCTGTTCACCTGGTGACATGTCCTGTATGTATTAAACAATCAGGGGAACACACTCTCCTCACTTATACTATTCACCTGGTAACATGTCCCGTGCGTGTTAAACCATCAGGGGAACACAATCTCCTCACTTATTCTGTTCACCTGGTAACATGTCCCGTGTATATTAACCCATCAGGTGAACACACTCTCCTCATTTATACTGTTCACCTGGTAATATGTCCAGTGTATATTAAACAATCAGGGGAACACATTCTCCTCACTTATACTGTTCACCTGGTAACATGTCCCGTGCGTGTTAAACCATCTGGGGAACACACTCTTCTCACTTATCCTGTTCACCTGGTAACATGTTCCGTGAGTATTAAACAATCAGGGGAACACACTCTCCTCACTTATACTGTTCAACTGGTAACATTTCCCTCGTATATTAAACCATCAGGGGAACACACTCTCCTCACTTATACTGTTCACCTGGTAACATTTCCCTCGTATTTTAAACCATCAGGGGAACACACTCTCCTCACTTATACTGTTCACCTGGTAACATGTCCCGTGCGTGTTAAACCATCAGGGGAACACTCTCTCCTCACTTATACTGTTCACCTGGTAACATGTCCCGTGAGTAGAAAACAATCAGGGGAACATACTCTCCTCACTTATACTGTTCACCTGGTAACATTTCCCTCGTACTTTAAACCATCAGGTGAACACACTCGCCTCATTTATACTGTTCACCTGGTAATATGTCCAGTGCATATTAAACCATCAGGGGAACACATTCTCCTCACTTATACTGTTCACCTGGTAACATGTCCCGTGCGTGTTAAACCATCAGGGTAACACACTCTCCTCACTTATCCTGTTCACCTGGTAACATGTTCCGTGAGTATTAAACAATCAGGGGAACACACTCTCCTCACTTATACTGTTCACCTGGTAACATTTCCCTCGTATATTAAACCATCAGGGGAACACACTCTCCTCACTTATACAGTTCACCTGGTAACATTTCCCTCGTATATTAAACCATCAGGGGAACACACTCTCCTCACTTATACTGTTCACCTGGTAACATGTCCCGTGTGTATTAAACAATCAGGGGAACACACTCTCCTCACTTCTACTGTTCACCTGGTAACATGTCCCGTGTGTATTAAACCATCAGGGGAAGACACTCTCCTCACTTATACTGTTCACCTGGTAACATGTCCCCTGCGTGTTAAACCATCAGGGGAACACACTCTCCTCACTTATACTGTTCACCTGGTGACATGTCCCGTGAGCATAAAACAATCAGGGGAACACACTCTCCTCACTTATCCTGTTCACCTGGTGACATGTTCCGTGTATATTAAACCATAAGGGGAACACACTCTCCTCGCTTATACTGTTCACCTGGTAACATGTCCCGTGTATATTAAACCATCAGGGGAACACACTCTCCTCACTTATACTGTTCACCTGGTAACATGTCCTGTGTGCATGAAACCATCAGAGGAACACACTCTCCTCACTTATACTGTTCATCTGGTAACATGTCCCGTCAGTATTAAACCATCAGGGGAACACACTCTCCTCACTTATACTGTTCACCTGGTAACATGTCCCGTCAGTATTTAACAATCAGGGGAACACACTCTCGTCAATTATACTGTTCACCTGGTAACATGTCCCGTGCGTGTTAAACCATCAGGGGAACACACTCTCCTCACTTATACTGTTCACCTGGTATCATGTCCCGTGAGTATTAAACAATCAGGGGAACACACTCTCCTCACTTATACTGTTCACCAGATAATATGTCCAGTGCATATTAAACCATCAGGGGAACACATTCTCCTCACTTATACTGTTCACCTGGTAACATGTCCTGTGTATATTAAACCATCAGGGGAACACACTCTCCTTACTTATACTGTTCACCTGGTAACATGTCCCGTGAATATTAAACCATCAGGGGAAAGCACTCCCCTCACTTATACTGTTCTCCTGGTAACATGTCCCGTGTATATGAAACCATCAGGGGAACACACTCTCCTCACTTATACTGTTCACCTGGTAACATGTCCCGTGTGCATTAAACCATCAGGGGAACACACTCTCCTCACTTATACTGTTCACCTGGTAACATGTCCTGTGTGCATGAAACCATCAGAGGAACACATTCTCCTCACTGAAACTGTTCATCTGGTCACATGTCCCGTCAGTATTAAACCATCAGGAGAACACAGTCTCCTCACTTATACTGTTCACCTGGTAACATGTCCTTTGCATATTTAACCATCAGGGGAAAACACTCTGCTCACTTATACTGTTCACCTGGTGACATGTCCCATGTGTATTAAACAATCAGGGGAACACACTCTCCTCACTTATACTGTTCACCTGGTGACATGTCCCGTGTGTATTAAACAATCAGGGGAACTCACTCTCCTCACTTATACTGTTCACCTGGTAACATGTCCCGTCAGTATTTAACAATCAGGGGAACACACTCTCGTCAATTATACTGTTCACCTGTTAACATGTCCCGTGCGTGTTAAACCATCAGGGGAACACACTCTCCTCACTTATACTGTTCACCTGGTAACATGTCCAGTGAGTATTAAACAATCAGGGGAACACACTCTCCTCACTTATACTGTTCACCAGATAATATGTCCAGTGTATATTAAACCATCAGGGGAACACATTCTCCTCACTTATACTGTTCACCTGGTAACATGTCCTGTTTGTATTAAACAATCAGGGGAATACACTCTCCTCACTTATACTGTTCACCTGGTAACATGTCCTGTGTATATTAAACCATCAGGGGAACACACTCTCCTCACTTATACTGTTCACCTGGTGACATGTCCCGTCAGTATTAAACAATCAGGGGAACAGACTCTCCTCACTTATACTGTTCACCTGGTAACATGTCCCGTGTGTATTAAACAATCAGGGGATCACACTCTTCTCAATTACACTGTTCACCTGGTGACATGTCCCGTGTGTATTATACAATCAGGGGAACACACTCTCCTCACTTATTCTGTTCACCTGGTGACATGTCCTGTGTATATTAAACCATCAGGGGAACACACTCTCCTTACTTATACTCTTCACCTGGTAACATGTCCCGTGAATATTAAACCATCAGGGGAAAGCAATCCCCTCACTAATACTGTTCTCCTGGTAACATGTCCCGTGTATATGAAACCATCAGGGGAACACACTCTCCTCACTTATACTGTTCACCTGGTAACATGTCCCGTGTGCATTAAACCATCAGGGGAACAGACTCTCCTCACTTATACTGTTCACCTGGTGACATGTCCCGTCAGTATTAAACAATCAGGGGAACAGACTCTCCTCACTTATACTGTTCACCTGGTGACATGTCCCGTGTGTATTAAACAATCAGGGGATCACACTCTCCTCAATTATACTGTTCACCTGGTGACATGTCCTGTGTATATTAAACCATCAGGGGAACTCACTCTCCTCACTTATACTGTTCACCTGGTAACATGTCCCGTGTATATTAAACCATCAGGGGAACTCACTCTCCTCACTTATAGTGTTCATCTGGTAACATGTCCAGTGAATATTAAACCATCAGGGGAACACTCTCTCCTCACTTATACTGTTCACCTGGTAACATGTCCAGTGAATATTAAACCATCAGGGGAACACATTCTCCTCACTTATACTGTTCATCTGGTAACATGTCCCGTGCATATTAAACCATCAGGGGAACACACTCTCCTCACTTATACTGTTCACCTGGTAACATGTCCAGTGAATATTAAACCATCAGTGGAACACATTCTCCTCACTTATACTGTTCATCTGGTAACATGTCCAGTGAATATTAAACCATCAGGGGAACACACTCTCATCACTTATACTGTTCATCTGGTAACATGTCCCGTGCATATTAAACCATCAGGGGAACACACTCTCCTCACTTATACTGTTCACCTGGTAACATGTCCAGTGAATATTAAACCATCAGGGGAACACATTCTCCTCACTTATACTGTTCACCTGGTAACATGTCCAGTGAATATTAAACCAACAAGGGAACACACTCTCCTCACTTACACTGTTCACCTGGTAACATGTCCAGTGAATATTAAACCATCAGGGGAACACATTCTCCTCACATATACTGATCACCTGGTAACATGTCCCGTGCATATTAAACCATCAGGGGAACACACTCTCCTCACTTATACTGTTCACCTGGTAACATGTCCAGTGAATATTAAACCATCAGGGGAACACATTCTACTCACTTATCCTGTTCACCTGGTGACATGTCCCGTGCATATTAAAGCATCAGGGGAACACACTCTCCTCACTTATACTGTTCATCTGGTAACATGTCCAGTGAATATTAAACCATCAGGGGAACACACTCTCCTCACTTATACTGTTCACCTGGTAACATGTCCCTTGCATATTAAACCATCAGGGGAACACTCTCTCCTCACTTATACTGTTCAGCTGGTAACATATCCTGTGTGTATTAAACCATCAGGGGAACACACTCTCCTCACTTACACTGTTCATCTGGTAACTTGTCCCGTCAGTATTAAACCATCAGGGGAACACACTCTCCTCACTTATACAGTTCACCTGGTAACATGTCCCGTGAATATTAAACCATCAGGGGAACACACTCTCCTCACTTAGACTTTTCTCTTGGTAACATATCCCGTGTATATTAAACCATCAGGAGAACACACTCTCCTCACTTACACTGTTCACTTGGAAACATGTCCAGTGAATATTAAACCATCAGGGGAACACATTCTCCTCACTTATACTGTTCACCTGGTAACATGTCCAGTGAATATTAAACCAACAAGGGAACACACTCTCCTCACTTATACTGTTCACCTGGTAACATGTCCAGTGAATATTAAACCATCAGGGGAACACATTCTCCTCACTTATACTGTTCACCTGGTAACATGTCCTGTATGTATTAAACAATCAGGGGAACACACTCTCCTCATTTATACTGTTCATCTGGTAACATGTCCAGTGAATATTAAACCATCAGGGGAACACATTCTACTCACTTATCCTGTTCACCTGGTGACATGTCCCGTGCATATTAAAGCATCAGGGGAACACACTCTCCTCACTTATACTGTTCATCTGGTAACATGTCCCGTGTGTATTTAACCATCAGGGGAACACACTCTCCTCACTTATACTGTTCATCTGGTAACATGTCCAGTGAATATTAAACCATCAGGGGAACACATTCTACTCACTTATCCTGTTCACCTGGTAACATGTCCCGTGCATATTAAACCATCAGGGGAACACTCTCTCCTCACTTATACTGTTCAGCTGGTAACATATCCTGTGTGTATTAAACCATCAGGGGAACACACTCTCCTCACTTACACTGTTCATCTGGTAACATGTCCCGTGCATATTAAACCATCAGGGGAACACTCTCTCCTCACTTATACTGTTCAGCTGGTAACATATCCTGTGTGTATTAAACCATCAGGGGAACACTCTCTCCTCACTTATACTGTTCAGCTGGTAACATATCCTGTGTGTATTGAACCATCAGGGGAACACACTCTCCTCACTTACACTGTTCACCTGGTGACATGTCCCGTGTGTATTAAACAATCAGGGGAACACTCTCTCCTCACTTATACAGTTCACCTGGTAACATGTCCCGTGAATATTAAACCATCAGGGGAACACTCTCTCCTCACTTATACTGTTCAGCTGGTAACATATCCTGTGTGTATTAAACCATCAGGGGAACACACTCTCCTCACTTACACTGTTCAGCTGGTAACATATCCTGTGTGTATTAAACCTTCAGGGGAACACACTCTCCTCACTTATACTGTTCACCTGGTAACATGTCCCGTGCATATTAAACCATCAGGGGAACACTCTCTCCTCACTTATACTGTTCAGCTGGTAACATATCCTGTGTGTATTAAACCATCAGGGGAACACACTCTCCTCACTTACACTGTTCATCTGGTAACATGTCCCGTCAGTATTAAACCATCAGGGGAACACACTCTCCTCACTTATACAGTTCACCTGGTAACATGTCCCGTGAATATTAAACCATTAGGGGAACACACTCTCCTCACTTAGACTTTTCTCTTGGTAACATATCCCGTGTATATTAAACCATCAGGAGAACACACTCTCCTCACTTATACTGTTCACTTGGAAACATGTCCCGTGAATATTAAACCATCAGGGGAAAGCACTCTCCTCACTTAGACTTTTCTCCTGGTAACATGTCCCGTGCGTATTAAACCATCAGGAGAACACACTCTCCTCACTTATACTGTTCATCTGGTAACATGTCCCGTCAGTATTAAACCATCAGTGGAACACTCTCTCCTCACTTATACTGTTCACTTGATGAAATGTCCCGTTTATATTAAACCATCAGGGGAACACACTCTCCTCACTTATACTGTTCACCGAGTCACCTGTCCCGTGTATATTAAACCATCAGGGGAACACATTCTCCTCACTTATACTGTTCACCTGGTAACATGTCCCGTGTATATTAAACCATCAGGAGAACACACTCTCCTCACTTACACTGTTCACTTGGAAACATGTCCAGTGAATATTAAACCATCAGGGGAACACATTCTCCTCACTTATACTGTTCACCTGGTAACATGTCCAGTGAATATTAAACCAACAAGGGAACACACTCTCCTCACTTATATTGTTCACCTGGTAACATGTCCAGTGAATATTAAACCATCAGGGGAACACATTCTCCTCACTTATACTGTTCACCTGGTAACATGTCCTGTATGTATTAAACAATCAGGGGAGCACACTCTCCTCATTTATACTGTTCATCTGGTAACATGTCCAGTGAATATTAAACCATCAGGGGAACACATTCTACTCACTTATCCTGTTCACCTGGTGACATGTCCCGTGCATATTAAAGCATCAGGGGAACACACTCTCCTCACTTATACTGTTCATCTGGTAACATGTCCAGTGAATATTAAACCATCAGGGGAACACATTCTACTCACTTATCCTGTTCACCTGGTGACATGTCCCGTGCATATTAAACCATCAGGGGAACACTCTCTCCTCACTTATACTGTTCAGCTGGTAACATATCCTGTGTGTATTAAACCATCAGGGGAACACACTCTCCTCACTTACACTGTTCATCTGGTAACATGTCCCGTCAGTATTAAACCATCAGGGGAACACACTCTCCTCACTTATACAGTTCACCTGGTAACGTGTCCCGTGAATATTAAACCATCAGGGGAACACACTCTCCTCACTTAGACTTTTCTCTTGGTAACATATCCCGTGTATATTAAACCATCAGGAGAACACACTCTCCTCACTTACACTGTTCACTTGGAAACATGTCCCGTGAATATTAAACCATCAAGGGAAAGCACTCTCCTCACTTAGACTTTTCTCCTGGTAACATGTCCCGTGCGTATTAAACCATCAGGGGAACACACTCTCCTCACTTATACTGTTCACTTGATGAAATGTCCCGTGTATATTAAACCATCAGGGGAACACACTCTCCTCACTTATACTGTTCACCGAGTCACCTGTCCCGTGTATATTAAACCATCAGGGGAACACATTCTCCTCACTTATACTGTTCACCTGGTAACATGTCCCGTGTATATTAAACCATCAGGGGAACACAATCTCCTCACTTATACTGTTCACCTGGTAACATATCCCGTGTATATTAAACCATCTGGGGAACACACTCTCCTCACTTACACTGTTCACCTGGTAAAATGTCCTGTGTGCATTAAACCATCAGGGGAACACACTCTCCTGACTTATACAGTTCACCTGGTAACATGTCCCGTGCGTATTAAACCATCAGGTGAACACACTCGACTCATTTATACTGTTCATCTGGTAACATGTCCCGTGTATATTAAACCATCAGGGGAACACACTCTCCTCACTTATACTGTTCACCTGGTGACATGTCCCGTGTATATTAAACAATCTTGGGAACAGACTCTCCTCACTTATACTGTTCACCTGGTAACATGTCCCGTGTATATTAAACCATCAGGGGAACACATTCTCCTCACTGATACTGTTCACCTGGTAACATGTCCTGTGTGCATTAAACCATCAGGGGAACACACTCTCCTCATTTATACTGTTCACCTGCTAACATGTCCTTTGCATATTTAACCATCAGGGTAAAACATTCTGCTCACTTATACTGTTCACCTGGTGACAAGTCCCCTGTGTATTAAACAATCAGGGGAACACACACTCCTCACTTATACTGTACATCTGGTAACATGTCCCGTCAGTATTAAACCATCAGGGGAACACACTCTCCTCACTTATACTGTTCACCTGGTGACATGTCCTTTGCATATTTAACCATCAGGGGATAACATTCTGTTCACAAAACTGTTCACCTGGTGACATGTCCCGTGTGTATTAAACAATCAGGGGAACACACTCTCCTCACTTATACTGTTCACCTGGTAACATGTCCTGTGTATATTAAACCATCAGGGGAACACACTCTCCTGACTTATACTGTTCACCTGGTGCCATGTCCCGGGTATATTAATCAATCAGGGGAACACAGTCTCCTCACTTATACTGTTCACCTGGTAACATGTCCCGTGCGTGTTAAACCATCAGGGGAACACACTCTCCTCACTTATACTGTTCAGCTGGTAACATGTCCCATGTGCATTAAACAATCAGGGAAACACACTCTCCTCACTTATACTGTTCACCTGATAACATGTCCTGTTTGTATTAAACCATAAGGGGAACACACTCTCCTCACTTATACTGTTCACCTGGTAATATGCCCAGTGTATATTAAACCATCAGGGGAACATACTCTCCTCACTTATACTGTTCACCTGGGAACATGTCCCGTGTATATTAAACCATCAGGGGAACACACTCTCCTCACTTATACTGTTCACCTGGGAACATGTCCCGTGTATATTAAACCATCAGGGGAACACACTCTCCTCACTTATACTGTTCACCTGGTAACATGTCCTGTGTATATTAAACCATCAGGGGAACACACTCTCCTCACTTATACTGTTCACCTGGTAACATGTTCTGTGTATATTAAACCATCAGGGGAACACAATCTCCACACTTATACTGTTCACCTGGTAACATGTTCTGTGTATATTAAACCATCAGGGGAACACAATCTCCACACTTATACTGTTCACCTGGTAACATGCCCTGTGTATATTAAACCATCAGGGGAACACACTCTCCTCACTTATACTGTTTACCTGGAAACATGTCCCGTGTATATTAAACCATCAGGGGAACACATTCTCCTCGCTTATACTGTTCACCTGGTAACATTTTCCGTGTGTATTAAATCATCAGGGGCATACAATCTCCTCACTTATACTGTTCACCTGGTAACATGTCCTGTGTATATTAAAACATCAGGGGAACACACTCTCCTCACTTATGCTGTTCACCTGGTCACATGTCCCGTGTGCATTAAACAATCAGGGGAACACACTCTCCTCACTTATACAATTCACCTGATAACATGTCCCGTGTGTATTAAAACATCAGGGGAACACAATCTCCTCACTTATACTGTTCACCTGGTAACATGCCCTGTTTATATTAAACCATCAGGGGAACACACTCTCCTCACTTATACTGCTAACCTGGTAACATGTCCCGTGTATATTAAACCATCAGGGGAACACACTCTCCTCACTTATATTGTTCACCTAGTCACCTGTCCCGTGTATATTAAACCATCAGGGGAACACATTCTCCTCACTTATACTGTTCACCTGGTAACATGTCCCGTGTAAATTAAACCATCAGGGGAACACACTCTGCTCACTTAATCTGTTCACCTGGTAACATATCCTGTGCATATTAAACCATCAGGGGAACACACTCTCATCACTTACACTGTTCACCTGGTAAAATATCCTGTGTGCATTAAACCATCAGGGGAACACACTCTCCTGACTTATACAGTTCACTTGGTGACATGTCCCGTGCGTATTAAACCATCAGGTGAACACACTCGCCTCACTTATACTGTTCACCTGGTAACATGTCCCGTGCGTGTTAAACCATCAGTGGAACACACTCTCCTCACTTATACTGTTCACCTGGTAACATGTTCCGTGTATATTAAACCATCAGGGGAAAACACTCTTCTCACTTATACTGTTCACCTGGTAACATGTCCCGTGCGTGTTAAACCATCAGGGGAACACACTCTCCTCACTTATACTGTTCAGCTGGTAACATGTCCCGTGAGTATTAAACAATCAGGGGAACACACTCCCCTCACTTATACTGTTCACCTGGTGACATGTCCCGTGTATATTAAACCATCAGGGGAACACACTCTCCTCAATTATACTGTTCAACTGGTAAAATGTCCCGTGAATATTAAACCATCAGGGGAAAGCACTCCCTTCACTTATTCTGTTCTCCTGGTTACATGTCCCGTGTATATGAAACCATCAGGGGAACACACTCTCCTCACTTATACTGTTCAGCTGGTAACATGTCCCGTGTGCATTAAACAATCAGGGGAACACACTCTCCTCACTTATACTGTTCACCTGATAACATGTCCCGTGTGTATTAAACCACAAGGGGAACACACTCTCCTCTCTTATACTGTTCACCTGGGAACATGTCCCGTGTATATTAAACCATCAGGGGAACACACTCTCCTCACTTATACTATTCATCTGGTAACATGTTCCGTGTATATTAAACCATCAGGGGAACACACTCTCCTCACTTGTACTGTTCACCTGGGAACATGTCCCGTGTATATTAAACCATCAGGGGAACACACTCTCCTCACTTATACTATTCATCTGGTAACATGTTCCGTGTATATTAAACCATCAGGGGAACACACTCTCCTCACTTATACTGTTCACCTGGTAACATGTACCGTGTATATTAAACCATCAGGGGAACACACTCTCCTCAATTATACATTTCACTTGGTGACATGTCCCGTGTGTATTGAACAATCAGGGGAACACACTCTTCTCACTTATACTGTTCACCTGGTAACATGTCCCGTGTGTATTGAACAATCAGGGGAACACACTGTCCTCACCTATACTGTTCACCTGGTAACATGTCCCGTGCGTGTTAAACCATCAGGGGAACACACTCTCCTCACTTATAGTGTTCAGCTGGTAACATGTCCCATGTGCATTAAACAATCAGGGAAACACACTCTCCTCACTTATACTGTTCACCTGGTAACATGTCCCGTGTGTATTAAACCATAAGGGGAACACACTCTCCTCACTTATACTGTTCACCTGATAACATGTCCCGTGTGTATTAAACCATAAGGGGAACACACTCTCCTCACTTATACTGTTCACCTGGTAATATGCCCAGTGTATATTAAACCATCAGGGGAACACACTCTCCTCACTTATACTGTTCACCTGGGAACATGTCCCGTGTATATTAAACCATCAGGGGAACACAATCTCCTCACTTATACTGTTCACCTGGTAACATGCCCTGTGTATATTAAACCATCAGGGGAACACACACTCCTCACTTATACTGTTTACCTGGAAACATGTCCCGTGTATATTAAACCATCAGGGGAACACATTCTCCTCACTTATACTGTTCACCTGGTAACATTTTCCGTGTGTATTAAACCATAAGGGGAACACACTCTCCTCACTTATACTGTTCACCTGGTAATATGCCCAGTGTATATTAAACCATCAGGGGAACACACTCTCCTCACTTATACTGTTCACCTGGGAACATGTCCCGTGTATATTAAACCATCAGGGGAACACACTCTCCTCACTTATACTGTTCACCTGGTAACATGTCCTGTGTATATTAAAACATCAGGGGAACACACTCTCCTCCCTTATGCTGTTCACCTGGTAACATGTCCCGTGTGCATTAAACAATCAGGGGAACACACTCTCCTCCCTTATGCTGTTCACCTGGTAACATGTCCCGTGTGCATTAAACAATCAGGGGAACACACTCTCCTCACTTATACCATTCACCTGATAACATGTCCCGTGTGTATTAAAACATCAGGGGAACACAATCTCCTCACTTATACTGTTCACCTGGTAACATGCCCTGTGTATATTAAACCATCAGGGGAACACACTCTCCTCACTTATACTGCTAACCTGGTAACATGTCCCGTGTATATTAAACCATCAGGGGAACACACTCTCCTCACTTATACTGTTCAGCTGGTAACATGTCCCGTGAGTATTAAACAATCAGGGGAACACACTCTCCTCACTTATACTGTTCACCTGGTAACATGTCCCGTGTATATTAAACCATCAGGGGAACACACTCTCCTCAATTATACTGTTCAACTGGTAACATGTCCCGTGAATATTAAACCATCAGGGGAAAGCACTCCCTTCACTTATTCTGTTCTCCTGGTTACATGTCCCGTGTATATGAAACCATCAGGGGAACACACTCTCCTCACTTATACTGTTCAGCTGGTAACATGTCCCGTGTGCATTAAACAATCAGGGGAACACACGCTCCTCACTTATACTGTTCACCTGTTAACATGTACCGTGTATATTAAACCATCAGGGGAACACACTCTCCTCAATTATACATTTCACTTGGTGACATGTCCCGTGTGTATTGAACAATCAGGGGAACACACTCTTCTCACTTATACTGTTCACCTGGTAACATGTCCCGTGTGTATTGAACAATCAGGGGAACACACTCTTCTCACTTATACTGTTCACCTGGTAACATGTCCCGTGCGTATTAAACAATCAGGGGAACACATTCTCCTCACTTATACTGTTCACTTGGTAAAATGTCCCGTCCGTATTAAACCAACAGGGGAACACATTCTCCTCACTTATACTGTTCACCTGGTAACATGTCCCGTGTGTATTAAACAATCAGGGGAACTCACTCTCCTCACTTATACTGTTTACTTGGTAACATGTCCCGTGCGTATTAAACAAACAGGGGAACACATTCTCCTCACTTATACTGTTCACCTGGTAACATGTCCCGTGTGTATTAAACAATCAGGGGAACACATTCTCCTCACTTATACTGTTCACTTGGTAACATGTCCCGTGCGTATTAAACAAACAGGGGAACACATTCTCCTCACTTATACTGTTCACCTGGAAACATGTCCCGTGTGTATTAAACAAACAGGGGAACACATTCTCCTCACTTATACTGTTCACCTGGTAACATGTCCCGTGTGCATTAAACAATCAGGGTAACACATTCTCCTCACTTATACTGTTCACTTGGTAACATGTCCCGTGCGTATTAAACAATCAGGGAAACACACTCTCCTCACTTATACTATTCACCTGGTAACATGTCCTGTGTATATTAAACAATCAGGGGAACACACTCTCCTCCCTTATACTGTTCACCTGATAACATGTCCCGTGTGTATTAAACCACAAGGGGAACACACTCTCCTCACTTATACTGTTCACCTGGGAACATGTCCCGTGTATATTAAACCATCAGGGGAACACACTCTCCTCACTTATACTGTTCACCTGGTAACATGTTCCGTGTATATTAAACCATCAGGGGAACACACTCTCCTCACTTATACTGTTCACCTGGGAACATGTCCCGTGTATATTAAACCATCAGGGGAACACAATCTCCACACTTATGCTGTTCACCTGGTAACATGCCCTGAGTATATTAAACCATAAGGGGAACACACTCTTCTCACTTATACATTTCACTTGGTGACATGTCCCGTGTGTATAGAACAATCAGGGGAACTCACTCTCCTCACTTATACTGTTCACCTGGTAACATGTCCCGTCCGTATTAAACCAACAGGGGAACACATTTTCCTCACTTATACTGTTCACCTGGAAACATGTCCCGTGTGTATTAAACAATCAGGGGAACGCACTCTCCTCACTTATACTGTTCACTTGGTAACATGTCCCGTGCGTATTAAACAAACAGGGGAACACATTCTCCTCACTTATACTGTTCACCTGGTAACATGTCCCGTGTGTATTAAACAATCAGGGGAACACATTCTCCTCACTTATACTGTTCACTTGGTAATATGTCCCGTGCGTATTAAACAATCAGGGGAACACATTCTCCTCACTTATACTGTTCACTTGGTAACATGTCCCGTGCGTATTAAACAAACAGGGGAACACATTTTCCTCAATTATACTGTTCACCTGGAAACATGTCCCGTGTGTATTAAACAATCAGGGGAACACATTCTCCTCACTTATACTGTTCACCTGATAACATGTTCCGTGTATATTAAACCATCAGGGGAACACACTCTCCTCACTTATACTGTTCACCTGGTAACATGTACCGTGTATATTAAACCATCAGGGGAACACACTCTCCTCAATTATACATTTCACTTGGTGACATGTCCCGTGTGTATTGAACAATCAGGGGAACACACTCTTCTCACTTATACTGTTCACCTGGTAACATGTCCCGTGTGTATTGAACAATCAGGGGAACACACTGTCCTCAATTATACATTTCACTTGGTGACATGTCCCGTGTGTATTGAACAATCAGGGGAACACACTCTTCTCACTTATACTGTTCACCTGGTAACATGTCCCGTGCGTATTAAACAATCAGGGGAACACATTCTACTCACTTATACTGTTCACTTGGTAAAATGTCCCGTCCGTATTAAACCAACAGGGGAACACATTCTCCTCACTTATACTGTTCACCTGGTAACATGTCCCGTGTGTATTAAACAATCAGGGGAACTCACTCTCCTCACTTATACTGTTCACTTGGTAACATGTCCCGTGCGTATTAAACAAACAGGGGAACACATTCTCCTCACTTATACTGTTCACCTGGTAACATGTCCCGTGTGTATTAAACAATCAGGGGAACACATTCTCCTCACTTATACTGTTCACCTGGAAACATGTCCCGTGTGTATTAAACAAACAGGGGAACACATTCTCCTCACTTATACTGTTCACCTGGTAACATGTCCCGTGTGCATTAAACAATCAGGGGAACACATTCTCCTCACTTATACTGTTCACTTGGTAACATGTCCCGTGCGTATTAAACAATCAGGGAAACACACTCTCCTCACTTATACTATTCACCTGGTAACATGTCCTGTGTATATTAAACAATCAGGGGAACACACTCTCCTCCCTTATACTGTTCACCTGATAACATGTCCCGTGTGTATTAAACCACAAGGGGAACACACTCTCCTCACTTCTTCTGTTCACCTGGTAACATGTTCCGTGTATATTAAACCATCAGGGGAACACACTCTCCTCACTTATACTGTTCACCTGGTAACATGTATCATGTATATTAAACCATCAGGGCAACACACTCTCCTCAATTATACATTTCACTTGGTGACATGTCCCGTGTGTATTGAACAATCAGGGGAACACACTCTTCTCACTTATACTGTTCACCTGGTAACATGTCCCGTGTGTATTGAACAATCAGGGAAACACACTCTCCTCACTTTTACTGTTCACCTGGTAACATGTCCCGTGCGTATTAAACAATCAGGGGAACACATTCTCCTCACTTATACTGTTCACTTGGTAAAATGTCCCGTCCGTATTAAACCAACAGGGGAACACATTCTCCTCACTTATACTGTTCACCTGTTAACATGTCCCGTGTGTATTAAACAATCAGGGGAACGCACTCTCCTCACTTATACAGTTCACCAGGTGACATGTCCCGTGTATATTAAACCATCAGGGGAACACACTCTCCTCACTTATACTGTTCACCAGGTAACATGTCCCGTGCGTATTAAACAATCAGGGGAACACATTCTCCTCACTTATACTGTTCACTTGGTAACATGTCCCGTGCGTATTAAACAAACAGGGGAACACATTCTCCTCACTTATACTGTTCACCTGGGAACATGTCCCGTGTGTATTAAACAATCAGGGGAACACATTCTCCTCACTTATACTGTTCACTTGGTAACATGTCCCGTGTGTATTAAACCATCAGGGGAACACACTCTCCTCACTTATACTGTTCACCTGGTAACATGTCCCGTGCGTATTAAACAAACAGGGGAACACATTTTCCTCACTTATACTGTTCACCTGGAAACATGTCCCGTGTGTATTAAACAATCAGGGGAACGCACTCTCCTCACTTATACTGTTCACTTGGTAACATGTCCCGTGCGTATTAAACAAACAGGGGAACACACTCTCTTCACTTATACTGTTCACCTGGTAACATGTCCCGTGCGTATTAAACCATCAGGTGAACACACTCGCCTCACTTATACTGTTCATCTGGTAACATGTCCCGTGTATATTAAACCATCAGGGGAACACACTGTCCTCACTTATACTGTTCCCCTGGAAACATGTCCCGTGTATATTAAACCATCAGGGGAACACATTCTCCTCACTTATACTGTTCACCTGGTAACATGTCCCGTGTATATTAAACCATCAGGGGAACACACTCTCCTCACTTATACTGTTCACCTGGTAACATGTCCTGTGTACATTAAACCATCAGGGGAACACACTCTCCTCACTTATACTGTTCATCTGGTAACATGTCCCGTCAGTATTAAACCATCAGGGGAACACACTCTCCTCACTTATACTGTTCACCTGGTAACATGTCCCGTGTATATGAAACCATCAGGGGAACACACTCTCCTCACTTATACTGTTCAGCTGGTAACATGTCCCGTGTGCATTAAACAATCTGGGGAACACACTATCCTCACTTATACTGTTCACCTGATAACATGTCCCGTGTGTATTAAACCATAAGGGGAACACACTCTCCTCACTTATACTGTTCACCTGGTAACATGTCCCGTCAGTATTAAACAAACAGGGGAACTCATTCTTCTCACTTATACTGTTCACCTGGTAACATGTCCCGTGTGTATTAAACAATCAGGGGAACACATTCTCCTCACTTATACTGTTCACCTGGTAACATGTCCCGTCAGTATTAAACAAACAGGGGAACTCATTCTTCTCACTTATACTGTTCACCTGGTGACATGTCCTGTCAGTATTAAACAATCAGGGGAACACAATCTCCTCACTTATACTGTTCACCTGGTAACATGTCCTGTGTATATTAAACCATCAGGGGAACTCACTCTCCTCACTTATACTGTTCACCTGGTAACATGTCCCGTGTATATTAAACCATCAGGGGAACTCACTCTCCTCACTTATACTGTTCATCTGGTAACATGTCCAGTGAATATTAAACCATCAGGGGAACACACTCTCCTCACTTATACTGTTCACCTGGTAACATGTCCAGTGAATATTAAACCATCAGTGGAACACATTCTCCTCACTTATACTGTTCATCTGGTAACATGTCCAGTGAATATTAAACCATCAGGGGAACACACTATCATCACTTATAATGTTCATCTGGTAACATGTCCCGTGCATATTAAACCATCAGGGGAACACACTCTCCTCACTTATACTGTTCACCTGGTAACATGTCCAGTGAATATTAAACCATCAGGGGAACACATTCTCCTCACTTATACTGTTCACCTGGTAACATGTCCAGTGAATATTAAACCAACAAGGGAACACACTCTCCTCACTTATACTGTTCACCTGGTAACATGTCCAGTGAATATTAAACCATCAGGGGAACACATTCTCCCCACTTATACTGTTCACCTGGTAACATGTCCTGTATGTATTAAACAATCAGGGGAAGACACTCTCCTCATTTATACTGTTCATCTGGTAACATGTCCAGTGAATATTAAACCATCAGGGGAACACATTCTACTCACTTATCCTGTTCACCTGGTGACATGTCCCGTGCATATTAAAGCATCAGGGGAACACACTCTCCTCACTTATACTGTTCATCTGGTAACATGTCCAGTGAATATTAAACCATCAGGGGAACACATTCTACTCACTTATCCTGTTCACCTGGTGACATGTCCCGTGTGTATTAAACCATCAGGGGAACACACTCTCCTCACTTATACTGTTCACCTGGTAACATGTCCCGTGCATATTAAACCATCAGGGGAACAGTCTCTCCTCACTTATACTGTTCAGCTGGTAACATGTCCCGTGTGCATTAAACAATCAGGGGAACACACTCTCCTCACTTATACTGTTCAGCTGGTAACATGTCCCGTGTGTATTGAACAATCAGGGGAACACACTCTCCTCAATTATACTGTTCACCTGGTAACATGTCCCGTGTGTATTAAACAATCAGGGGAACACACTCTCCTCACTGATACTGTTCACTTGGTAAAATGTCCCGTCCGTATTAAACCAACAGGGGAACACATTCTCCTCACTTATACTGTTCACCTGGTAACATGTCCCGTGCGTATTAAACAATCAGGGGAACTCACTCTCCTCACTTATACTGTTCACTTGGTAACATGTCCCGTGTGTATTAAACAAACAGGGGAAGACATTCTCCTCACTTATGCTGTTCACCTGGTAACATGTCCCGTGTGTATTAAACCACAAGGGGAACACACTCTCCTCACTTATACTGTTCACCTGGGAACATGTCCCGTGTATATTAAACCATCAGGGGATCACACTCTCCTCACTTATACTGTTCACCTGGTAACATGTTCCGTGTATATTAAACCATCAGGGGAACACACTCTCCTCACTTATACTGTTCACCTGGGAACATGTCCCGTGTATATTAAACCATCAGGGGAACACACTCTCCTCACTTATACTGTTCACCTGGTAACATGTCCTGTGAATATTAAACCATCAGGGGAACACTCTCTCCTCACTTATACTGTTCACCTGGTATCATGTTCTGTGTATATTAAACCATCAGGGGAACACACTCTCCACACTTATACTGTTCACCTGGTAACATGCCCTGAGTATATTAAACCATCAGGGGAACACACTCTCCTCACTTATACTGTTTACCTGGAAACATGTCCCGTGTATATTAAACCATCAGGGGAACACATTCTCCTCACTTATACTGTTCACCTGGTAACATGTCCTGTGTATATTAAAACATCAGGGGAACACACTCTCCTCACTTATGCTGTTCACCTGGTAACATGTCCCGTGTGCATTAAACAATCAGGGGAACACACTCTCCTCACTTATACCATTCACGTGATAACATGTCCCGTGTGTATTAAAACATCAGGGGAACACAATCTCCTCACTTATACTGTTCACCTGGTAACATGCCCTGTGTATATTAAACCATCAGGGGAACACACTCTCCTCACTTATACTGCTAACCTGGTAACATGTCCCGTGTATATTAAACCATCAGGGGAACACACTCTCCTCACTTATACTGTTCACCTAGTCACCTGTCCCGTGTATATTAAACCATCAGGGGAACACATTCTCCTCACTTATACTGTTCACCTGGTAACATGTCCCGTGTAAATTAAATCATCAGGGGAACACACTCTCGTCACTTATACTGTTCACCTGGTAACATATCCTGTGCATATTAAACCATCAGGGGAACACACTCTCATCACTTACACTGTTCACCTGGTAAAATGTCCTGTGTGCATTAAACCATCAGGGGAACACACTCTCCTGACTTATACAGTTCACTTGGTGAGATGTCCCGTGCGTATTAAACCATCAGGTGAACACACTCGCCTCACTTATACTGTTCACCTGGTAACATGTCCCGTGCGTGTTAAACCATCAGGGGAAGACACTCTCCTCACTTATACTGTTCAGATGGTAACATGTCCCGTGTGCATTAAACAATCAGGGGAACACACTCTCCTCACTTATACTGTTCACCTGATAACATGTCCCGTGTGTATTAAACCACAAGGGGAACACACTCTCCTCACTTATACTGTTCACCTGGGAACATGTCCCGTGTATATTAAACCATCAGGGGAACACACTCTCCTCACTTATACTATTCATCTGGAAACATGTTCCGTGTATATTAAACCATCAGGGGAACACACTCTCCTCACTTATACTGTTCACCTGGTAACATGTACCGTGTATATTAAACCATCAGGGGAACACACTCTCCTCAATTATACATTTCACTTGGTGACATGTCCCGTGTGTATTGAACAATCAGGGGAACACACTCTTCTCACTTATACTGTTCACCTGGTAACATGTCCCGTGTGTATTGAACACTCAGGGGAACACACTGTCCTCACCTATACTGTTCACCTGGTAACATGTCCCGTGCGTATTAAACAATCAGGGGAACACATTCTCCTCACTTATACTGTTCACTTGGTAAAATGTCCCGTCCGTATTAAACCAACAGGGGAACACATTCTCCTCACTTATACTGTTCACCTGGTAACATGTCCCGTGTGTATTAAACGATCAGGGGAACTCACTCTCCTCACTTATACTGTTCACTTGGTAACATGTCCCGTGCGTATTAAACAATCAGGGGAACACATTCTCCTCACTTATACTGTTCACCTGGAAACATGTCCCGTGTGTATTAAACAAACAGGGGAACACATTCTCCTCACTTATACTGTTCACCTGGTAACATGTCCCGTGTGCATTAAACAATCAGGGGAACACATTCTCCTCACTTATACTGTTCACCTGGTAACATGTCCCGTGTGCATTAAACAATCAGGGCAACACATTCTCCTCACTTATACTGTTCACTTGGTAACATGTCCCGTGCGTATTAAACAATCAGGGAAACACACTCTCCTCACTTATACTATTCACCTGGTAACATGTCCTGTGTATATTAAACAATCAGGGGAACACACTCTCCTCCCTTATACTGTTCACCTGATAACATGTCCCGTGTGTATTAAACCACAAGGGGAACACACTCTCCTCACTTATACTGTTCACCTGGGAACATGTCCCGTGTATATTAAACCATCAGGGGAACACACTCTCCTCACTTATACTGTTCACCTGGTAACATGTTCCGTGTATATTAAACCATCAGGGGAACACACTCTCCTCACTTATACTGTTCACCTGGTAACATGTATCGTGTATATTAAACCATCAGGGCAACACACTCTCCTCAATTATACATTTCACTTGGTGACATGTCCCGTGTGTATTGAACAATCAGGGGAACACACTCTTCTCACTTATACTGTTCACCTGGTTACATGTCCCGTGTGTATTGAACAATCAGGGAAACACACTTTCCTCACTTATACTGTTCACCTGGTAACATGTCCCGTGCGTATTAAACAATCATGGGAACACATTCTCCTCACCTACACTGTTCACTTGGTAAAATGTCCCGTCCGTATTAAACCAACAGGGGAACACATTCTCCTCACTTATACTGTTCACCTGGTAACATGTCCCGTGTGTATTAAACAATCAGGGGAACGCACTCTCCTCACTTATACTGTTCACTTGGTAACATGTCCCGTGCGTATTAAACAAACAGGGGAACACATTCTCCTCACTTATACTGTTCACCTGGTAACATGTCCCGTGTGTATTAAACAATCAGGGGAACACATTCTCCTCACTTATACTGTTCACTTGGTAACATGTCCCGTGCGTATTAAACAAACAGGGGAACACATTCTCCTCACTTATACTGTTCACCTGGAAACATGTCCCGTGTGTATTGAACAATCAGGGGAACACACTCTTCTCACTTATACTGTTCACCTGGTTACATGTCCCGTGTGTATAGAACAATCAGGGAAACACACTTTCCTCACTTATACTGTTCACCTGGTAAAATGTCCCGTGCGTATTAAACAATCAGGGGAACACATTCTCCTCACTTATACTGTTCACTTGGTAAAATGTCCCGTCCGTATTAAACCAACAGGGGAACACATTCTCCTCACTTATACTGTTCACCTGGTAACATGTCCCGTGTGTATTAAACAATCAGGGGAACGCACTCTCCTCACTTATACTGTTCACTTGGTAACATGTCCCGTGCGTATTAAACAAACAGGGGAACACATTCTCCTCACTTATACTGTTCACCTGGTAACATGTCCCGTGTGTATTAAACAATCAGGGGAACACATTCTCCTCACTTATACTGTTCACTTGGTAACATGCCCCGTGCGTATTAAACAAACAGGGGAACACATTCTCCTCACTTATACTGTTCACCTGGAAACATGTCCCGTGTGTATTAAACAAACAGGGGAACACATTCTCCTCACTTATACTGTTCACCTGGTAACATGTCCCGTGTGCATTAAACAATCAGGGGAACACATTCTCCTCACTTATACTGTTCACCTGGTAACATGTCCCGTGTGCATTAAACAATCAGGGGAACACATTCTCCTCACTTATACCTTTCACTTGGTAACATGTCCCGTGCGTATTAAACAATCAGGGAAACACACTCTCCTCACTTATACTATTCACCTGGTAACATGTCCTGTGTATATTAAACAATCAGGGGAACACACTCTCCTCCCTTATACTGTTCACCTGATAACATGTCCCGTGTGTATTAAACCACAAGGGGAACACACTCTCCTCACTTATACTGTTCACCTGGGAACATGTCCCGTGTATATTAAACCATCAGGGGAACACACTCTCCTCACTTATACTGTTCACCTGGTAACATGTTCCGTGTATATTAGACCATCAGGGGAACACACTCTCCTCACTTATACTGTTCACCTGGTAACATGTATCGTGTATATTAAACCATCAGGGCAACACACTCTCCTCAATTATACATTTCACCTGGTAACATGTCCCGTGTGTATTGAACAATCAGGGGAACACACTCTTCTCACTTATACTGTTCACCTGGTTGCATGTCCCGTGTGTATTGAACAATCAGGGAAACACACTCTCCTCACTTATACTGTTCACCTGGTAACATGTCCCGTGCGTATTAAACAATCAGGGAAACACACTCTCCTCACTTATACTATTCACCTGGTAACATGTCCTGTGTATATTAAACAATCAGGGGAACACACTCTCCTCCCTTATACTGTTCACCTGATAACATGTCCCGTGTGTATTAAACCACAAGGGGAACACACTCTCCTCACTTATACTGTTCACCTGGTAACATGTTCCGTGTATATTAAACCATCAGGGGAACACACTCTCCTCACTTATACTGTTCACCTGGTAACATGTATCGTGTATATTAAACCATCAGGGCAACACACTCTCCTCAATTATACATTTCACTTGGTGACATGTCCCGTGTGTATTGAACAATCAGTGGAACACACTCTTCTCACTTATACTGTTCACCTGGTAACATGTCCCGTGCGTATTAAACAATCAGGGGAACACATTCTCCCCACTTATACTGTTCACTTGGTAAAATGTCCCGTCCGTATTAAACCAACAGGGGAACACATTCTCCTCACTTATACTGTTCACCTGGTAACATGTCCCGTGTATATTAAACAATCAGGGGAACGCACTCTCCTCACTTATACTGTTCACTTGGTAACATGTCCCGTGCGTATTAAACAAACAGGGGAACACATTCTCCTCACTTATACTGTTCACCTGGTAACATGTCCCGTGTGTATTAAACAATCAGGGGAACACATTCTCCTCACTTATACTGTTCACTTGGTAACATGTCCCGTGCGTATTAAACAAACAGGGGAACACATTTTCCTCACTTATACTGTTCACCTGGTAACATGTCCCGTGTGTATTAAACAATCAGGGGAACGCACTCTCCTCACTTATACTGTTCACTTGGTAACATGTCCCGTGCGTATTAAACAAACAGGGGAACACACTCTCCTCACTTATACTGTTCACCTGGTAACATGTCCCGTGCGTATTAAATCATCAGGTGAACACACTCGCCTCACTTATACTGTTCATCTGGTAACATGTCCCGTGTATATTAAACCATCAGGGGAACACACTGTCCTCAATTATACTGTTCCCCTGGAAACATGTCCCGTGTGTATTAAACAATCAGGGGAACACACTCTCCTCACTTATACTGTTCACCTGGTAACATGTCCCGTGTATATTAAACCATCAGGGGAACACACTCTCCTCACTTATACTGTTCACCTGGTAACATGTCCTGTGTGCATTAAACCATCAGGGGAACACACTCTCCTCACTTATACTGTTCATCTGGTAACATGTCCCGTCAGTATTAAACCATCAGGGGAACACAATCTCCTCACTTATACTGTTCACCTGGTAACATGTCCTTTGCATATTTAACCATCAGGGGAAAACATTCTGCTCACTTCTACTGTTCACCTGGTGACATGTCCCGTGTATATTAAACCATCAGGGGAACACACTCTCCTCACTTATACTGTTCACCTGGTAACATGTCCCGTGTATATGAAACCATCAGGGGAACACACTCTCCTCACTTATACTGTTCAGCTGGTAACATGTCCCGTGTGCATTAAACAATCAGGGGAACACACTATCCTCACTTATACTGTTCACCTGATAACATGTCCCGTGTGTATTAAACCATAAGGGGAACACACTCTCCTCACTTATACTGTTCACCTGGTAACATGTCCCGTCAGTATTAAACAAACAGGGGAACACATTCTTCTCACTTATACTGTTCACCTGGTAACATGTCCCGTGTGTATTAAACAATCAGGGGAACACATTCTCCTCACTTATACTGTTCACCTGGTAACATGTCCCGTCAGTATTAAACAAACAGGGGAACTCATTCTTCTCACTTATACTGTTCACCTGGTGACATGTCCTGTCAGTATTAAACAATCAGGGGAACACACTCTCCTCACTTATACTGTTCACCTGGTAACATGTCCTGTGTGTATTAAACCATCAGGGGAACACAATCTCCTCACTTATACTGTTCACCTGGTAACATGTCCTGTGTATATTAAACCATCAGGGGAACTCACTCTCCTCACTTATACTGTTCACCTGGTAACATGTCCCGTGTATATTAAACCATCAGGGGAACTCACTCTCCTCACTTATACTGTTCATCTGGTAACATGTCCAGTGAATATTAAACCATCAGGGGAACACACTCTCCTCACTTATACTGTTCACCTGGTAACATGTCCAGTGAATATTAAACCATCAGGGGAACACATTCTCCTCACTTATACTGTTCACTTGGTAAAATGTCCCGTCCGTATTAAACCAACAGGGGAACACATTCTCCTCACTTATACTGTTCACCTGGTAACATGTCCCGTGTGTATTAAACAATCAGGGGAACGCACTCTCCTCACTTATACTGTTCACTTGGTAACATGTCCCGTGCGTATTAAACAAACAGGGGAACACATTCTCCTCACTTATACTGTTCACCTGGTAACATGTCCCGTGTGTATTAAACAATCAGGGGAACACATTCTCCTCACTTATACTGTTCACTTGGTAACATGTCCCGTGCGTATTAAACAAACAGGGGAACACATTCTCCTCACTTATACTGTTCACCTGGAAACATGTCCCGTGTGTATTAAACAAACAGGGGAACACATTCTCCTCACTTATACTGTTCACCTGATAACATGTCCCGTGTGCATTAAACAATCAGGGGAACACATTCTCCTCACTTATACTGTTCACCTGGTAACATGTCCCGTGTGCATTAAACAATCAGGGGAACACATTCTCCTCACTTATACCTTTCACTTGGTAACATGTCCCGTGCGTATTAAACAATCAGGGAAACACACTCTCCTCACTTATACTATTCACCTGGTAACATGTCCTGTGTATATTAAACAATCAGGGGAACACACTCTCCTCCCTTATACTGTTCACCTGATAACATGTCCCGTGTGTATTAAACCACAAGGGGAACACACTCTCCTCACTTATACTGTTCACCTGGGAACATGTCCCGTGTATATTAAACCATCAGGGGAACACACTCTCCTCACTTATACTGTTCACCTGGTAACATGTTCCGTGTATATTAGACCATCAGGGGAACACACTCTCCTCACTTATACTGTTCACCTGGTAACATGTATCGTGTATATTAAACCATCAGGGCAACACACTCTCCTCAATTATACATTTCACCTGGTAACATGTCCCGTGTGTATTGAACAATCAGGGGAACACACTCTTCTCACTTATACTGTTCACCTGGTAACATGTCCCGTGTGTATTGAACAATCAGGGAAACACACTCTCCTCACTTATACTGTTCACCTGGTAACATGTCCCGTGCGTATTAAACAATCAGGGAAACACACTCTCCTCACTTATACTATTCACCTGGTAACATGTCCTGTGTATATTAAACAATCAGGGGAACACACTCTCCTCCCTTATACTGTTCACCTGATAACATGTCCCGTGTGTATTAAACCACAAGGGGAACACACTCTCCTCACTTATACTGTTCACCTGGTAACATGTTCCGTGTATATTAAACCATCAGGGGAACACACTCTCCTCACTTATACTGTTCACCTGGTAACATGTATCGTGTATATTAAACCATCAGGGCAACACACTCTCCTCAATTATACATTTCACTTGGTGACATGTCCCGTGTGTATTGAACAATCAGGGGAACACACTCTTCTCACTTATACTGTTCACCTGGTAACATGTCCCGTGCGTATTAAACAATCAGGGGAACACATTCTCCTCACTTATACTGTTCACTTGGTAAAATGTCCCATCCGTATTAAACCAACAGGGGAACACATTCTCCTCACTTATACTGTTCACCTGGTAACATGTCCCGTGTGTATTAAACAATCAGGGGAACGCACTCTCCTCACTTATACTGTTCACTTGGTAACATGTCCCGTGCGTATTAAACAAACAGGGGAACACATTCTCCTCACTTATACTGTTCACCTGGTAACATGTCCCGTGTGTATTAAACAATCAGGGGAACACATTCTCCTCACTTATACTGTTCACTTGGTAACATGTCTCGTGCGTATTAAACAAACAGGGGAACACATTTTCCTCACTTATACTGTTCACCTGGAAACATGTCCCGTGTGTATTAAACAATCAGGGGAACGCACTCTCCTCACTTATACTGTTCACTTGGTAACATGTCCCGTGCGTATTAAACAAACAGGGGAACACACTCTCCTCACTTATACTGTTCACCTGGTAACATGTCCCGTGCGTATTAAACCATCAGGTGAACACACTCGCCTCACTTATACTGTTCATCTGGTAACATGTCCCGTGTATATTAAACCATCAGGGGAACACACTGTCCTCAATTATACTGTTCCCCTGGAAACATGTCCCGTGTATATTAAATCATCAGGGGAACACATTCTCCTCACTTATACTGTTCACCTGGTAACATGTCCCGTGTATATTAAACCATCAGGGGAACACACTCTCCTCACTTATACTGTTCACCTGGTAACATGTCCTGTGTGCATTAAACCATCAGGGGAACACACTCTCCTCACTTATACTGTTCATCTGGTAACGTGTCCCGTCAGTATTAAACCATCAGGGGAAAACATTCTGCTCACTTCTACTGTTCACCTGGTGACATGTCCCGTGTATATTAAACCATCAGGGGAACACACTCTCCTCACTTATACTGTTCACCTGGTAACATTTCCCGTGTATATGAAACCATCAGGGGAACACACTCTCCTCACTTATACTGTTCAGCTGGTAACATGTCCCGTGTGCATTAAACAATCAGGGGAACACACTATCCTCACTTATACTGTTCACCTGATAACATGTCCCGTGTGTATTAAACCATAAGGGGAACACACTCTCCTCACTTATACTGTTCACCTGGTAACATGTCCCGTCAGTATTAAACAAACAGGGGAACACATTCTTCTCACTTATACTGTTCACCTGGTAACATGTCCCGTGTGTATTAAACAATCAGGGGAACACATTCTCCTCACTTATACTGTTCACCTGGTAACATGTCCCGTCAGTATTAAACAAACAGGGGAACTCATTCTTCTCACTTATACTGTTCACCTGGTGACATGTCCTGTCAGTATTAAACAATCAGGGGAACACACTCTCCTCACTTATACTGTTCACCTGGTAACATGTCCTGTGTGTATTAAACCATCAGGGGAACACAATCTCCTCACTTATACTGTTCACCTGGTAACATGTCCTGTGTATATTAAACCATCAGGGGAACTCACTCTCCTCACCTATACTGTTCACCTGGTAACATGTCCAGTGAATATTAAACCATCAGGGGAACACATTCTCCTCACTTAAACTGTTCATCTGGTAACATGTCCAGTGAATATTAAACCATCAGGGGAACACACTCTCATCACTTATACTGTTCGTCTGGTAACATGTCCCGTGCATATTAAACCATCAGGGGAACACACTCTCCTCACTTATACTGTTCACCTGGTAACATGTCCAGTGAATATTAAACCATCAGTGGAACACATTCTCCTCACTTATACTGTTCATCTGGTAACATGTCCAGTGAATATTAAACCATCAGGGGAACACACTATCATCACTTATACTGTTCATCTGGTAACATGTCCCGTGCATATTAAACCATCAGGGGAACACACTCTCCTCACTTATACTGTTCACCTGGTAACATGTCCAGTGAATATTAAACCATCAGGGGAACACATTCTCCTCACTTATACTGTTCACCTGGTAACATTTCCTGTGAATATTAAACCAACAAGGGAACAGACTCTCCTCACTTATACTGTTCACCTGGTAACATGTCCAGTGAATATTGAACCATCAGGGGAACACATTCTCCTCACTTATACTGTTCACCTGGTAACATGTCCTGTATGTATTAAACAATCAGGGGAACACACTCTCCTCATTTATACTGTTCATCTCGTAACATGTCCAGTGAATATTAAACCATCAGGGGAACACATTCTACTCACTTATCCTGTTCACCTGGTGACATGTCCCGTGCATATTAAAGCATCAGGGGAACACACTCTCCTCACTTATACTGTTCATCTGGTGACATGTCCCGTGTGTGTTAAACCATCAGGGGAAAACACTCTCCTCACTTATACTGTTCACCTGGTAACATGTCCCGTGCATATTAAACCATCAGGGGAACAGTCTCTCCTCACTTATACTGTTCAGCTGGTAACATATCCTGTGTGTATTAAACCATCAGGGGAACACACTCTCCTCACTTACACTGTTCATCTGGTAACATGTCCCGTCAGTATTAAACCATCAGGGGAACACACTCTCCTCACTTATACAGTTCACCTGGTAACATGTCCCGTGAATATTAAACCATCAGGGGAACACACTCTCCTCACTTAGACTTATCTCTTGGTAACATATCCCGTGTATATTAAACCATCAGGAGAACACACTCTCCTCACTTACACTGTTCACTTGGAAACATGTCCCGTGAATATTAAACCATCAGGGGAAAGCACTCTCCTCACTTAGACTTTTCTCCTGGTAACATGTCCCGTGCGTATTAAACCATCAGGGGAACACACTCTCCTCACTTATACTGTTCATCTGGTAACATGTCCCGTCAGTATTAAACCATCAGTGGAACACACTCTCCTCACTTATACTGGTCACTTGATGAAATGTCCCGTGTATATTAAACCATCAGGGGAACACACTCTCCTCACTTATACTGTTCACCGAGTCACCTGTCCTGTGTATATTAAACCATCAGGGGAACACATTCTCCTCACTTATACTGTTCACCTGGCAACATGTCCTGTGTATATTAAACCATCAGGGGAACACATTCTCCTCACTTATACTGTTCACCTGGTAACATGTCCCGTGCGTATTAAACCATCAGGTGAACACACTCGACTCATTTATACTGTTCATCTGGTAACATGTCCCGTGTATATTAAACCATCAGGGGAACACACTCTCCTCACTTATACTGTTCACCTGGTGACATGTCCCGTGTATATTAAACAATCATGGGAACAGACTCTCCTCACTTATACTGTTCACCTGGTAACATGTCCCGTGTATATTAAACCATCAGGGGAACACATTCTCCTCACTGATACTGTTCACCTGGTAACATGTCCTTTGCATATTTAACCATCAGGGTAAAACATTCTGCTCACTTATACTGTTCACCTGGTGACAAGTCCCGTGTATATTAAACCATCAGGGGAACACACTCTCCTCACTTATACTGTTCACCTGGTAACATGTTCCGTGTGTATTAAACAATCAGGGGAACACACTCTCCTCACTTATACTGTACATCTGGTAACATGTCCCGTCAGTATTAAACCATCAGGGGAACACACTCTCCTCACTTATACTGTTCACCTGGTGACATGTCCTTTGCATATTTAACCATCAGGGGATAACATTCTGCTCACTTATACTGTTCACCTGGTGACATGTCCCGTGTGTATTAAACAATCAGGGGAACACACTCTCCTCACTTATACTGTTCACCTGGTAACATGTCCCGTGTGTATTAAACAATCAGGGGAACACACTCTCCTCACTTATACTGTTCACCTGGTAACATGTCCTGTGTATATTAAACCATCAGGGGAACACAATCTCCTCACTTATACTGTTCAGCTGATAACATGTCCCGTGTGTATTAAACCATCAGGGAAACACACTCTCCTCACTTATACTGTTCACCTGATAACATGTCCCGTGTGTATTAAACAATCAGGGAAACACACTCTCCTCACTTATACTGTTCACCTGATAACATGTCCCGTGTGTATTAAACCATAAGGGGAACACACTCTCCTCACTTATACTGTTCACCTGGGAACATGTCCCGTGTATATTAAACCATCAGGGGAACACACTCTCCTCACTTATACTGTTCACCTGGTGACATGTCCTGTGTATATTAAACCATCAGGGGAACACACTCTCCTCACTTATACTGTTCACCTGGTAACATGCCCTGTGTATATTAAACCATCAGGGGAACACACTCTCCTCACTTATACTGTTTACCTGGAAACATGTCCCGTGTATATTAAACCATCAGGGGAACACATTCTCCTCACTTATACTGTTCACCTGGTAACATTTTCCGTGTGTATTAAATCATCAGGGGAATACAATCTCCTCACTTACACTGTTCACCTGGTAACATGTCCTGTGTATATTAAAACATCAGGGGAACACACTCTCCTCACTTATACTGTTCACCTGGTAACATGCCCTGTGTATATTAAACCATCAGGGGAACACACTCTCCTCACTTATACTGCTAACCTGGTAACATGTCCCGTGTATATTAAACCATCAGGGGAACACACTCTCCTCACTTATAATGTTCACCTAGTCACCTGTCCCGTGTATATTAAACCATCAGGGGAACACATTCTCCTCACTTATACTGTTCACCTGGTAACATGTCCCGTGTAAATTAAACCATCAGGGGAACACACTCTCCTCACTTATACTGTTCACCTGGTAACATTTCCTGTGAATATTAAACCAACAAGGGAACAGACTCTCCTCACTTATACTGTTCACCTGGTAACATGTCCAGTGAATATTGAACCATCAGGGGAACACATTCTCCTCACTTATACTGTTCACCTGGTAACATGTCCTGTATGTATTAAACAATCAGGGGAACACACTCTCCTCATTTATACTGTTCATCTCGTAACATGTCCAGTGAATATTAAACCATCAGGGGAACACATTCTACTCACTTATCCTGTTCACCTGGTGACATGTCCCGTGCATATTAAAGCATCAGGGGAACACACTCTCCTCACTTATACTGTTCATCTGGTGACATGTCCCGTGTGTGTTAAACCATCAGGGGAAAACACTCTCCTCACTTATACTGTTCACCTGGTAACATGTCCCGTGCATATTAAACCATCAGGGGAACAGTCTCTCCTCACTTATACTGTTCAGCTGGTAACATATCCTGTGTGTATTAAACCATCAGGGGAACACACTCTCCTCACTTACACTGTTCATCTGGTAACATGTCCCGTCAGTATTAAACCATCAGGGGAACACACTCTCCTCACTTATACAGTTCACCTGGTAACATGTCCCGTGAATATTAAACCATCAGGGGAACACACTCTCCTCACTTAGACTTATCTCTTGGTAACATATCCCGTGTATATTAAACCATCAGGAGAACACACTCTCCTCACTTACACTGTTCACTTGGAAACATGTCCCGTGAATATTAAACCATCAGGGGAAAGCACTCTCCTCACTTAGACTTTTCTCCTGGTAACATGTCCCGTGCGTATTAAACCATCAGGGGAACACACTCTCCTCACTTATACTGTTCATCTGGTAACATGTCCCGTCAGTATTAAACCATCAGTGGAACACACTCTCCTCACTTATACTGGTCACTTGATGAAATGTCCCGTGTATATTAAACCATCAGGGGAACACACTCTCCTCACTTATACTGTTCACCGAGTCACCTGTCCTGTGTATATTAAACCATCAGGGGAACACATTCTCCTCACTTATACTGTTCACCTGGCAACATGTCCTGTGTATATTAAACCATCAGGGGAACACATTCTCCTCACTTATACTGTTCACCTGGTAACATGTCCCGTGCGTATTAAACCATCAGGTGAACACACTCGACTCATTTATACTGTTCATCTGGTAACATGTCCCGTGTATATTAAACCATCAGGGGAACACACTCTCCTCACTTATACTGTTCACCTGGTGACATGTCCCGTGTATATTAAACAATCATGGGAACAGACTCTCCTCACTTATACTGTTCACCTGGTAACATGTCCCGTGTATATTAAACCATCAGGGGAACACATTCTCCTCACTGATACTGTTCACCTGGTAACATGTCCTTTGCATATTTAACCATCAGGGTAAAACATTCTGCTCACTTATACTGTTCACCTGGTGACAAGTCCCGTGTATATTAAACCATCAGGGGAACACACTCTCCTCACTTATACTGTTCACCTGGTAACATGTTCCGTGTGTATTAAACAATCAGGGGAACACACTCTCCTCACTTATACTGTACATCTGGTAACATGTCCCGTCAGTATTAAACCATCAGGGGAACACACTCTCCTCACTTATACTGTTCACCTGGTGACATGTCCTTTGCATATTTAACCATCAGGGGATAACATTCTGCTCACTTATACTGTTCACCTGGTGACATGTCCCGTGTGTATTAAACAATCAGGGGAACACACTCTCCTCACTTATACTGTTCACCTGGTAACATGTCCCGTGTGTATTAAACAATCAGGGGAACACACTCTCCTCACTTATACTGTTCACCTGGTAACATGTCCTGTGTATATTAAACCATCAGGGGAACACAATCTCCTCACTTATACTGTTCAGCTGATAACATGTCCCGTGTGTATTAAACCATCAGGGAAACACACTCTCCTCACTTATACTGTTCACCTGATAACATGTCCCGTGTGTATTAAACAATCAGGGAAACACACTCTCCTCACTTATACTGTTCACCTGATAACATGTCCCGTGTGTATTAAACCATAAGGGGAACACACTCTCCTCACTTATACTGTTCACCTGGGAACATGTCCCGTGTATATTAAACCATCAGGGGAACACACTCTCCTCACTTATACTGTTCACCTGGTGACATGTCCTGTGTATATTAAACCATCAGGGGAACACACTCTCCTCACTTATACTGTTCACCTGGTAACATGCCCTGTGTATATTAAACCATCAGGGGAACACACTCTCCTCACTTATACTGTTTACCTGGAAACATGTCCCGTGTATATTAAACCATCAGGGGAACACATTCTCCTCACTTATACTGTTCACCTGGTAACATTTTCCGTGTGTATTAAATCATCAGGGGAATACAATCTCCTCACTTACACTGTTCACCTGGTAACATGTCCTGTGTATATTAAAACATCAGGGGAACACACTCTCCTCACTTATACTGTTCACCTGGTAACATGCCCTGTGTATATTAAACCATCAGGGGAACACACTCTCCTCACTTATACTGCTAACCTGGTAACATGTCCCGTGTATATTAAACCATCAGGGGAACACACTCTCCTCACTTATAATGTTCACCTAGTCACCTGTCCCGTGTATATTAAACCATCAGGGGAACACATTCTCCTCACTTATACTGTTCACCTGGTAACATGTCCCGTGTAAATTAAACCATCAGGGGAACACACTCTCCTCACTTATACTGTTCACCTGGTAACATATCCTGTGCATATTAAACCATCAGGGGAACACACTCTCATCACTTATACTGTACATCTGGTAACATGTCCCGTCAGTATTAAACCATCAGGGGAACACACTCTCCTCACTTATACTGTTCACCTGGTGACATGTCCTTTGCATATTTAACCATCAGGGGATAACATTCTGCTCACTTATACTGTTCACCTGGTGACATGTCCCGTGTGTATTAAACAATCAGGGGAACACACTCTCCTCACTTATACTGTTCACCTGGTAACATGTCCCGTGTGTATTAAACAATCAGGGGAACACACTCTCCTCACTTATACTGTTCACCTGGTAACATGTCCTGTGTATATTAAACCATCAGGGGAACACACTATCCTCACTTATACTGTTCACCTGGTGCCATGTCCCGGGTATATTAATCAATCAGGGGAAAACACTCTCCTCACTTATACTGTTCACCTGGTAACATGTCCCGTGTGTATTAAACCATCAGGGAAACACACTCTCCTCACTTATACTGTTCACCTGGGAACATGTCCCGTGTATATTAAACCATCAGGGGAACACAATCTCCACACTTATACTGTTCACCTGGTAACATGTCTCGTGCGTGTTAAACCATCAGGGGAACACACTCTCCTCACTTATACTGTTCAGCTGATAACATGTCCCGTGTGTATTAAACCATCAGGGAAACACACTCTCCTCACTTATACTGTTCACCTGATAACATGTCCCGTGTGTATTAAACAATCAGGGAAACACACTCTCCTCACTTATACTGTTCACCTGATAACATGTCCCGTGTGTATTAAACCATAAGGGGAACACACTCTCCTCACTTACACTGTTCACCTGGGAACATGTCCCGTGTATATTAAACCATCAGGGGAACACATTCTCCTCACTTATACTGTTCACCTGGTAACATGCCCTGTGTATATTAAACCATCAGGGGAACACACTCTCCTCACTTATACTGTTTACCTGGAAACATGTCCCGTGTATATTAAACCATCAGGGGAACACAATCTCCACACTTATACTGTTCACCTGGTAACATGACCTGTGTATATTAAACCATCAGGGGAACACACTCTCCTCACTTATACTGTTTACCTGGAAACATGTCCCGTGTATATTAAACCATCAGGGGAATACAATCTCCTCACTTACACTGTTCACCTGGTAACATGTCCTGTGTATATTAAAACATCAGGGGAACACACTCTCCTCACTTATACTGTTCACCTGGTAACATGCCCTGTGTATATTAAACCATCAGGGGAACACACTCTCCTCACTTATACTGCTAACCTGGTAACATGTCCCGTGTATATTAAACCATCAGGGGAACACACTCTCCTCACTTATAATGTTCACCTAGTCACCTGTCCCGTGTATATTAAACCATCAGGGGAACACATTCTCCTCACTTATACTGTTCACCTGGTAACATGTCCCGTGTAAATTAAACCATCAGGGGAACACACTCTCCTCACTTATACTGTTCACCTGGTAACATATCCTGTGCATATTAAACCATCAGGGGAACACACTCTCATCACTTACACTGTTCACCTGGTAAAATGTCCCGTGTGCATTAAACCATCAGGGGAACACACTCTCCTGACTTATACAGTTCACTTGGTGACATGTCCCGTGCGTATTAAACCATCAGGTGAACACACTCGCCTCACTTATACTGTTCACCTGGTAACATGTCCCGTGCGTGTTAAACCATCAGGGGAACACACTCTCCTCACTTATACTGTTCACCTGGTAACATGTTCCGTGTATATTAAACCATCAGGGGAAAACACTCTCCTCACTTATACTGTTCACCTGGTAACATGTCCCGTGCGTGTTAAACCATCAGGGGAACACACTCTCCTCAATTATACTGTTCAACTGGTAACATGTCCCGTGAATATTAAACCATCTGGGGAAAGCACTCCCTTCACTTATTCTGTTGTCCTGGTTACATGTCCCGTGTATATGAAACCATCAGGGGAACACACTCTCCTCACTTATACTGTTCACCTGATAACATGTCCCGTGTGTATTAAACCACAAGGGGATCACACTCTCCTCACTTATACTGTTCACCTGGGAACATGTCCCTTGTATATTAAACCATCAGGGGAACACACTCTCCTCACTTATACTGTTCACCTGGTAACATGTCCCGTGAGTATTAAACAATCAGAGGAACACACTCTCCTCACTTATACTGTTCACCTGGTAACATGTACCGTGTATATTAAACCATCAGGGGAACACACTCTCCTCACTTATACTGTTCACCTGGTAACATGTCCCGTGTATATTAAACCATCAGGGGAACACACTCTCCTCACTTATACTGTTCAGCTGGTAACATGTCCCGTGAGTATTAAACAATCAGAGGAACACACTCTCCTCACTTATACTGTTCACCTGGTAACATGTACCGTGTATATTAAACCATCAGGGGAACACACTCTCCTCACTTATACTGTTCACCTGGTAACATGTACCGTGTATATTAAACCATCAGGGGAACACACTCTCCTCACTTATACTGTTCAGCTGGTAACATGTCCCGTGAGTATTAAACAATCAGGGGAACACACTCTCCTCACTTATACTGTTCACCTGGTAACATGTCCCGTGTATATTAAACCATCAGGGGAACACACTCTCCTCAATTATACTGTTCAGCTGGTAACATGTCCCGTGAGTATTAAACAATCAGGGGAACACACTCTCCTCACTTATACTGTTCACCTGGTAACATGTCCCGTGTATATTAAACCATCAGGGGAACACACTCTCCTCAATTATACTGTTCAACTGGTAACATGTCCCGTGAATATTAAACCATCAGGGGAAAGCACTCCCTTCACTTATTCTGTTGTCCTGGTTACATGTCCCGTGTATATGAAACCATCAGGGGAACACACTCTCCTCACTTATACTGTTCACCTGATAACATGTCCCGTGTGTATTAAACCACAAGGGGATCACACTCTCCTCACTTATACTGTTCACCTGGGAACATGTCCCGTGTATATTAAACCATCAGGGGAACACACTCTCCTCACTTATACTGTTCACCTGGTAACATGTACCGTGTATATTAAACCATCAGGGGAAAACACTCTCCTCAATTATACATTTCACTTGGTGACATGTCCCGTTTGTATTGAACAATCATGGGAACACACTCTTCTCACTTATACTGTTCACCTGATAACATGTCCCGTGTGTATTGAACAATCAGGGGAACCCACAGTCCTCACCTATACTGTTCACCTGGTAACATGTATCGTGCGTATTAAACAATCATGGGAACACATTCTCCTCACTTATACTGTTCACCTGGTAACATGTCCAGTGTGTATTAAACAATCAGGGGAACTCACTCTCCTCACTTATACTGTTCACTTGGTAACATGTCTCGTGCGTATTAAACAAACAGGGGAACACATTCTCCTCACTTATACAGTTCACCTGGTAACATGTCCCGTGTGTATTAAACAATCAGGGGAACACATTCTCCTCACTTATACTGTTCACCTGGAAACATGTCCCGTGTGTATTAAACAAACAGGGGAACACATTCTCCTCACTTATACTGTTCACCTGGTAACATGTAACGTGTATATTAAACCATCAGGGGAACACAATCTCCTCACTTATACTGTTCACCTGGTAACATGTTTCGTGTATATTAAACCATCAGGGGAACACAGTCTCCTCACTTATACTGTTCACCTGGTAACATGTAACGTGTATATTAAACCATCAGGGGAACACACTCTCCTCAATTATACATTTCACTTGATCACATTTCCCGTGTGTATTGAACAATCAGGGGAACACATTCTCCTCACTTATACTGTTCACCTGGTAACATGTCCCGTGTGTATTAAACAAACAGGGGAACTCATTCTTCTCACTTATACTGTTCACCTGGTAACATGTCCCGTGTGTATTAAACAATCAGGGGAACACATTCTCCTCACTTATACTGTTCCCCTGGTGACATGTCCTGTCAGTATTAAACAATCAGGGGAACACACTCTCCTCACTTATACTGTTCACCTGGTAACATGTCCTGTGTGTATTAAACCATCAGGGGAACACAATCTCCTCACTTATACTGTTCACCTGGTAACATGCCCTCTGTATATTAAACCATCAGGGGAACACACTCTCCTCACATATACTGTTTACCTGGTAACATGTCCCGTGTATATTAAACCATCAGGGGAACACACTCTCCTCACTTATACTGTTCACCTAGTCACATGTCACGTGTATATTAAACCATCAGGGGAACACACTCGCCTCACTTATACTGTTCACCTGGTAACATGTCCAATGACTATTGAACAATCAGGGGAACACACTCTCCTCACTTATACTGTTCACCTGGTAACATGTCCCGTGCGTATTAAACAATCAGGGGAACACACTCTCCTCACTTATACTGTTCACTTGGTAAAATGTCCCGTGCGTATTAAACCAACAGGGGAACACATTCTCCTCACTTACACTGTTCACCTGGTAACATGTCCCGTGTGTATTAAACAATCAGGGGAACGCACTCTCCTCACTTAAAATGTTCATTTGGTAACATGTCCCGTGTGTATTAAACAATCAGGGGAACACATTCTCCTCACTTATACTGTTCCCCTGGTGACATGTCCTGTCAGTATTAAACAATCAGGGGAACACACTCTCCTCACTTATACTGTTCACCTGGTAACATGTCCTGTGTGTATTAAACCATCAGGGGAACACAATCTCCTCACTTATACTGTTCACCTGGTAACATGCCCTCTGTATATTAAACCATCAGGGGAACACACTCTCCTCACATATACTGTTTACCTGGTAACATGTCCCGTGTATATTAAACCATCAGGGGAACACACTCTCCTCACTTATACTGTTCACCTAGTCACATGTCACGTGTATATTAAACCATCAGGGGAACACACTCGCCTCACTTATACTGTTCACCTGGTAACATGTCCAATGACTATTGAACAATCAGGGGAACACACTCTCCTCACTTATACTGTTCACCTGGTAACATGTCCCGTGCGTATTAAACAATCAGGGGAACACACTCTCCTCACTTATACTGTTCACTTGGTAAAATGTCCCGTGCGTATTAAACCAACAGGGGAACACATTCTCCTCACTTACACTGTTCACCTGGTAACATGTCCCGTGTGTATTAAACAATCAGGGGAACGCACTCTCCTCACTTATACTGTTCACTTGGCAACATGTCCAGTGCGTATTAAACAAACAGGGGAACACATTCTCCTCACTTATACTGTTCACCTGGAAACATGTCCCGTGTGTATTAAACAAACAGGGGAACACATTCTCCTCACTTATACTGTTCACTTGGCAATATGTCCCGTGTATATTAAACCATCAGGGGAACACAATCTCCTCACTTATACCGTTCACCTGATAACATGTCCCGTGTGTATTACACCATCAGGGGAACACAATCTCCTCACTTATACTGTTCACCTGGTAACATGCCCTGTGTATATTAAACCATCAGGGGAACACACTCTCCTCACTTATACTGATACCTGGTAACATGTCCCTTGTATATTAAACCATCAGGGGAACACACTCTCCTCACTTATACTGTTCACCTAGTCACATGTCCCGTGCATATTAAACAATCTGAGGAACACACTCTCCTCACTTATACTGTTCACCTGGTAACATGTCCCGTGTATATTAAACCATCAGGGGAACACACTCTCCTCACTTATACTGTTCACCTGGTAACATATCCCGTGTATATTAAACCATCAGGGGAACACACTCTCCTCACTTACACTGTTCACCTGGTAAAATGTCTTGTGTGCATTAAACCATCAGGGGAACACACTCTCCTCACTTATACAGTTCACTTGGTGACATGTCCCGTGCGTATTAAACCATCAGGTGAACACACTCGCCTCACTTATACTGTTCATCTGGTAACATGTCCCGTGTATATTAAACCATCAGGGGAACACACTCTCCTCACTTATACTGTTCACCTGGTAACATGTCCCGTGTATATTAAACCATCAGGGGAACACATTCTCCTCACTTATACTGTTCACCTGGTAACATGTCCCGTGTATATTAAACCATCAGGGGAACACATTCTCCTCACTTATACTGTTCACCTGGTAACATGTCCCGTGTATATTAAACCATCAGGGGAACACACTCTCCTCACATATACTGTTCACCTGGTAACATGTCCCGTGAGTATTAAACAATCAGGGGAACACACTCTCCTCACTTACACTGTTCACCTGGTAACATGTCCCGTGAATATTAAACCATCAGGGGAAAGCAATCTCCTCACTTATACTGTTAACCTGGTAACATGTCCTGTGTGTATTAAACCATCAGGGGAACACTCTCTGCTCACTTATACTGTTCACCTGCTAACATGTCCTGTGTGCATTAAATCATCAGGGGAACACACTCTCGTCACTTAGACTGTTCATCTGGTAACATGTCCAGTGAATATTAACCCATCAGGGGAACACACTCTCCTCACTTATACTGTTCACATGGTGACATGTCCTGTGTGTATTAAACAATCAGGGGAATTCACTCTCCTCACTTATACTGTTCACCTGGTATCATGTCCTGTGTATATTAAACCATCAGGGGAACACACTCTCCTCACTTATACTGTTCTCCTGGCAACATGTCCCGTGAGTATTAAACAATCAGGGGAACACACTCTCCTCACTTATACTGTTCACCTGGTGACATGTCCCGTGTGTATTAAAGAATCAGGGGAACACACTCTCCTCACTTCTACTGTTCTCCTGGTAACATGTCCCGTGTATATGAAACCATCAGGGGAAAACATTCTCCTCACTTCTCCAGTTCACCTGGTAACATGTCCCTTGTGTATTAAACAATCAGGGGAACACACTCTCCTCACTTATACTGTTCACTTGGTAACATGTCCCGTGTATATTAAACACACTCTCCTCACTTATACTGTTCAGCTGGTAACATGTCCCGTGTGCATTAAACAATCAGGGAAACACACTCTCCTCACTTATACTGTTCACCTGATAACATGTCCCGTGTGTATTAAACCATAAGGGGAACACACTCTCCTCACTTATACTGTTCACCTGGTAATATGCCCAGTGTATATTAAACCATCAGGGGAACACACTCTCCTCACTTATACTGTTCACCTGGGAACATGTCCCGTATATATTAAACCATCAGGGGAACACACTCTCCTCACTTATACTTTCCACCTGGTATCATGTTCTGTGTATATTAAACCATCAGGGGAACACAATCTCCACACTTATACTGTTCACCTGGTAACATGCCCTGTGTATATTAAACCATCAGGGGAACACACTCTCCTCACTTATACTGTTTAATTGGAAACATGTCCCGTGTATATTAAACCATCAGGGGAACACATTCTCCTCACTTATACTGTTCACCTGGTAACATTTTCCGTGTGCATTAAATCATCGGGGGAATACAATCTCCTCACTTATGCTGTTCACCTGGTAACATGTCCTGTGTATATTAAAACATCAGGGGAACACACTCTCCTCACTTATGCTGTTCTCCTGGTAACATGTCCCGTGTGCATTAAACAATCAGGGGAACACACTCTCCTCACTTATACCATTCACCTGATAACATGTCCCGTGTGCATTAAAACATCAGGGGAACACAATCTCCTCACTTATACTGCTAACCTGGTAACATTTCCCGTGTATATTAAACCATCAGGGGAACACACTCTCCTCACTTATACTGTTCACCTAGTCACCTGTCCCGTGTATATTAAACCATCAGGGGAACACATTCTCCTCACTTATACTGTTCACCTGGTAACATGTCCCGTGTAAATTAAACCATCAGGGGAACACACTCTCATCACTTACACTGTTCACCTTGTAAAATGTCCTGTGTGCATTAAACCATCAGGTGAACACACTCGCCACACTTATACTGTTCACCTGGTAAAATGTCCCGTGCGTGTTAAACCATCAGGGGAACACACTCTCCTCACTTATACTGTTCACCTGGTAACATGTCCCGTGCGTGTTAAACCATCAGGGGAACACACTCTCCTCACTTATACTGTTCAGCTGGTAACATGTCCCGTGAGTATTAAACAATCAGGGGAACACACTCTCCTCACTTATAATGTTCACCTGATATCATGTCCCGTGTGTATTAAACCACAAGGGGAACACACTCTCCTCACTTATACTGTTCATCTGCTAACATGTCCCGTGAATATTAAACCATCAGGGGAAAGCACTCCCTTCACTTATTCTGTTCACCTGGTAACATGTCCCGTGTATATGAAACCATCAGGGGAACACACTCTCCTCACTTATACTGTTCAGCTGGTAACATGTCCCGTGTGCATTAAACAATCAGGGGAACACACTCTCCTCACTTATAATGTTCACCTGATATCATGTCCCGTGTGTATTAAACCACAAGGGGAACACACTCTCCTCACTTATACTGTTCACCTGGGAACATGTCCCGTGTATATTAAACCATCAGGGGAACACACTCTCCTCACTTATACTATTCATCTGGTAACATGTTCCGTGTATATTAAACCATCAGGGGAACACACTCTCCTCACTTATACTGTTCACCTGGTAACATGTACCGTGTATATTAAACCATCAGGGGAACACACTCTCCTCAATTATACATTTCACTTGGTGACATGTCCCGTGTGTATTGAACAATCAGGGGAACACACTGTCCTCACCTATACTGTTCACCTGGTAACATGTCCCGTGAATATTAAACCATCAGGGGAAAGCACTCCCTTCACTTATTCTGTTCTCCTGGTTACATGTCCCGTGTATATGAAACCATCAGGGGAACACACTCTCCTCACTTATACTGTTCAGCTGGTAACATGTCCCGTGTGCATTAAACCATCAGGGGAACACACTCTCCTCAATTATACATTTCACTTGGTGACATGTCCCGTGCGTATTAAACAATCAGGGGAACACATTCTCCTCACTTATACTGTTCAGTTGGTAAAATGTCCCGTCCGTATTAAACCAACAGGGGAACACATTCTCCTCACTTATACTGTTCACCTGGTAACATGTCCCGTGTGTATTAAACAATCAGGGGAACTCACTCTCCTCACTTATACTGTTCACTTGGTAACATGTCCCGTGCGTATTAAACAAACAGGGGAACACATTCTCCTCACTTATACTGTTCACCTGGTAACATGTCCCGTGTGTATTAAACAATCAGGGGAACTCACTCTCCTCACTTATACTGTTCACTTGGTAACATGTCCCGTGCGTATTAAACAAACAGGGGAACACATTCTCCTCACTTATACTGTTCACCTGGTAACATGTCCCGTGCGTATTAAACAATCAGGGAAACACACTCTCCTCACTTATACTATTCACCTGGTAACATGTCCTGTGTATATTAAACAATCAGGGGAACACACTCTCCTCCCTTATACTGTTCACCTGATAACATGTCCCGTGTGTATTAAACCACAAGGGGAACACACTCTCCTCACTTATACTGTTCACCTGGGAACATGTCCCGTGTATATTAAACCATCAGGGGAACACACTCTCATCACTTATACTGTTCACCTGGTCACATGTTCCGTGTATATTAAACCATCAGGGGAACACACTCTCCTCACTTATACTGTTCACCTGGTAACATGTACCGTGTATATTAAACCATCAGGGCAACACACTCTCCTCAATTATACATTTCACTTGGTGACATGTCCCGTGTGTATTGAACAATCAGGGGAACACACTCTTCTCACTTATACTGTTCACCTGGTAACATGTCCCGTGTGTATTGAACAATCAGGGGAACACACTCTCCTCACTTATACTGTTCACCTGGTAACATGTCCCGTGCGTATTAAACAATCAGGGGAACACATTCTCCTCTCTTATACTGTTCACTTGGTAACATGTCCCGTGTGTATTAAACAATCAGGGGAACACATTCTCCTCACTTATACTGTTCACTTGGTAACATGTCCCGTGCGTATTAAACAAACAGGGGAACACATTCTCCTCACTTATACTGTTCACCTGGTAACATGTCCCGTGTGTATTAAACAATCAGGGGAACACATTCTCCTCACTTATACTGTTCACTTGGTAACATGTCCCGTGCGTATTAAACAAACAGGGGAACACATTTTCCTCACTTATACTGATCACCTGGAAACATGTCCCGTGTGTATTAAACAAACAGGGGAACACATTCTCCTCACTTATACTGTTCACCTGGTAACATGTCCCGTGTGTATTAAACAATCAGGGGAACACATTCTCCTCACTTATACTGTTCACTTGGTAACATGTCCCGTGCGTATTAAACAAACAGGGGAACACATTTTCCTCACTTATACTGTTCACCTGGAAACATGTCCCGTGTGTATTAAACAAACAGGGGAACACATTCTCCTCACTTATACTGTTCACCTGGTAACATGTCCCGATGTATTAAACAATCAGGGGAACACATTCTCCTCACTTATACTGTTCACCTGGTAACATGTCCCGTGCGTATTAAACAATCAGGGGAACACATTCTCCTCACTTCTACTGTTCACCTGGTAACATGTCCCGTGCGTATTAAACAATCAGGGGAACACACTCTCCTCACTTATACTGTTCACCTGGTAACATGTCCTGTGTATATTAAAACATCAGGGGAATACACTCTCCTCACTTATACTGTTCACCTGGTAACATGTCCCGTGTGCATTAAACAATCAGGGGAACACACTCTCCTCACTTATACCGTTCACCTGATAACATGTCCCGTGTGTATTAAACCATCAGGGGAACACACTCTCCTCACTTATACTGTTTACCTGGTAACATGTCCCGTGTATATTAAATCATCAGGGGAACACACTCTCCTCACTTATACTGTTCACCTAGTCACATGTCCCGTGTATATTAAACAATCTGGGGAACACACTCTCCTCACTTATATTGTTCACCTGGTAACATGTCCCGTGTATATTAAACCATCAGGGGAACACACTCTCCTCACTTATACTGTTCACCTGGTAACATATCCCGTGTATATTAAACCATCAGGGGAACACACTCTCCTCACTTACACTGTTCACCTGGTAAAATGTCTTGTGTGCATTAAACCATCAGGGGAACACACTCTCCTCACTTATACTGTTCACCTGGTAACATGTCCTGTGTGCATTAAACCATCAGAGGAACACACTCTCCTCACTTACACTGTTCACCTGGTAAAATGTCTTGTGTGCATTAAACCATCAGGGGAACACACTCTCCTCACTTATACTGTTCACCTGGTAACATGTCCCGTGCGTATTAAACCATCAGGTGAACACACTCGCCTCACTTATACTGTTCATCTGGTAACATGTCCCGTGTATATTAAACCATCAGGGGAACACACTGTCCTCACTTATACTGTTCCCCTGGTAACATGTCCCGTGTATATTAAACCATCAGGGGAACACATTCTCCTCACTTATACTGTTCACCTGGCAACATGTCCCGTGTATATTAAACCATCAGGGGAACACACTCTCCTCACTTATACTGTTCACCTGGTAACATGTCCTGTGTGCATTAAACCATCAGGGGAATACACTCTCCTCACTTATACTGTTCATCTGGTAACATGTCCCGTCAGTATTAAACCATCAGGGGAACACACTCTCCTGACTTATACTGTTCACCTGGTAACATGTCCTTTGCATATTTAACCATCAGGGGAAAACATTCTGCTCACTTCTACTGTTCACCTGGTGACATGTCCCGTGTATATTAAACCATCAGGGGAACACACTCTCCTCACTTATACTGTTCACCTGGTAACATGTCCCGTGTATATGAAACCATCAGGGGAACACACTCTCCTCACTTATACTGTTCAGCTGGTAACATGTCCCGTGTGCATTAAACAATCACGGGAACATACTATCCTCACTTATACTGTTCACCTGGTAACATGTCCCGTGTGTATTAAACCATAAGGGGAACACACTCTCCTCACTTATACTGTTCACCTGGAAACATGTCCCGTGTATATTAAACCATCAGGGGAACACACTCTCCTCACTTATACTGTTCACCTGGTAACATGTTTCGTGTATATTAAACCATCAGGGGAACACACTCTCCTCACTTATACTGTTCACCTGGTAACATGTCCCGTGTGTATTAAACAAACAGGGGAACTCATTCTTCTCACTTATACTGTTCACCTGGTAACATGTCCCGTGTGTATTAAACAATCAGGGGAACCCATTCTCCTCATTTATACTGTTCACCTGGTAACATGTCCTGTCAGTATTAAACAATCAGGGGAACACAATCTCCTCACTTATACTGTTCACCTGGTAACATGCCCTCTGTGTATTAAACCATCAGGGGAACACACTCTCCTCACTTATACTGTTCACCTGGTAACATGTCCCGTGTGTATTAAACCATCAGGGGAACACACTCTCCTCACTTATACTGTTCACCTGGTAACATGCCCTCTGTGTATTAAACCATCAGGGGAACACACTCTCCTCACTTATACTGTTCACCTGGTAACATGTCCCGTGTGTATTAAACAATCAGGGGAACACACTCGCCTCACTTATACTGTTCACCTGGTAACATGTCCCATGACTATTGAACAATCAGGGGAACACACTCTCCTCACTTATACTGTTCACCTGGTAACATGTCCCGTGCGTATTAAACAATCAGGGGAACACATTCTCCTCACTTATACTGTTCACTTGGTAAAATGTCTCGTGCGTATTAAACCAACAGGGGAACACATTCTCCTCAATTATACTGTTCACCTGGTAACATGTCCCGTGTGTATTAAACAATCAGGGGAACCCACTCTCCTCACTTATACTGTTCACTTGGTAACATGTCCCGTGCGTATTAAATAATCAGGGGAACACATTCTCCTCACTTATACTGTTCACTTGGCAACATGTCCAGTGCGTATTAAACAATCCGGGGAACACATTCTCCTCACTTATACTGTTCACCTGGAAACATGTCCTGTGCGTATTAAACAAACAGGGGAACACATTCTCCTCACTTCTACTGTTCACCTGGTAACATGTCCCGTGCGTATTAAACAATCAGGGGAACACACTCTCCTCACTTATACTGTTCACCTGGTAACATGTCCCATGTGTATTAAACAATCAGGGGAACACACTCTCCTCACTTATACTGTTCACCTGGTAACATGCCCTGTGTATATTAAACCATCAGGGGAACACACTCTCCTCACTTATACTGTTTACCTGGTAACATGTCCCTTGTATATTAAACCATCAGGGGAACACACTCTCCTCACTTATACTGTTCACCTAGTCACATGTCCCGTGCATATTAAACAATCTGGGGAACACACTCTCCTCACTTATACTGTTCACCTGGTAACATGTCCCGTGTATATTAAACCATCAGGGGAACACACTCTCCTCACTTATACTGTTCACCTGGTAACATATCCAGTGTATATTAAACCATCATGGGAACACACTCTCCTCACTTCTACTGTTCACCTGGTAACATGTCCCGTGCGTATTAAACAATCAGGGGAACACACTCTCCTCACTTATACTGTTCACCTGGTAACATGTCCCATGTGTATTAAACAATCAGGGGAACACACTCTCCTCACTTATACTGTTCACCTGGTAACATGCCCTGTGTATATTAAACCATCAGGGGAACACACTCTCCTCACTTATACTGTTTACCTGGTAACATGTCCCTTGTATATTAAACCATCAGGGGAACACACTCTCCTCACTGATTCTGTTCACGTAGTCACATGTCCCGTGCATATTAAACAATCTGGGGAACACACTCTCCTCACTTATACTGTTCACCTGGTAACATGTCCCGTGTATATTAAACCATCAGGGGAACACACTCTCCTCACTTATACTGTTCACCTGGTAACATATCCAGTGTATATTAAATCATCAGGGGAACACACTCTCCTCACTTATACTGTTCACCTGGTAACATGTCCCGTGTATATTAAACCATCAGGGGAACACACTCTCCTCAATTATACATTTCACTTGGTGACATCTCCCGTGTGTATTGAACAATCAGGGGAACACACTCTCCTCACTTATACTGTTCAACTGGTAACATGTCCCGTGTGTATTAAACCATCAGGGGAACACACTCTCCTCACTTATACTGTTCACCTGGTAACATGTCCCGTGGATATTAAACCATCAGGGGAACACACTCTCCTCACTTATACTGTTCACCTGGTAACATGTCCCGTGTATATTAAACCATCAGGGGAACACACTCTCCTCACTTATACTGTTCACCTGGTAACATGTCCCGTGCGTATTAAACAATCAGGGGAACACATTCTCCTCACTTCTACTGTTCACTTGGTAACATGTCCCGTGCGTATTAAACAATCAGGGGAACACATTCTCCTCACTTCTACTGTTCACCTGGTAACATGTCCCGTGTGTATTAAACAAACAGGGGAACTCATTCTCCTCACTTATACTGTTCACCTGGTAACATGTCCCGTGTGTATTAAACAATCAGGGGAACACATTCTCCTCACTTATACAGTTCACCAGGTAACATGTCCCGTCCGTATTAAACAATCAGGGGAACACACTCTGCTCACAAATACTGTTCACCTGGTAACATGTCCTGTGTATATTAAAACATCAGGGGAACACACTCTCCTCACTTATACTGTTCACCTGGTAACATGCCCTGTTTATATTAAACCATCAGGGGAACACACTCTCCTCACATATACTGTTTACCTGGTAACATGTCCCGTGTATATTAAACCATCAGGGGAACACACTCTCCTCACTTACACTGTTCACCTAGTCACATGTCCCGTGTATATTAAACCATCAGGGGAACACACTCTCCTCACTTATACTGTTCATCTGGTAACATGTCCCGTGTATATTAAACCAACAGGGGAACACACTCTCCTCACTTATACTGTTCACCTGGTAACATGTCCCGTGTATATTAAACCATCAGGGGAACACACTCTCCTCACTTATACTGTTCACCTGGTAACATGTCCCGTGTGCATTAAACCATCAGGGGAACACACTCTCCTCACTTATACTGTTCATCTGGTAACATGTCCCGTCAGTATTAAACCATCAGGGGAACACACTCTCCTCACTTATACTGTTCACCTGGTAACATGTCCCCCGTGTATTAAACCATCAGGGGAACACACTCTCCTCACTTATACTGTTCATCTGGTAACATGTCCCGTCAGTATTAAACCATCAGGGGAACACACTCTCCTCACATATACTGTTCACCTGGTGACATGTCCCGTGCGTATTAAACCATCAGGGGAACACAATCTCCTCACTTATACTGTTCACCTGGTAACATGCCCTGTGTATATTAAACCATCAGGGGAACACACTCTCCTCACATATACTGTTTACCTGGTAACATGTCCAGTGTATATTAAACCATCAGGGGAACACACTCTCCTCACTTACACTGTTCACCTGGTAAAATGTCCTGTGTGCATTAAACCATCAGGGGAACACACTCTCCTCACTTATACAGTTCACTTGGTGCCATGTCCTGTGCGTATTAACCATCAGGTGAACACACTCGCCTCACTTATACTGTTCATCTGGTAACATGTCCCGTGTATATTAAACCATCAGGGGAACACACTCTCCTCACTTATACTGTTCACCTGGTAACATGTCCCGTGTATATTAAACCATCACGGGAACACACTCTCCTCACTTATACTGTTCACCTGGTAACATTTCCTGTGTACATTAAACCATCAGGGGAACACACTCTCCTCACTTATACTGTTCATCTGGTAACATGTCCCGTCAGTATTAAACCATCAGGGGAACACACTCTCCTCACTTATACTGTTCACCTGGTAACATGTCCTTTGCATATTTAAACATCAGGGGAAAACAATCTGCTCACTTCTACTGTTCACCTGGTGACATGTCCCGTGTGTATTAAACCATCAGGGGAACACACTCTCCTCACTTATACTGCTCACCCGGTGACATGTCCCGTGTGTATTAAACAATCAGGGGAACACACTCTCCTCACTTATACTGCTCACCCGGTGACATGTCCCGTGTGTATTAAACAATCAGGGGAACACACTCTCCTCACTTATACTGTTCACCTGGTAACATTTCCTGTGTACATTAAACCATCAGGGGAACACACTCTCCTCACTTATACTGTTCATCTGGTAACATGTCCCGTCAGTATTAAACCATCAGGGGAACACACTCTCCTCACTTATACTGTTCACCTGGTAACATGTCCTTTGCATATTTAAACATCAGGGGAAAACAATCTGCTCACTTCTACTGTTCACCTGGTGACATGTCCCGTGTGTATTAAACCATCAGGGGAACACACTCTCCTCACTTATACTGCTCACCCGGTGACATGTCCCGTGTGTATTAAACAATCAGGGGAACACACTCTCCTCACTTATACTGCTCACCCGGTGACATGTCCCGGGTATATTAAACAATCAGGGGAAAAGACTCGCCTCACTTATACTGTTCACCTGGTAACATGTCCCGTGCGTGTTAAACCATCAGGGGAACACACTCTCCTAACTTAAACTGTTCAGCTGGTAACATGTCCCGTGAGTATTAAACCATCAGGGGAACACACTCTCCTCACTTATGCTGTTCACCTGGTAATATGTCCTGTGTGTATTAAACAATCAGGGGAACACACTCTCCTCACTTTAATGTTCACCTGGTATAATGTCACTTGTATATTAAACCATCAGGGGAACACACTCTTCTCAATTATACTGTTCACCTGGTAACATGTCCCGTGAATATTAAACCATGAGGGGAAAGCACTCCCCTCACTTATACTGTTCTCCTGGTAACATGTCCCGTGTATATGAAACCATCAGGGGAACACACTCTCCTCACTTATACTGTTCACCTGGTAACATTTCCCGTGTGCATTAAACAATCAGGGGAACACACTCTCCTCACTTATACTGTTCACCTGATAACATGTCCCGTGAGCATTAAACCATCAGGGAACACATTCTCCTCACTTATACTGTTCACCTGGTAATATGCCCTGTGTATATTAAACCATCAGGGGAACACACTCTACTCACTTATACAGTTCACCTGGGAACATGTCCCGTGTATATTAAACCATCAGGGGAAAACACTCTCCTCACTTATACTGTACACCTGGTAACATGTCCCGTGTATATTAAACCATCAGGGGAACACACTCTCCTCACTTATACTGTTCACCTGGTAACATGTCCCGTGCGTGTTAAACCATCAGGGGAACACACTCTCCTCACTTATACTGTTCACCTGGCAACATGTCCCGTGAGTATTAAACAATCAGGGGAACACACTCTCCTCACTTATACTGTTCACCTGGTAACATGTCCCGTGCGTGTTAAACCATCAGGGGAACACACTCTCCTCACTTATACAGTTCACCTGGTAACATGTCCTGTGTGTATTAAACAATCAGGGGAATACAATCTCCTCACTTATACTGTTCACCTGGCAACATGTCACGTGTGTATATTAAACCATCAGGGGAGCACACTCTCCTCACTTATACTGTTCACCTGGGAACATGTCCCTTATATATTAAACCATCAGGAGAACACACTCTCCTCACTTATACTGTTCACCTGGTAACATGTCCCGTGTATATTAAACCATCAGGGGAACACACTCTCCTCAATTATACATTTCACTTGGTGACATCTCCCGTGTGTATTGAACAATCAGGGGAACACACTCTCCTCACTTATACTGTTCAACTGGTAACATGTCCCGTGTGTATTAAACCATCAGGGGAACACACTCTCCTCACTTATACTGTTCACCTGGTAACATGTCCCGTGGATATTAAACCATCAGGGGAACACACTCTCCTCACTTATACTGTTCACCTGGTAACATGTCCCGTGTATATTAAACCATCAGGGGAACACACTCTCCTCACTTATACTGTTCACCTGGTAACATGTCCCGTGTGTATTAAACAATCAGGGGAACACATTCTCCTCACTTCTACTGTTCACCTGGTAACATGTCCCGTGTGTATTAAACAAACAGGGGAACTCATTCTCCTCACTTATACTGTTCACCTGGTAACATGTCCCGTGTGTATTAAACAATCAGGGGAACACATTCTCCTCACTTATACAGTTCACCTGGTAACATGTCCCGTCCGTATTAAACAATCAGGGGAACACACTCTGCTCACGAATACTGTTCACCTGGTAACATGTCCTGTGTATATTAAACCTTCAATGGAACACACTCTCCTCACTTATACTGTTCACCGGGTAACATGTCCTGTGTATATTAAAACATCAGGGGAACACACTCTCCTCACTTATACTGTTCACCTGGTAACATGCCCTGTTTATATTAAACCATCAGGGGAACACACTCTCCTCACATATACTGTTTACCTGGTAACATGTCCCGTGTATATTAAACCATCAGGGGAACACACTCTCCTCACTTACACTGTTCACCTAGTCACATGTCCCGTGTATATTAAACCATCAGGGGAACACACTCTCCTCACTTATACTGTTCACCTGGTAACATGTCCCGTGTATATTAAACCATCAGGGGAACACACTCTCCTCACTTATACTGTTCACCTGGTAACATGTCCCGTGTGCATTAAACCATCAGGGGAACACACTCTCCTCACTTATACTGTTCATCTGGTAACATGTCCCGTCAGTATTAAACCATCAGGGGAACACACTCTCCTCACTTATACTGTTCACCTGGTAACATGTCCCCCGTGTATTAAACCATCAGGGGAACACAATCTCCTCACTTATACTGTTCATCTGGTAACATGTCCCGTCAGTATTAAACCATCAGGGGAACACACTCTCCTCACATATACTGTTCACCTGGTGACATGTCCCGTGCTTATTAAACCATCAGGGGAACACAATCTCCTCACTTATACTGTTCACCTGGTAACATGCCCTGTGTATATTAAACCATCAGGGGAACACACTCTCCTCACTTATACTGTTTACCTGGTAACATGTCCAGTGTATATTAAACCATCAGGGGAACACACTCTCCTCACTTACACTGTTCACCTGGTAAAATGTCCTGTGTGCATTAAACCATCAGGGGAACACACTCTCCTCACTTATTCAGTTCACTTGGTGCCATGTCCTGTGCGTATTAACCATCAGGTGAACACACTCGCCTCACTTATACTGTTCATCTGGTAACATGTCCCGTGTATATTAAACCATCAGGGGAACACACTCTCCTCACTTATACTGTTCACCTGGTAACATGTCCCGTGTATATTAAACCATCAGGGGAACACACTCTCCTCACTTATACTGTTCACCTGGTAACATTTCCTGTGTACATTAAACCATCAGGGGAACACACTCTCCTCACTTATACTGTTCATCTGGTAACATGTCCCGTCAGTATTAAACCATCAGGGGAACACACTCTCCTCACTTATACTGTTCACCTGGTAACATGTCCTTTGCATATTTAAACATCAGGGGAAAACAATCTGCTCACTTCTACTGTTCACCTGGTGACATGTCCCGTGTGTATTAAACCATCAGGGGAACACACTCTCCTCACTTATACTGCTCACCCGGTGACATGTCCCGTGTGTATTAAACAATCAGGGGAACACACTCTCCTCACTTATACTGCTCACCCGGTGACATGTCCCGTGTGTATTAAACAATCAGGGGAACACACTCTCCTCACTTATACTGTTCACCTGGTAACATGTCCCGGGTATATTAAACAATCAGGGGAAAAGACTCGCCTCACTTATACTGTTCATCTGGTAACATGTCCCGTGTATATTAAACCATCAGGGGAACACACTCTCCTCACTTATACTGCTCACCCGGTGACATGTCCCGTGTGTATTAAACAATCAGGGGAACACACTCTCCTCACTTATACTGCTCACCCGGTGACATGTCCCGTGTGTATTAAACAATCAGGGGAACACACTCTCCTCACTTATACTGTTCACCTGGTAACATGTCCCGGGTATATTAAACAATCAGGGGAAAAGACTCGCCTCACTTATACTGTTCACCTGGTAACATGTCCCGTGCGTGTTAAACCATCAGGGGAACACACTCTCCTAACTTAAACTGTTCAGCTGGTAACATGTCCCGTGAGTATTAAACCATCAGGGGAACACACTCTCCTCACTTATACTGTTCACCTGGTAACATGTCCCGTGCGTGTTAAACCATCAGGGGAACACACTCTCCTAACTTAAACTGTTCAGCTGGTAACATGTCCCGTGCGTGTTAAACCATCAGGGGAACACACTCTCCTAACTTAAACTGTTCAGCTGGTAACATGTCCCGTGTGTATTAAACAATCAGGGGAACACATTCTCCTCACTTTAATGTTCACCTGGTAACATGTCCCGTGAATATTAAACCATGAGGGGAAAGCACTCCCCTCACTTATACTGTTCTCCTGGTAACATGTCCCGTGTATATGAAACCATCAGGGGAACACACTCTCCTCACTTATACTGTTCACCTGGTAACATTTCCCGTGTGCATTAAACAATCAGGGAAACACACTCTCCTCACTTATACTGTTCACCTGGTAATATGCCCTGTGTATATTAAACCATCAGGGGAACACACTCTACTCACTTATACAGTTCACCTGGGAACATGTCCCGTGTATATTAAACCATCAGGGGAAAACACTCTCCTCACTTATACTGTACACCTGGTAACATGTCCCGTGTATATTAAACCATCAGGGGAACACACTCTCCTCACTTATACTGTTCACCTGGTAACATGTCCCGTGCGTGTTAAACCATCAGGGGAACACACTCTCCTCACTTATACTGTTCACCTGGCAACATGTCCCGTGAGTATTAAACAATCAGGGGAACACACTCTCCTCACTTATACTGTTCACCTGGTAACATGTCCCGTGCGTGTTAAACCATCAGGGGAACACACTCTCCTCACTTATACAGTTCACCTGGTAACATGTCCTGTGTGTATTAAACAATCAGGGGAATACAATCTCCTCACTTATACTGTTCACCTGGCAACATGTCACGTGTGTATATTAAACCATCAGGGGAGCACACTCTCCTCACTTATACTGTTCACCTGGGAACATGTCCCTTGTATATTAAACCATCAGGGGAACATACTCTCCTCACTTATACTGTTCACCTGGTAATATGCCGTGTGTATATTAAACCATCAGGGGAACACACTCTCCTCACTTATACTGTTCACCTGGTAACATGTCCCGTGTATATTAAACCATCAGGGGAACATACTCTCCTCACTTATACTGTTCACCTGGTAATATGCCGTGTGTATATTAAACCATCAGGGGAACACACTCTCCTCACTTATACTGTTCACCTGGCAACATGTCACGTGTGTATATTAAACCATCAGGGGAGCACACTCTCCTCACTTATACTGTTCACCTGGGAATATGTCCCTTGTATATTAAACCATCAGGGGAACATACTCTCCTCACTTATACTGTTCACCTGGTAATATGCCGTGTGTATATTAAACCATCAGGGGAACATACTCTCCTCACTTATACTGTTCACCTGGTAATATGCCGTGTGTATATTAAACCATCAGGGGAGCACACTCTCCTCACTTATACTGTTCACCTGGGAACATGTCCCTTGTATATTAAACCATCAGGGGAACATACTCTCCTCACTTATACTGTTCACCTGGTAATATGCCGTGTGTATATTAAACCATCAGGGGAACACACTCTCCTCACTTATACTGTTCATCTGGTAACATGTCCCGTGCGTATTAAAGAAACAGGGGAACACATTCTCTTCACTTATACTGTTCACCTGGTAACATGTCCCGTGTGTATTAAACAAACAGGGGAACACATTCTCCTCACTTATACTGTTCACCTGGTAACATGTCCCGTGTGTATTAAACAAACAGGGGAACACATTCTCCTCACTTATACTGTTCACCTGGTAACATGTCCCGTGTGTATTAAACAATCAGGGGAACACATTCTCCTCACTTATACAGTTCACCTGGTAACATGTCCCGTCCGTATTAAACAAACAGGGGAACACATTCTCCTCACTTCTACTGTTCACCTGGTAACATGTCCTTAGTATATTAAAACATCAGGGGAACACACTCTCCTCACTTGTTCAGTTCACCTGGTAACATGTCCCGTGTATATTAAACCATCAGGGGAACACAGTCTCCTCACTTACACTGTTCACCTGGTAACATGTCCAATGCATATTAAACCATCAGGGGAACACACTCTCCTCACTTATACTGTTCACCTGGTAACATGTCCCGTGTATATTAAACCATCAGGAGAACACACTCTCCTCACTTATACTGTTTGCCTGTTAACATGTCCTGTGTATATTAAAGCATCAGGGTTACACACTCTCCTCACTTCTACTGTTCACCTGGTAACATGTCCAGTGTTTATTAAACCATCAGGAGAACACACTCTCCTCACTTATACTGTTTGCCTGTTAACATGTCCTGTGTATATTAAAGCATCAGGGTTACACACTCTCCTCACTTCTACTGTTCACCTGGTAACATGTCCCGTCAGTATTAAACAATCAGGGCAACAAACTCTCCTCACTTCTACTGTTCACCTGCTAACATGTCCCGTGTGTATTAAAGAATCAGGGGAACACACTCTCCTCACATATACTGTACACCTGGTAACATGTCCTGTGTATATTGAACCATCAGGGGAACACACTCTCCTCACTTATGCTGTTCACGTGGTAACATGTCCCGTGTATATTAAACCATGAGGGGAGCACACTCTCCTCACTTATACTGTTCACCGAGTGACATGTCCTGTGTGCTTTAAACAATCAGGGGAACACTCTCTCCTCACTTATACTGTTCACCTGCTAACATGTCCCGTCAGTATTAAACAATCAGGGGAACACACTCTCCTCACTTATCCTGTTCGCCAGGTGACATGTCCTGTGTATATTAAACAATCAGGGGAACACACTCTCCTAACTTATACTGTTCACCTGGTAACATGTCCCGTGTGTATTAAACCATCAGGGGAACACAATCTCCTCACTTACACTGTTCACCTGGTGACATGTCCCATGTATATTAAACAATCAGGGGAACACACTCTCCTCACTTATCCTGTTCACCTGGTAACATGTCCTGTGTATATTAAACCATCAGGGGAACACACTCTCCTCACTTATACTGTTCACCTGGTGACATGTCCCGTGTATATTAAACAATCAGGAGAACACAATCTCCTCACTTATACTGTTCATCTGGTAACATGTCCCGTGTATATTAAATCATCAGGGGAACGCAGTCTCCTCACTTATACTGTTCACCTGGTAACATGGCCTGTGTGTATTAAACAATCAGGGAAACACACTCTCCTCACTTATACTGTTCACCTGGTAACATGGCCTGTGTGTATTAAACTATCAGGGGAACACACTCTCGTCACTTTTTTTGTTCATCTGGTAACATGTCCCATGTGTATTAAACCATCAGGGGAACACACTCTCCTCACTTATACTGTTCAAATGCTGATATGCCCTGTCTGTATTTAACCATCAGGGGATCATACACTTCTCACTTATAATGTTTACCTGGTAACATGTCCCGTGTGCATTAAACAATCAGGGGAACACACTCTCCTCACTTATTCTGTTCAAATGGTGATATGTCCTGTGTATATTAAACCATCAGGGGAACACACTCTCCTCACTTATACTGTTCACCTGGTAACATGTCCTGTGTATATTTAACAATCAGGGGAACACACTCTCCTCACTTATACTGTTCATCTGGTAACATGTCCCGTGTGTATTAAACCATCAGGGGAACACACTCTCCTCACTTAAACTGTTCATCTGGTAACATGTCCCCCGTGTATTAAACCATCAGGGGAACACATTCTCCTCAAATATTCTGTTCACCTGGTAACATGTCCCATGTGTATTAAACCATCAGGGGAACACACTCTCCTCACTTATACTGTTCACCTGGTGTCATGTCCCATGTATATTAAACCATCAGGGGAAAACACTCTCCTCACTTATACTGTTCACCTGGTAACATGTCCCATGTATATTAAACAATCAGGGGAACACACTCTCCTCACTTATCCTGTTCACCTTGTAACATGTCCTGTGTATATTAAACAATCAGGGGAACACACTCTCCTCACTTATACTGTTCACCTGGTAACATGTCCCGTGTGTATTAAACCATCAGGGGAACACAATCTCCTCACTTACACTGTTCACCTGGTGACATGTCCCATGTATATTAAACAATCAGGGGAACACACTCTCCTCACTTATCCTGTTCACCTGGTAACATGTCCTGTGTATATTAAACCATCAGGGGAACACACTCTCCTCACTTATACTGTTCATCTGGTAACATGTCCCGTGTATATTAAACCATCAGGGGAACGCAGTCTCCTCACTTATACTGTTCACCTGGTAACATGTCCCGTGTATATTAAACAATCAGGGGAACACACTCTCCTCACTTATACTGTTCACCTGGTAACATGTCCCGTGTATATTAAACAATCAGGGGAACACACTCTCCTCACTTATCCTGTTCACCTGGTAACATGTCCTGTGTATATTAAACCATCAGGGGAACACACTCTCCTCACTTATACTGTTCACCTGGTAACATGTCCCGTGTATATTAAACAATCAGGAGAACGCAGTCTTCTCACTTATACTGTTCACCTGGTAACATGTCCCATGTATATTAAACAATCAGGGGAACACACTCTCCTCACTTATACTGTTCACCTGGTAACATGTCCCGTGTATATTAAACCATCAGGGGAACGCAGTCTCCTCACTTATACTGTTCACCTGGTAACATGTCCCGTGTATATTAAACAATCAGGGGAACGCAGTCTCCTCACTTATACTGTTCACCTGGTAACATGTCCCATGTATATTAAACAATCAGGGGAACACACTCTCCTCACTTATCCTGTTCACCTGGTAACATGTCCTGTGTATATTAAACCATCAGGGGAACACACTCTCCTCACTTATACTGTTCACCTGGTGTCATGTCCCATGTATATTAAACCATCAGGCGAAAACACTCTCCTCACTTATACTGTTCACCTGGTAACATGTCCCATGTATATTAAACAATCAGGGGAACACACTCTCCTCACTTATCCTGTTCACCTTGTAACATGTCCTGTGTATATTAAACAATCAGGGGAACACACTCTCCTCACTTATACTGTTCACCTGGTAACATGTCCCGTGTGTATTAAACCATCAGGGGAACACAATCTCCTCACTTACACTGTTCACCTGGTGACATTTCCATGTATATTAAACAATCAGGGGAACACACTCTCCTCACTTATCCTGTTCACCTGGTAACATGTCCTGTGTATATTAAACCATCAGGGGAACACACTCTCCTCACTTATACTGTTCATCTGGTAACATGTCCCGTGTATATTAAACCATCAGGGGAATGCAGTCTCCTCACTTATACTGTTCACCTGGTAACATGTCCCGTGTATATTAAACAATCAGGGGAACACACTCTCCTCACTTATACTGTTCACCTGGTAACATGGCCTGTGTGTATTAAACTATCAGGGGAACACACTCTCCTCACTTTTTTTGTTCATCTGGTAACATGTCCCGTGTGTATTAAACCATCAGGGGAACACAATCTCCTCACTTATACTGTTCACCTGGAAACATGTCCCGTGTATATTAAACCATCAGGGGAACACAATCTCCTCACTTATACTGTTCACCTGGTAACATGTCCAGTGCGTATTAAACCATCTGGGGAACACATTTTCCTCACTTATACTATTAACCTGTTGACATGTCCCATGTATATTAAACCATCAGGGGAACACACTCGGCTCTCTTAAACTGTTCACCTGGTAACATGTCCCATGTATATTAAACCATCAGGGGAACACACTCTCCTCACTTATACTGTTCACTTGTTAACATGTCCCGTGTATATTAAACAATCAAGGGAACACACTCTCCTCACTTATACTGTTCGCCTGGTAACATGTCCTGTGTATATTAAAGCATCTGGGGCACACACTCTCCTCACTTATACTGTTCACCAGGTAACATGTCCCGTGTGTATTAAACCATCAGGGGAACACAATCTCCTCACTTACACTGTTCACCTGGTGACATGTCCCATGTATATTAAACAATCAGGGGAACACACTCTCCTCACTTATCCTGTTCACCTGGTAACATGTCCTGTGTATATTAAACCATCAGGGGAACACACTCTCCTCACTTATACTGTTCACCTGGTGACATGTCCCGTGTATATTAAACAATCAGGAGAACACAATCTCCTCACTTATACTGTTCATCTGGTAACATGTCCCGTGTATATTAAACCATCAGGGGAACGCAGTCTCCTCACTTATACTGTTCACCTGGTAACATGGCCTGTGTGTATTAAACAATCAGGGAAACACACTCTCCTCACTTATACTGTTCACCTGGTAACATGGCCTGTGTGTATTAAACTATCAGGGGAACACACTCTCCTCACTTTTTTTGTTCATCTGGTAACATGTCCCGTGTGTATTAAACCATCAGGGGAACACAATCTCCTCACTTATACTGTTCACCTGGAAACATGTCCCGTGTATATTAAACCATCAGGGGAACACAATCTCCTCACTTATACTGTTCACCTGGTAACATGTCCCGTGCGTATTAAACCATCTGGGGAACACATTTTCCTCACTTATACTATTAACCTGTTGACATGTCCCATGTATATTAAACCATCAGGGGAACACACTCGGCTCTCTTAAACTGTTCACCTGGTAACATGTCCCATGTATATTAAACCATCAGGGGAACACACTCTCCTCACTTATACTGTTCACTTGTTAACATGTCCCGTGTATATTAAACAATCAAGGGAACACACTCTCCTCACTTATACTGTTCGCCTGGTAACATGTCCTGTGTATATTAAAGCATCAGGGGAACACACTCTCCTCACTTATACTGTTCACCAGGTAACATGTCCCGTGTATATTAAACCATCTGGGGCACACACTCTCCTCACTTATACTGTTCACCAGGTAACATGTCCCATGTGTATTAAACAATCAGGGGAACACACTGTCCTCACTTATACTGTTCACCTGGTAACATGTCCTGTGTTTATTAAACAATCAGGGGAACACACTCTCCTCACTTATACTGTTCATCTGATAACATGTCCCGTCAGTATTAAACAATCCGGGGAACACTCTCTCCTCACTAATACTGTTCACATGGTGACATGTCCCGTCAGTATTAAACAATCAGGGGAACACACTCTCCTCACTTATACTGTTTACCTGGCAACATGTCCCGTCAGTACTAAACCATCAGGGGAACAAAATCTCCTCACTTATACTGTTCACCTGGTGACATGTCCCGTGTATATTAAACAATCAGGGGAACACAGTCTCCTCACTTATACTGTTCACCTGGAAACATGTCCCGTGTATATTAAACAATCAGGGGAACACAGTCTCCTCACTTATACTGTTCACCCGGTAACATGTCCCGTGTATATTACACCATCAGGGGAACACACTCTCCTCACTTATACTGTTCACCTGGTAACATGTCCCGTATATATTAAATAATATGGGGAACACACTCTCCTCACTTATACTGTTCACCTGGTGACATGTCCCGTATATATTAAACCATCAGGAGAACACACTCTCATCACTTATACTGTTCACCTGGTAACATGTCCCGTGAGCGTTAAACAATCAGGGGAACAGACTCTCCTCACTTATACTCTTCACCTGGTAACATGCCCCGTGTATAATAAACAATCAGGGGAACACACTCTCCTCACTTATTCTGTTCACCTGGTAACATGTCCCGTGTGTATTAAACCATCAGGGGAACACATTCTCCTCACTTATACTGTTCACCTGGTAACATGTCCCGTGTATATTAAACAATTAAGGCAACACACTCTCCTCACTTATACTGTTCATCTGGGAACATGTCCCGTGTATATTAAACAATCAGGGGAACACACTCTCCTCACTTATACTGTTCACCTGGTAACATTTTCCGTGTATATTAAACCATCAGGGGAACACACTCTCCTCACTTATACTGTTCACCTGGTTACATGTCCCGTCAGTATTATACAATCAGGGGAACACACTCTCCTCACTTACACTGTTCACCTGGTAACATGTCCCGTGCTTATTAAACCTTCAGGGGAACACATTCTCCTCATTTACACTGTTCGCCTGGTGACATGTCCTGTGTGCATTAAACAATCAGGGGAACACACTTTCCTCACTTATACTGTTCGCCTGGTAACATGTCCTGTGTATGTTAAAGCATCTGGGGCACACACTCTCCTCACTTATACTGTTCACCAGGTAACATGTCCCATGTGTATTAAACAATCAGGGGAACACACTCTCCTCACTTATACTCTTCGCCTGGTAACATGTCCCATGTGTATTAATCAATCAGGGGAACACACTCTCCTCACTTATACTGTTCACCTGGTAACATGTCCCGTGTGTATTAAACCATCAGGGGAACACATTCTCCTCACTTATACTATTCACCTGTTGACATGTCCCATGTACATTAAACCATCAGGGGAACAGACTCTGCTCTCTTAAACTGTTCACCTGGTAACATGTCCCATGTATATTAAACCATCAGGGGAACACACTGTCCTCACTTAAACTTTTCACCTGCTGACATGTTCCGTGTATATTAAACAATCAGGGGAACACAGTCTCCTCACTAAGACTATTCAGCTAGTAACATGTCCCGTGTATAATAATCAATCTGGGGAACAGACTCTCCTCACTTATACTGTTCACCTGTTAACAACTCCTGTGTATATTAAACCATCAGGGGAACACACTCTCCTCACTTATACTGTTCACCTGGTAACATGTCCCATGTATATTAAACCATCAGGGGAACACACTCTCCTCACTTATACCGTTCACCTGGTAACATGTCCCGTGTATATTAAACCATCAGGGGAACACACTCTCCTCACTTATATCGTTCACCTGGTAACATGTCCCGTGTATATTAAACCATCAGGGGAACAGACTCTCCTCACTTATACCGTTCACCTGGTAACATGTCCCGTGTATATTAAACCATCAGGGGAACACACTCTCCTCACTTATACCGTTCACCTGGTAACATGTCCTGTGTATATTAAACCATCAGGGGAACACACTCTCCTCACTTATACTGTTCACCTGGTAACATGTCCCGTGTGTATTAAACCATCAGGGGAACACACTCTCCTCACTTATACTGTTCACCTGGAAACCTGTCCCGTGTATATTAAACCATCAGAGGAACACACTCTCCTCACTTATACTTTTCATCTGGTAACATGTCCCGTGTATATTAAACAATCAGGAGAACACAATCTCCTCACTTATACTGTTCATCTGGTAACATGCCCCGTGTATATTAGACCATCAGGGGAACACAATCTGCTCACTTATACTGTTCATGTGGTAACATGTCCCATGTGTATTAAACCATCAGGGGAACACACTCTCCTCACTTACACTGTTCATGTGGTATCATGTCCCATGTGTATTAAACCATCAGGGGAACACACTCTCCTCACTTATACTGTTCACCTGGTGACATGTCCCGTGTATATTAGACCATCAGGGGAACACAATCTGCTCACTTATACTGTTCATGTGGTAACATGTCCCGTGTGTATTAAACCATCAGGGGAACACACTCTCCTCACTTATACTGTTCATGTGGTAACATGTCCCATGTGTATTAAACCATCAGGGGAACACACTCTCCTCACTTATACTGTTCACCTGGTGACATGTCCCGTGTATATTAAACCATCAGGGGAACACAATCTCCTCACTTATACTGTTCACCTGGTAACATGTCCCGTGCGTATTAAACCATCTGGGGAACACATTCTCCTCTCTTATACTGTTCACCTGGTAACATGTCCCATGTATATTAAACCATCAGGGGAACACACTCTCCTCACTTATCCTGTTCACCTGGTGACATGTCCTGTGTATATTAAACCATCAGGGGAACACACTCTCCTCACTTATGCAGTTCACCTGGTAACATGTCCTGTGTCTATTAAACCATCAGGGGAACACACTCTCCTCACATATTCTGTTCACCTGGTAACATGACCCGTGCGTATTAAACCATCAGCGGAACACACTCTCCTCACTTATACTGTTCACCTGTTGACATGTCCGTGTATATAAAACCATCAGCGGAACACACTCTCCTCACTTATACTGTTCACCTGGTAACATGTCCCCCGTGTATTAAACCATCAGGGGAACACACTCTCCTCACTTATACTGTTCACCTGGTGACATGTCCCATGTGTATTAAACCATCAGGGGAACACACTCTCCTCACTTATACTGTTCACCTGGTGACATGTCCCATGTATATTAAACAATCAGGAGTACACAATCTCCTCACTTATACTGTTCATCTGGTAACATGTCCCGTGTGTACTAAACCATCAGGGGAACACACTCTCCTCACTAATGCTGTTCATCTGGTAACATGTCCCGTGTGTATTAAACCATCAGGGGAACACACTCTCCTCACTTATACTGTTCATGTGGTAACATGTCCCTTGTGTATTAAACCATCAGGGGAACACACTCTCCTCACTTATGCTGTTCACCTGGAAACTTGTCCCGTGTATATTAAACCATCAGGGGAACACAATCTCCTCACTTATACTGTTCATCTGGTAAAATGTCCCGTGTGTCTTAAACCATCAGGGGAACACACTCTCCTCACTTATACTGTTCATCTGGTAACATGTCCTGTGTATATTAAACCATCAGGGGAAGACAATCTCCTAACTTATATTGTTCATCTGGTAAAATGTCCCGTGTGTATTAAACCATCAGGGGAACACACTCTCCTCACTTATACTGTTCACTTGTTAACATGTCCCGTATATATTAAACCATCAGGGGAACACACTCTCCTCATTTATACTGTTCACCTGGTAACATGTCCCGTGTATATTAAGGAATCAGGGGAACACACTCTCCTCACTTATACTGTTCACCTGGTAACATGTCCCGTGTGCATGAAACAATCAGGGGAACACATTCTCCTCACTTATACTGTTCACCTGGTGACATGTCCCGTCAGTATTAAACAATCAGGGGAACACACTCTCCTCACTTATACTGTTCACCTGGAAACATGTCCCGTGTATATTAAACCATCAGGGGAACACACTCTCCTCACTTATGCTGTTCACCTGGTAACATGTCCCTTGTATATTAAACCATCAGGGGAACACACTCTCCTCACTTATACTGTTCACCTGGTAACATGTCCTGTGTGCATTAAACCATCAGGGGAACACACTGTCTTCAATTATACTGTTCACCTGGCAATATGTCCCGTGTCTTTTAAACCATCAGGGGAAAACGCTCTCCTCACTTATACTGTTCACCTGGTAACATGTCCCGTGTCTCTTAAAGCATCAGGGGAACACACTCTCCTCACTTATACTGTTCACCTGGTAACATGTCCCGTGTGTATTAAACAATCAGGGGAACAAACTCTCCTCACTTATACTGTTCACCTCGTAACATGTCCCGTGTATATTAAGCCATCAGGGGAACACACTCTCCTCACTTATACTGTTCACCTGGTAACATGTCCCGTGTATATTAAACCATCAGGGGAACACAGTCTCCTCACTTATACTGTTCACCTGGTAACATGTCCAATGCATATTAAACCATCAGGGGAACACACTCTCCTCACATATACTGTACACCTGATAACATGTCCCGTGTATATTAAACCATCAGGGGAACACACTCTCCTCACTTATACTGTTCACCTGGTAACATGTCCCGTTCGTATTAAACCATCAGGGGAACACACTCTCCTCACTTATACTGTTCACCTGGTAACATGTCCTGTGTGTATTAAACAATCAGGGGAACACACTCTCCTCACTTATACTGTTCACCTGGTGACATGTCCCATGTATATTAAACAATCAGGGGAACACACTCTCCTCACTTACACTGTTCACCTGGTAACATGTCCCATGTATATTAAACCATCAGGGGAACACACTCTCCTCACTTATGCTGTTCACCTGGTGACATGTCCCATGTATATTAAACCATCAGGGGAACACACTCTCCTCACTTATAATGTTCATCTGGTAACATGTCCTGTGTATATTAAACCATCAGGGGAACACACTCTCCTCACTTACACTGTTCACCTGGTAACATGTCCCGTGTGTATTAAACAATCAGGGGATCACACTCTCCTCACTTAAACTGTTCACCTGGTAACATGTCCCGTCAGTATTAAACAATCAGGGGAACACACTCTCCTCACTTATACTGTTCACCTGGTAACATGTCCCGTGTATATTAAACAATGAGGGGAACACACTCTCCTCACTTATACTGTTCACCTGGTAACATGTCCCGTGTGTATTAAACAATCAGGGGATCACACTCTCCTCACTTATACTGTTCACCTGGTAACATGTCCCGTGTATATTAAACAATGAGGGGAACACACTCTCCTCACTTATACTGTTCACCTGGTAACATGTCCCGTGTGTATTAAACAATCAGGGGATCACACTCTCCTCACTTATACTGTTCATCTGGTAACATGTCCCGTGTATATTAAACAATGAGGGGAACACACTCTCCTCACTTATACTGTTCACCTGGTGACATGTCCCGTGTATATTAAACAATGAGGGGAACACAGTCTCCTCACTTAAACTGTTCACCTGGTAACATGTCCCGTGTGTATTAAACAATGAGGGGAACACACTCTCCTCACTTATACTGTTCACCTGGTAACATGTCCCGTGTGTATTAAACCATCAGGGGAACACACTCTCCTCACTTAAACTGTTCACCTGGTAACATGTCCCGTGTGTATTAAACAATGAGGGGAACACACTCTCCTCACTTATACTGTTCACCTGGTGACATGTCCCATGTATATGAAACCATCAGGGGAACACACTCTCCTCACTTATACTGTTCACCTGGTAACATGTCCCGTGTGTATTAAACAATCAGGGGAACACACTCTCCTCACTTATACTGTTCACCTGGTAACATGTCCCGTGTATATTAAACAATGAGGGGAACACACTCTCCTCACTTATACTGTTCACCTGGTGACATGTCCCGTGTATATTAAACAATGAGGGGAACACAGTCTCCTCACTTAAACTGTTCACCTGGTAACATGTCCCGTGTGTATTAAACAATGAGGGGAACACACTCTCCTCACTTATACTGTTCACCTGGTGACATGTCCCACGTATATTAAACCATCAGGGGAACACACTCTCCTCAATTATACTGTTCACCTGGTAACATGTCCCGTGTGTATTAAACAATCAGGGGAACACACTCTCCTCACTTACACTGTTCACCTGGTAACATGTCCCGTGTGTATTAAACAATGAGGGGAACACACTCTCCTCACTTATACTGTTCACCTGGTAACATGTCCCGTGTGTATTAAACAATCAGGGGAACACACTCTCCTCACTTACACTGTTCACCTGGTAACATGTCCCGTGTGTATTAAACAATGAGGGGAACACACTCTCCTCACTTATACTGTTCACCTGGTAACATGTCCTGTGTGTATTAAACAATCAGGGGAACACACTCTCCTCACTTATACTGTTCACCTGGTAACATGTCCTGTGTGTATTAAACAATGAGGGGAACACACTCTCCTCACTTATACTGTTCACCTGGTAACATGTCCCTTGTGTATTAAACAATCAGGGGAACACACTCTCCTCACTTACACTGTTCACCTGGTAACATGTCCCGTGTGTATTAAACAATCAGGGAAACACACTCTCCTCACTTATACTGTTCACCTGGTGACATGTCCCGTCAGTATTAAACAATCAGGGGAACAAACTCTCCTCACTTATACTTTTCACCTGGTGACATGTCCCGTCAGTATTAAACAATCAGGGGAACAAACTCTCCTCACTTATACTGTTCACCTGGTAACATGTCCCGTGTATATTAAACAATCAGGGGAACACACTCTCCTCACTTATACTGTTCACCTGGTAACATGTCCCGTGTGTATTAAACAATCAGGGGAACACACTCTCCTCACTTATACTGTTCACCTGGTGACATGTCCCGTCAGTATTAAACAATCAGGGGAACAAACTCTCCTCACTTATACTGTTCACCTGGTAACATGTCCCGTGTATATTAAACAATCAGGGGAACACACTCTCCTCACTTATACTGTTCATCTGGTAACATGTCCCGTGTATATTAAACCATCAAGGGAACACACTCTCCTCACTATACTGTTCACCTGGTAACATGTCCCGTGCGTATTAAACCATCTGGGGAACACACTCTCCTCACTTATACTGTTCACCTGTTGACATGTCCGTGTATATAAAACAATCAGGGGAACACACTCTCCTCACTTATACTGTTCATCTGGTAACATGTCCCATGTGTATTAAACCATCAGGGGAACACACTCTCCTCACTTATACTGTTCACCTGGTGACATGTCCCGTGTATATTAAACAATCAGGAGAACACAATCTCCTCACTTATACTGTTCATCTGGTAACATGTCCCGTGTGTACTAAACCATCAGAGGAACACACTCTCCTCACTTATACTGTTCATCTGGTAACATGTCCCGTGAGTATTAAACCATCAGGGGAACACACTCTCCTCACTTATACTGTTCATGTGGTAACATGTCCCGCGTGTATTAAACCATCAGGGGAAAACACTCTCCTCACTTATACTGTTCACCTGGAAACATGTCCCGTATATATTAAACCATCAGGGGAACACAATCTCCTCACTTATACTGTTCATCTGGTAAAATGTCCCGTGTGTATTAAACCATCAGGGGAACACACTCTCCTCACTTATACTGTTCATCAGGTAACATGTCCCGTGTGTATTAAACCATCAGGGGAACACACTCTCCTCACTTATACTGTTCACCTGGTAACATGGCCCGTGTATATTAAGGAATCAGGGGAACACACTCTCCTCATTTATACTGTTCACCTGGTAACATGTCCCGTGTGCATTAAACAATCAGGGGAACACACTCTCCTCACTTATACTGTTCACCTGGTGACATGTCCCGTCAGTATTAAACAATCAGGGGAACAAACTCTCCTCACTTATACTGTTCACCTGGAAACATGTCCCGTGTATATTAAACCATCAGGGGAACACACTCTCCTCACTTATACTGTTCACCTGTTGACATGTCCGTGTATATAAAACAATCAGGGGAACACACTCTCCTCACTTATACTGTTCATCTGGTAACATGTCCCATGTGTATTAAACCATCAGGGGAACACACTGTCCTCACTTATACTGTTCACCTGGTAACATGTCCCGTGTGTATTAAACAATCAGGGGAAAACACTCTCCTCACTTATACTTTTCACCTGGTAACATGCCCCGTGTATATTAAGCCATCAGGGGAACACACTCTCCTCACTTATACTGTTCACCTGGTAACATGTCCCGTGTATATTAAACCATCAGGGGAACACAGTCTCCTCACTTACACTGTTCACCTGGTAACATGTCCAATGCATATTAAACCATCAGGGGAACACACTCTCCTCACTTATACTGTTCACCTGGTAACATGTCCCGTGTATATTAAACCATCAGGGGAACACGCTCTCCTCACTTATACTGTTCACCTGGTAACATGTCCCGTGTATATTAAACAATCAGGAGAACACACTCTCCTCACTTATACTGTTCACCTGGTAACATGTCCCGTGTATATTAAACCATCAGGGGAACACAGTCTCCTCACTTACACTGTTCACCTGGTAACATGTCCAATGCATATTAAACCATCAGGGGAACACGCTCTCCTCACTTATACTGTTCACCTGGTAACATGTCCCGTGTATATTAAACAATCAGGAGAACACACTCTCCTCTCTTACACTGTTCACCTGGTGACATGTCCCGTGCATATTAAACTATCAGGGGAACACAATCTCCTCACTTATGCTGTTCACCTGTTGACATGTCCCGTGTATATTAAACAATCAGGGGAACACACTCTCCTCACTTACACTGTTCACCTGGTAACATGTCCAATGCATATTAAACCATCAGGGGAACACACTCTCCTCACTTATACTGTTCACCTGGTAACATGTCCCGTGTATATTAAGCCATCAGGGGAACACACTCTCCTCACTTATACTGTTCACCTGGTAACATGTCCCGTGTATATTAAACCATCAGGGGAACACAGTCTCCTCACTTACACTGTTCACCTGGTAACATGTCCCGTGTATATTAAACCATCAGGGGAACACAATCTCCTCACTTATGCTGTTCACCTGTTGACATGTCCGTGTATATAAAACAATCAGGGGAACACACTCTCCTCACTTATACTGTTCACCTGGTAACATGTCCCGTGTATATTAAACAATCAGGGGAACACACTCTCCTCACTTATACTGTTCATCTGGTAACATGTCCCGTGCGTATTAAACAATCAGGGGAACACAATCTCCTCACTTATGCTGTTCACCTGTTGACATGTCCGTGTATATAAAACAATCAGGGGAACACACTCTCCTCACTTATACTGTTCATCTGGTAACATGTCCCGTGTATATTAAACCATCAGGGGAACACACTTTCCTCACTTATACTGTTCACCTGGTAACATGTCCCGTGCGTATTAAACCATCAGGGGAACACACTCTCCTCACTTATACTGTTCACCTGTTGACATGTCCGTGTATATAAAACAATCAGGGGAACACACTCTCCTCACTTATACTGTTCATCTGGTAACATGTCCCATGTGTATTAAACCATCAGGGGAAAACGCTCTCCTCACTTATACTGTTCACCTGGTAACATGTCCCGTGTCTCTTAAACCATCAGGGGAACACACTCTCCTCACTTATACTGTTCACCTGGTAACATGTCCCGTGTGTATTAAACAATCAGGGGAAAACACTCTCCTCACTTATACTTTTCACCTCGTAACATGCCCTGTGTGTATTAAACAATCAGGGGAACACACTCTCCTCACTTATACTGTTCACCTGGTAACATGTCCCGTGTATATTAAGCCATCAGGGGAACACACTCTCCTCACTTATACTGTTCACCTGGTAACATGTCCCGTGTATATTAAAACATCAGGGGAACACAGTCTCCTCACTTATACTGTTCACCTGGTAACATGTCCCATGCATATTAAACCATCAGGGGAACACACTCTCCTCACTTATACTGTTCACCTGGTAACATGTCCCGTGTATATTAAACCATCAGGGGAACACGCTCTCCTCACTTATACTGTTCACCTGGTAACATGTCCCATGCATATTAAACCATCAGGGGAACACACTCTCCTCACTTATACTGTTCACCTGGTAACATGTCCCATGCATATTAAACCATCAGGGGAACACACTCTCCTCACTTATACTGTTCACCTGGTAACATGTCCCGTGTATATTAAACCATCAGGGAACACACTCTCCTCACTTATACTGTTCACCTGGTAACATGTCCCGTGTATATTAAACCATCAGGGGAACACGCTCTCCTCACTTATACTGTTCACCTTGTAACATGTCCTGTGTATATTAAACAATCAGGGGAACACACTCTCCTCACTTATACTGTTCACCTGGTAACATGTCCCGTGTGTATTAAACCATCAGGGGAACACACACTCCTCACTTATACTGTTCACCTGGTAACATGTCCCGTGTATATTAAACCATCAGCGGAACACGCTCTCCTCACTTATACTGTTCATTTCCCGGCGGAGCAGCAGGAGAAGGTAGCGACTCTTCGGTGGGTGAGTGAAGGCATCAGGAGCTGTATTTTAAAAGTAAGTACTTACTGTTTTACTTACTGTTTTCCTTGTCTTTGAGTTTCTTTTGGCGCCGGAGGAACCGGAAGCTGGTCGGCAGCGAGGACTCCTGGGTAGGTATTTTCCTTAAAGGTGCGGAGCTCCGTGGACTCAGCCTCATTTCCCGGCGGAGCAGCAGGAGAAGGTAGCGACTCTTCGGTGGGTGAGTGAAGGCATCAGGAGCTGTGTTTTAAAAGTAAGTACTTACTGTTTTACTTACTGTTTTCCTTGTCTTTGAGTTTCTTTTGGCGCCGGAGGAACCGGAAGCTGGTCGGCAGCGAGGACTCCTGGGTAGGTATTTTCCTTAAAGGTGCGGAGCTCCGTGGACTCGGCCTCATTTCCCGGCGGAGCAGCAGGAGAAGGTAGCGACTCTTCGGTGGGTGAGTGAAGGCATCAGGAGCTGTGTTTTAAAAGTAAGTACTTACTGTTTTACTTACTGTTTTCCTTGTCTCTGAGTTTCTTTTGGCGCCGGAGGAACCGGAAGCTGGTCGGCAGCGAGGACTCCTGGGTAGGTATTTTCCTTAAAGGTGCGGAGCTGAGTAAACCCGAGCCACTACGCATGTAGTGTCTCCCACCCATCCTCCTCCTCTAACCTAATAATAAGACCCTTTTTACCCTCCTCCTCTAACCAAAAAGGACTGAGCAGGTAAGCTATTTACTGTTTTTGTTAATATCTATAGTTGTACTTAACTAAGGGGTAATTGAATAAAAGAAATGGCAGCCAGTGTAGTGTATTGCTCCTCCTGCAGAATGTTCGAGGTGAGGGAAACCTCCGGTGGCCCTGCCGACTTCACCTGCTGGAAGTGCATCCGTCTCCAGCTCCTATCAGACCGTGTTAGGGAATTGGAGCTGGAGCTGGATGAACTGAGGATCATTCGGGAAGCTGAGGGGTTGATAGATAGAAGCTACACGGAGGTCGTTACTCCACAAATCAAAGGCAGCTGGGTAACAGTTAGAGGTGGGAAGAGGTCAGTGCAGGGATCTCCTGTGGTCGTTCCCCTCAACAACAAGTATACAGTTTTAGATACTGTTGGGGGGGACGGCCTATCGGGGGCAGGCTGCAGTGACCGGGCCTCTGGCACGGGGTCCTGCACTGTGGCTCAGAAGGGAAGGAGGGAGAATGGGAGAGCACTAGTCATCGGGGACTCGATGGTGAGGAGTACGGACAGGCGGTTCTGTGGGCGCAGGCGAGACGCACGGATGGTTTGTTGCCTCCCTGGTGCCAGGGTCCGTGATGTTTGTGATCGCGTCTTCAGGATCCTTAAAGGGGAGGGGGAGCAGCCAGAGGTCGTGGTGCACATTGGCACCAACGACGTAGGAAGGAAGGGTGGCACAGATGTTAGAAGTGAGTTTAGGGAGTTAGGCTGGAAGCTGAAAGCTCGGACGGACAGAGTTGTTATCTCTGGTTTGTTGCCGGCGCCACGTGATAGTGAGGCTAGGAATAGGGAGAGAGCACAGCTGAACACGTGGCTGCAGGAATGGTGTAGGAGAGAGGGCTTCCAGTTCTTGGATAATTGGACTGCATTCTGGGGAAGATGGGACCTGTTCAAACAGGACGGGCTGCATCTGAACCAGAGGGGCACCAATATCCTGGGAGGGAGGTTTGCTAGTACTGTTCGGGAGGGTTTAAACTAGTTTGGGAGGGGGATGGGAACCGGACTTGTAATCCAGGGACCAGTGGGTCCACTCAGAAAGACAAAGAGTGTAGTGAGGTATTGGGGAAGGTAGCACTGTCACAGAGGACAGATGGGCACGGAGAAGGGTTAAAGTGCGTATACTTCAACGCAAGAAGCATCAGGAATAAGGTGAGTGAATTGAAGGCGTGGATGGGCACTTGGGACTACGATGTTGTGGCCATCACTGAAACGTGGATAGGTGAGGGGGAGGAATGGTTTTTGGAGGTACCTGGTTATAGATGTTTTCATAAGATTAGGAATGGTGGTAAAAGAGGTGGGGGGGTGGCATTGTTAGTTAGAAATAGTGTAACAACTGCTGAAAGAATTTTCGAGGAGGATCTGCCGACTGAGGCACTGTGGGTTGAGGTCAGGAACAGGAAAGGAGCAGTCACCTTGATGGGAGTTTTCTATAGGCCCCCCAATAGCAGCAGGGAGGTGGAAGAGCAGATTGGGAAACAGATTTTGGAAAGGAGCAGAAGTCACAGGGTAGTAATTATGGGGGATTTCAACTTCCCAAATATTGATTGGCAACTCTTTAGATCGAATAGTTTGGATGGAGTAGTGTTTGTGCAGTATGTCCAGGAAGCTTTTCTGACTCAGTATGTAGACTGCCCGACCAGAGGGGAGGCAATATTGGATTTGGTACTAGGTAATGAACCAGGGCAAGTGATAGAGCTGTTGGTGGGCGAGCACTTTGGAGATAGTGATCACAATTCTGTAGCATTCACTGTGGTAATGGAGAGGGATAGGTATGTGCAACAGGGCAAGGTTTACAATTGGGGGAAGGGTAGATATGATGCTGTCAGGCAGGAACTGAGGAGCATAAGTTGGGAGCATATGCTGGCAGGGAAGGGCACGGTCGAAATGTGGAACTTTTTCAAGGAGCAGATAGTAGGGGCCATTGATAAGCATGTCCCTGTCAGACAGGGAAGGGATGGTCATGTGAGGGAACCGTGGTTGACAAGAGAGGTTGAGAGTCTTGTTAGGAAGAAGAAGGATGCGTATATAAAGTTGAGGAAAAAGGGCACAGGCATAGCTCTGGAGGGATACAAGATGGCCAGGAAGGATCTGAAGAAAGGGATTAGGAGAGCTAAGAGAGGGCATGAAAAATGCTTGGCGGGTAGGATAAAAGAAAACCCCAAGGCCTTTTACGCGTATGTCAGAAATATGAGGATGACTAGGGGGACCGTAGGTCCGGTCAAGGACAATAGCGGGAGACTGTGTGTTGAGCCGGAAGAGATAAGTGAGGTTTTGAATGAGTACTTCTCTTCGGTATTTACGAATGAGAAGGGGTGTATTACTGAAGAGGACGGTGGGAAGCAGACTGGTAAGCTCGAGGAAGTGCTCGTTAGGAGGGAAGATGTGTTGGGGTTTTTGAATAACTTGAAGATAGACAAGTCTCCCGGGCCTGACGGGGTATATCCAAGGATGTTATGGGAAGCAAGGGATGAAATTGCAGAGCCGCTGGCAATGATCTTTTCATCTTCTCTGCTGACGGGGGTGGTACCAGGTGATTGGAGGGTGGCAAATGTTGTGCCCCTGTTCAAGAAAGGGAATAGGAACAACCCTGGGAATTACAGGCCAGTTAGTCTTACTTCGGTGGTAGGCAAGTTGATGGAAAAGGTGCTGAGGGATAGGATTTCTGAGCATCTGGAAAGACACTGCTTGATTCGGGACAGTCAGCACGGTTTTGTGAGGGGTAGGTCTTGCCTCACAAGCCTGATTGAATTCTTTGAGCAGGTGACCAAGCAAGTGGATGAGGGTAAACCAGTGGATGTGGTGTACATGGATTTTAGTAAGGCATTTGATAAGGTCCCCCATGGTAGACTTATGGAGAAAGTCAGGAGGCATGGGATAGTGGGGAATGTGGCCAGTTGGATTAAGAATTGGCTAACTGATAGAAGGCAGAGAGTGGTCTTAGATGGTAAATACTCAGCCTGGAGCCCAGTTACCAGTGGCGTGCCGCAGGGATCAGTTCTGGGTCCTCTCCTGTTTGTGATTTTTATTAACGACTTGGATGAGGAAGTCGAAGGGTGGGTCAGTAAATTTGCAGATGATACAAAGGTTGGTGGAGTTGTGGATACCGAGGAGGGCTATTGTCGTCTGCAAAGGGACTTGGATAGGTTGCAGTGCTGGGCTTAAAAGTGGCAGATGGAGTTTAACCCTGAAAAGTGTGAGGTCGTCCATTTTGGAAGGACAAACATGAATGCAAAATACTGGGTTAACGGTAGGGTTCTTGGGCATGTGGAGGAGCAGAGAGACCTTGGGGTCTATGTGCATAGATCATTGAAAGTTGCAACTCAAGTGGATAGGGCTGTGAAGAAGGCATATGGGGTGTTAGCGTTCATTAGCAGAGGGATTGAATTTAAGAGCCGTGAGGTGATGATGCAGCTGTACAGGACCTTGGTAAGGCCTCATTTGGAGTACTGTGTGCAGTTCTGGTCGCCTCATTTTAGGAAGGATGTGGAAGCCTTGGAGAGGGTGCAGAGGAGATTTACCAGGATGTTGCCTGGAATGGAGAATAAGTCTTACGAGGAAAGGCTGAACATTCTAGGCCTCTTCTCATTAGAAAGGAGAAGGATGAGGGGTGACATGATAGAGGTTTATAAGATGATCAGGGGAATAGATAGGGTAGACAGTCAGAAACTTTTTCCCCGGGTGGAGCAAAGCGTTACAAGGGGTCATAAATTTAAGGTGAAGGGTGGGAGATATAAGGGGGATGTCAGGGGAAGGCTCTTTACCCAGAGAGTGGTCGAGGCATGGAATGCCTTGCCCGGGGAAGTTGTTGAGTCAGAAACTTTAGGGACTTTCAAAAGGCTTTTGGATAGGTATATGGATAAAGGAGAATGATGGGGTATAGATTAAATTGTCCTTGAAAGAGGACAAAGGATCGGCACAACATTGTGGGCCGAAGGGCCTGTTCTGTGCTGTATGTTCTATGATCTATACTGTTCACCTGGTAACATGTCCCGTGTGTATTAAACCATCAGGGGAACACACACTCCTCACTTATACTGTTCACCTGGTAACATGTCCCGTGTATATTAAACCATCAGCGGAACACGCTCTCCTCACTTATACTGTTCACCTGGTAACATGTCCCGTGTGTATTAAACCATCAGGGGAACACACACTCCTCACTTATACTGTTCACCTGGTAACATGTCCCGTGTATATTAAACAATCAGGGGAACACACTCTCCTCACTTATACTGTTCACCTGGGAACATGTCCCGTGCGTATTAAACCATCAGGGGAACACACTCTCCTCACTTATACTGTTCACCTGTTGACATGTCCGTGTATATAAAACAATCAGGGGAACACACTCTCCTCACTTATACTGTTCATCTGGTAACATGTCCCATGTGTATTAAACCATCAGGGGAACACACTCTCCTCACTTATACTGTTCACCTAGTGACATGTCCCGTGTATATTAAACAATCAGGAGAACACAATCTCCTCACTTATACTGTTCATCTGGTAACATGTCCCGTGTGTACTAAACCATCAGGGGAACACACACTCCTCACTTATACTGTTCATCTGGTAACATGTCCCGTGTGTATTAAACCATCAGGGGAAAACACTCTCCTCACTTATACTGTTCATGTGGTAACAAGTCCCGTGTGTATTCAACCATCAAGGGAAAACACTCTCCTCACTTATACTGTTCACCTGCAAACATGTCCCGTGTATATTAAACCATCAGGGGAACACAATCTCCTCACTTATACTGCTCATCTTGTAAAATGTCCCGTGTGTATTAAACCATCAGGGGAACACACTCTCCTCACTTATACTGTTCATCTGGTAACATGTCCCGTGTGTATTAAACCATCAGGGGAACACAATCTCCTCACTTATACTGTTCACCTGGAAACATGTCCCGTGTATATTAAACCATCAGGGGAACACAATCTCCTCATTATACTGTTCACCTGGTAACATGTCCCGTGCGTATTAAACCATCTGGGGAACACATTCTCCTCACTTATACTATTCACCTGTTGACATGTCCCGTGTGTATTAAACAATCAGGGGAACACAGTCTCCTCACTGGCACTGTTAACCTGGTAACATGTCCCGTGTATAATAATCAATCTGGGGAACACACTCTCCTCACTTATACTGTTCACCTGTGAACAAGTCCTGTGCATATTAAACCAACAATGGAACACACTCTCCTCACTTATACTGTTCACCTGGTAACATGTCCCGTGTATATTAAACCATCAGGGGAACACACTCTCCTCACTTATACTGTTCACCTGGTAACATGTCCCGTGTATATTAAGCCATCAGGGGAACACACTCTCCTCACTTATACTGTTCACCTGGTAACATGTCCCGTGTGCATTAAACAATCAGGGGAACACACTCTCCTCACATATACTGTTCACCTGGTGACATGTCCCGTGTATATTAAACAATCAGGGGAACAAACTCTCCTCACTTATACTGTTCACCTGGAAACATGTCCTGTGTATATTAAACCATCAGGGGAACACACTCTCCTCACCTATACTGTTCACCTGGTAACATGTCCCATGTATATTAAACCATCAGGGGAACACACTCTCCTCACTTAAACCGTTCACCTGGTAACATGTCCCGTGTATATTAAACCATCAGGGGAACACACTCTCCTCACTTATACTGTTCACCTGGTAACATGTCCTGTGTGCATTAAACCATCAGGGGAACACACTCTTCAATTATACTGTTCACCTGGTAACATGTCCTGTGTCTCTTAAACCATCAGGGGAAAACAATCTCCTCACAAATACTGTTCACCTGGTAACATGCCCTGTGTGTATTAAACAATCAGGGGAACACACTCTCCTCTCAAATACTGTTCACTTGGTAACATGCCCTGTGTGTATTAAACAATCAGGGGAACACACTCTCCTCACTTATACTGTTCACCTGGTAACATGTCCCGTGTGTATTAAACAATCAGGGGAACACACTCTCCTCACTTATACTGTTCACCTGGTAACATGTCCCGTGTGCATTGAACAATCAGGGGAACACACTCTCCTCACTTATACTGTTCACCTGGTGACATGTCCCGTGTGTATTAAACAATCAGGGGAACACACTCTCCTCACTTATACTGTTCACCTGGTAACATGTCCCGTGTGTATTAAACAATCAGGGGAACACACTCTCCTCACTTATACTGTTCACCTGGTAACATGTCCCGTGTGCATTGAACAATCAGGGGAACACACTCTCCTCACTTATACTGTTCACCTGGTGACATGTCCCGTGTGTATTAAACAATCAGGGGAACACACTCTCCTCACTTCTACTGTTCACCTGGTAACATGCCCTGTGTGTATTAAACAATCAGGGGAACACACTCTCCTCACTTATACTGTTCACCTGGTAACATGCCCTGTGTGTATAAAACAATCAGGGGAACACACTCTCCTCACAAATACTGTTCACCTGGTAACATGCCCTGTGTGTATTAAACAATCAGGGGAACACACTCTCCTCACTTATACTGTTCACCTGGTAACATGTCCCGTGTGTATTAAACAATCAGGGGAACACACTCTCCTCACTTATACTGTTCACCTGGTAACATGTCCCATGTGCATTGAACAATCAGGGGAACACACTCTCCTCACTTATACTGTTCACCTGGTGACATGTCCCGTGTGTATTAAACAATCAGGGGAACACACTCTCCTCACTTATACTGTTCACCTGGTAACATGTCCCGTGTGTATTAAACAATCAGGGGAACACACTCTCCTCACTTATACTGTTCATCTGGTAACATGTCCCGTGTGTATTAAACAATCAGGGGAACACACTCTCCTCACTTATACTGTTCATCTGGTAACATGTCCCGTGGTGTATTAAACAATCAGGGGAACACACTCTCCTCACTTATGCTGTTCACCTGGTAACATGTCCCGTGTGTATTAAACAATCAGGGGAACACACTCTCCTCACTTATACTGTTCTTCTGGTAACATGTCCCGTGTGTATTAAACAATCAGGGGAACACACTCTCCTCACTTATACTGTTCACCTGGTAACATGCCCTGTGTGTATTAAACAATCAGGGGAACACACTCTCCTCACAAATACTGTTCACCTGGTAACATGCCCTGTGTGTATTAAACAATCAGGGGAACACACTCTCCTCACTTATACTGTTCACCTGGTAACATGTCCCGTGTGTATTAAACAATCAGGGGAACACACTCTCCTCACTTATACTGTTCACCTGGTAACATGTCCCGTGTGCATTGAACAATCAGGGGAACACACTCTCCTCACTTATACTGTTCACCTGGTGACATGTCCCGTGTGTATTAAACAATCAGGGGAACACACTCTCCTCACTTATACTGTTCACCTGGTAACATGTCCCGTGTGTATTAAACAATCAGGGGAACACACTCTCCTCACTTATACTGTTCATCTGGTAACATGTCCCGTGTGTATTAAACAATCAGGGGAACACACTCTCCTCACTTATACTGTTCATCTGGTAACATGTCCCGTGGTGTATTAAACAATCAGGGGCACACACTCTCCTCACTTATGCTGTTCACCTGGTAACATGTCCCGTGTGTATTAAACAATCAGGGGAACACACTCTCCTCACTTATACTGTTCTTCTGGTAACATGTCCCGTGTGTATTAAACAATCAGGGGAACACACTCTCCTCACTTACACTGTTCATCTGGTAACATGTCCCGTGGTGTATTAAACAATCAGGGGAACACACTCTCCTCACTTATACTGTTCATCTGGTAACATGTCCCGTGGTGTATTAAACAATCAGGGGAACACACTCTCCTCACTTATACTGTTCACCTGGTAACATGTCCTGTGTGTATTAAACCATCAGGGGAACACACTCTCCTCACTTATACTGTTCATCTGGTAACATATCACGTCAGTATTAAACCATCAGGGGAACACACTCTCCTCACTTATACTGTTCACCTGGTGACATGTGCCGTGTCTATTAAACAATCAGGGGAACAGCTTCTCCTCACTTATACTGTTCACCTGGTGACATGTCCCATGTATATTAAACCATCAGGGGAACACCATCTCCTCACTTACACTTTTCACCTGGTAACATGTCCCATGTATATTAAACCATCAGATGAACACACTCTCCTCACTATACTGTTCATCTGGTAACATGTCCCGTGAATATTAAACCATCAGGGGAACACACTCTCCTCACTTATACTGTTCACCTGGTAACATGTCCCGTGTGCATTAAACCATCAGGGGAACACACTCTCCTCACTTATACTGTTCACCTGGTAACATGTCCCGTGTGTATTGAACAATCAGGGGAACACACTCTCCTCACTTACACTGTTCACCTGGTGAAATGTCCCGTGTATATTAAACCATCAGGGGAACACACTCTCCTCACTTATACTGTTCACCTGGTGACATGTCCAGTCAGTATTAAACAATCAGGGGAACAGACTCTCCTCACTTATACTGTTCACCTGGTAACATGTCCCGTGTATATTAAACAATCAGGGGATCACACTCTCCTCAATTATACTGTTCACCTGGTAACATGTCCCGTGTGTATTAAACAATCAGGGGATCACACTCTCTTCAATTATACTGTTCACCTGGTGACATGTCCCGTGTGTATTAAACCATCAGGGGAACACACTCTCCTCCCTGATACTGTTCACCTGGTAACATGTCCCGTGTGTATTAAACAATCAGGGGAACACACTCTCCTCACTTTTACTGATCATCTGGTAACATGTCCCGTGTGTATTAAACCATCAGGGGAACACACTCTCCTCACTTATACTGTTCACCTGGTAACATGTCCCGTGTGTATTAAACAATCAGGGGAACACACTCTCCTCACTTATACTGATCTTCTGGTAACATGTCCCGTGTGTATTAAACAATCAGTGGAACACACTCTCCTCACTTATACAGTTGACTTGGTGACATGTCCCGTGCGTATTAAACAATCAGGGGAACACATTCTCCTCACTTATACTGTTCATCTGGTAACATGTCCCGTGGTGTATTCAACAATCAGGGGAACACACTCTCCTCACTTATACTGTTCACCTGGTGACATGTCCCGTGTATATGAAGCCATCAGGGGAACACACTCTCCTCACTTATACTGTTCATCTGGTAACATATCACGTCAGTAGTAAACAATCAGGGGAACACACTCTCCTCACTTATACTGCTCATCTGGTAACATGTCCCGTCAGTATTAAAACATCCAGGGAACACACTCTCCTCACTTATACTGTTCACCTGGAAACATGTCCCGTGTATATTAAGCCATCAGGGGAACACACTCTCCTCACTTATACTGTTCAACTGGTAACATGTCCCGTCAGTATTAAAACATCAGGGGAACACACTCTCCTCACTTATACTGTTCACCTGGTAACATGTCCCATGTGTATTAAACAATCAGGGGAACACACTCTCCTCACTTATACTGTTCATCTGGTAACATGTCCTATGTGTATTAAACAATCAGGGGAACACACTCTCCTCACTTATACTGTTCATCTGGTAACATGTCCCGTGTGTATTAAACAATCAGGGGAACACACTCTCCTCACTGAGACTGTTCATCTGGTAACATATCACCTCAGTATTAAACCATCAGGGGAACACACTCTCCTCACTTATACAGTTCACCTGGTGACATGTCCCGTGCGTATTAAACAATCAGGGGAACACACTCTCCTCACTTATACTGCTCATCTGGTAACATGTCCCGTGTGTATTCAACAATCAGGGGAACACACTCTCCTCACTTATACAGTTCATCTGGTAACATGTCCCGTCAGTATTAAACCATCCAGGGAACACACACTCCTCACTTATACTGTTCACCTGGTAACATGTCCCGTATATATTAAACCATCAGGGGAACACACTCTCCTCACTTATACTGTTCACCTGGTAACATGTCCCGTGCGTATTAAACCATCAGGGGAACACACTCTCCTCACTTATACTGTTCATCTGGTAACATATCACGTCAGTATTAAACCATCAGGGGAACACACTCTCCTCACTTATACTGTTCACCTGGTGACATGTCCCGTGTGTATTAAACAATCAGGGGAACACATTCTCCTCACTTATACTCTTCACCTGGTAACATGTCCTGTGTATATTAAACCATCAGGGGAACACACTCTCCTCAGTTACACTGTTCACCTGGTGACATGTCCCGTGTATATTAAACAATCAGGGGAACACATTCTCCTCACTTATACTGTTCACCTGGTAACATGTCCCGTGTATATTAAACAATCAGGGGAAAACACTCTCCTCACTTATACTGTTCACCTGGTGACATGTCCCATGTATATTAAACCATCAGGGCAACACTCTCTTCTCTCTTAAACTGTTCACCTGGTAACATGTCCCATGTTTTTTAAACCATCAGGGGAACACACCCTCCTCACTTAAGCTTTTCACCTGTTGACATGTCCCGTGTGTATTAAACAATCAGGGGAAAACCCTCTCCTCACTTACACTTTTCACCTGGTAACATGTCCCATGTATATTAAACCATCAGATGAACACACTCTCCTCACTTATACTGTTCACCTGGTAACATGTCCCGTCAGTATTAAACCATCAGGGGAACACACTCTCCTCCATTATACTTTTCACCTGGTAACATGTCTCGTGTGTATTAAACAATCAGGGGAACACACTCTCCTCACATATACTGATCATCTGGTAACATGTCCCGTCAGTATTAAACCATCCAGGGAACACACTCTCCTCACTTATACTGTTCACCTGGTAACATGTCCTGTGCGCATTAAACCATCAGGGGAACACACTCTCCTCACTTATACTGTTCACCTGGTAACATGTCCCGTCAGTATTAAACCATCCAGGGAACACACTCTCCTCACTTATACTGTTCATCTGGTAACATGTCCCGTGTGTATTAAACCATCAGGGGAACACACGCTCCTCACTTATACTGTTCACCTGGTGACATGTCCCGTGTGTATTCAACAATCAGGGGAACACACTCTCCTCACTTATACTGCTCATCTGGTAACATGTCCCGTGTGTATTCAACAATCAGGGGAACACACTCTCCTCACTTATACAGTTCATCTGGTAACATGTCCCGTCAGTATTAAACCATCCAGGGAACACACACTCCTCACTTATACTGTTCACCTGGTAACATGTCCCGTATATATTAACCCATCAGGGGAACACACTCTCCTCACTTATACTGTTCAACTGGTAACATGTCCCGTCAGTATTAAAACATCAGGGGAACACACTCTCCTCACTTATACTGTTCACATGGTAACATGTCCTGTGCGCATTAAACCATCAGGGGAACACACTCTCCTCACTTCTACTGTTCACCTGGTAACATGTCCCGTGTGTATTAAACAATCAGGGGAACACACTCTCCTCACTTATACTGTTCATCTGGTAACATGTCCCGTGTGTATTAAACAATCAGGGGAACACACTCTCCTCACTTATACTGTTCACCTGGTAACATGCCCTGTGTGTATTAAACAATCAGGGGAACACACTCTCCTCACAAATACTGTTCACCTGGTAACATGCCCTGTGTGTATTAAACAATCAGGGGAACACACTCTCCTCACTTATACTGTTCACCTGGTAACATGTCCCGTGTGTATTAAACAATCAGGGGAACACACTCTCCTCACTTATACTGTTCACCTGGTAACATGTCCCGTGTGCATTGAACAATCAGGGGAACACACTCTCCTCACTTATACTGTTCACCTGGTGACATGTCCCGTGTGTATTAAACAATCAGGGGAACACACTCTCCTCACTTATACTGTTCACCTGGTAACATGTCCCGTGTGTATTAAACAATCAGGGGAACACACTCTCCTCACTTATACTGTTCATCTGGTAACATGTCCCGTGTGTATTAAACAATCAGGGGAACACACTCTCCTCACTTATACTGTTCATCTGGTAACATGTCCCGTGGTGTATTAAACAATCAGGGGCACACACTCTCCTCACTTATGCTGTTCACCTGGTAACATGTCCCGTGTGTATTAAACAATCAGGGGAACACAGTCTCCTCACTTATACTGTTCTTCTGGTAACATGTCCCGTGTGTATTAAACAATCAGGGGAACACACTCTCCTCACTTACACTGTTCATCTGGTAACATGTCCCGTGGTGTATTAAACAATCAGGGGAACACACTCTCCTCACTTATACTGTTCACCTGGTAACATGTCCTGTGTGTATTAAACCATCAGGGGAACACACTCTCCTCACTTATACTGTTCATCTGGTAACATATCACGTCAGTATTAAACCATCAGGGGAACACACTCTCCTCACTTATACTGTTCACCTGGTGACATGTGCCGTGTCTATTAAACAATCAGGGGAACAGATTCTCCTCACTTATACTGTTCACCTGGTAACATGTCCCGTGTATATTAAACAATCAGGGGAAAACACTCTCCTCACTTATACTGTTCACCTGGTGACATGCCCCATGTATATTAAACCATCAGGGGAACACCATCTCCTCACTTACACTTTTCACCTGGTAACATGTCCCATGTATATTAAACCATCAGATGAACACACTCTCCTCACTATACTGTTCATCTGGTAACATGTCCCGTGAATATTAAACCATCAGGGGAACACACTCTCCTCACTTATACTGTTCACCTGGTAACATGTCCCGTGTGCATTAAACCATCAGGGGAACACACTCTCCTGACTTATACTGTTCACCTGTAACATGTCCCGTGTGTATTGAACAATCAGGGGAACACACTCTCCTCACTTACACTGTTCACCTGGTGAAATGTCCCGTGTGTATTAAAGAATCAGGGGAACACACTCTCCGCACTTATACTGTTCACCTGGTGACATGTCCAGTCAGTATTAAACAATCAGGGGAACAGACTCTCCTCACTTATACTGTTCACCTGGTAACATGTCCCGTGTATATTAAACAATCAGGGGAACACACTCTCCGCACTTATACTGTTCACCTGGTGACATGTCCAGTCAGTATTAAACAATCAGGGGAACACACTCTCCTCAATTATACTGTTCACCTGGTAACATGTCCCGTGTGTATTAAACAATCAGGGGATCACACTCTCCTCAATTATACTGTTCACCTGGTGACATGTCCCGTGTGTATTAAACCATCAGGGGAACACACTCTCCTCCCTGATACTGTTCACCTGGTAACATGTCCCGTGTGTATTAAACAATCAGGGGAACACACTCTCCTCACTTTTACTGATCATCTGGTAACATGTCCCGTGTGTATTAAACCATCAGGGGAACACACTCTCCTCACTTATACTGTTCACCTGGTAACATGTCCCGTGTGTATTAAACAATCAGGGGAACACACTCTCCTCACTTATACTGATCTTCTGGTAACATGTCCCGTGTGTATTAAACAATCAGTGGAACACACTCTCCTCACTTATACTGATCTTCTGGTAACATGTCCCGTGCGTATTAAACAATCAGGGGAACACATTCTCCTCACTTATACTGTTCATCTGGTAACATGTCCCGTGGTGTATTCAACAATCAGGGGAACACACTCTCCTCACTTATACTGTTCACCTGGTAACATATCACGTCAGTAGTAAACAATCAGGGGAACACACTCTCCTCACTTATACTGTTCACCTGGTGACATGTCCCGTGTATATGAAGCCATCAGGGGAACACACTCTCCTCACTTATACTGTTCATCTGGTAACATATCACGTCAGTAGTAAACAATCAGGGGAACACACTCCCCTCCCTTATACTGTCCATCTGGTAACATGTCCTGTGTGTATTAAACCATCAGGGGAACACACGCTCCTCACTTATACTGTTCATCTGGTAACATGTCCCGTGTGCATTAAATCATCAGGGGAACACACTCTCCTCACTTATACTGCTCATCTGGTAACATGTCCCGTGTGTATTCAACAATCAGGGGAACACACTCTCCTCACTTATACAGTTCATCTGGTAACATGTCCCGTGTGTATTCAACAATCAGGGGAACACACTCTCCTCACTTATACAGTTCATCTGGTAACATGTCCCGTCAGTATTAAAACATCCAGGGAACACACTCTCCTCACTTATACAGTTCATCTGGTAACATGTCCCGTCAGTATTAAAACATCCAGGGAACACACTCTCCTCACTTATACTGTTCACCTGGTAACATGCCCCATGTATATTAAACCATCAGGGGAACACCATCTCCTCACTTACACTTTTCACCTGGTAACATGTCCCATGTATATTAAACCATCAGATGAACACACTCTCCTCACTATACTGTTCATCTGGTAACATGTCCCGTGAATATTAAACCATCAGGGGAACACACTCTCCTCACTTATACTGTTCACCTGGTAACATGTCCCGTGTGCATTAAACCATCAGGGGAACACACTCTCCTGACTTATACTGTTCACCTGTAACATGTCCCGTGTGTATTGAACAATCAGGGGAACACACTCTCCTCACTTACACTGTTCACCTGGTGAAATGTCCCGTGTGTATTAAAGAATCAGGGGAACACACTCTCCGCACTTATACTGTTCACCTGGTGACATGTCCAGTCAGTATTAAACAATCAGGGGAACAGACTCTCCTCACTTATACTGTTCACCTGGTAACATGTCCCGTGTATATTAAACAATCAGGGGAACACACTCTCCGCACTTATACTGTTCACCTGGTGACATGTCCAGTCAGTATTAAACAATCAGGGGAACACACTCTCCTCAATTATACTGTTCACCTGGTAACATGTCCCGTGTGTATTAAACAATCAGGGGATCACACTCTCCTCAATTATACTGTTCACCTGGTGACATGTCCCGTGTGTATTAAACCATCAGGGGAACACACTCTCCTCCCTGATACTGTTCACCTGGTAACATGTCCCGTGTGTATTAAACAATCAGGGGAACACACTCTCCTCACTTTTACTGATCATCTGGTAACATGTCCCGTGTGTATTAAACCATCAGGGGAACACACTCTCCTCACTTATACTGTTCACCTGGTAACATGTCCCGTGTGTATTAAACAATCAGGGGAACACACTCTCCTCACTTATACTGATCTTCTGGTAACATGTCCCGTGTGTATTAAACAATCAGTGGAACACACTCTCCTCACTTATACAGTTGACTTGGTGACATGTCCCGTGCGTATTAAACAATCAGGGGAACACATTCTCCTCACTTATACTGTTCATCTGGTAACATGTCCCGTGGTGTATTCAACAATCAGGGGAACACACTCTCCTCACTTATACTGTTCACCTGGTAACATATCACGTCAGTAGTAAACAATCAGGGGAACACACTCTCCTCACTTATACTGTTCACCTGGTGACATGTCCCGTGTATATGAAGCCATCAGGGGAACACACTCTCCTCACTTATACTGTTCATCTGGTAACATATCACGTCAGTAGTAAACAATCAGGGGAACACACTCCCCTCCCTTATACTGTCCATCTGGTAACATGTCCTGTGTGTATTAAACCATCAGGGGAACACACGCTCCTCACTTATACTGTTCATCTGGTAACATGTCCCGTGTGCATTAAATCATCAGGGGAACACACTCTCCTCACTTATACTGCTCATCTGGTAACATGTCCCGTGTGTATTCAACAATCAGGGGAACACACTCTCCTCACTTATACAGTTCATCTGGTAACATGTCCCGTGTGTATTCAACAATCAGGGGAACACACTCTCCTCACTTATACAGTTCATCTGGTAACATGTCCCGTCAGTATTAAAACATCCAGGGAACACACTCTCCTCACTTATACAGTTCATCTGGTAACATGTCCCGTCAGTATTAAAACATCCAGGGAACACACTCTCCTCACTTATACTGTTCACCTGGTAACATGCCCTGTGTGTATTAAACAATCAGGGGAACACACTCTCCTCACAAATACTGTTCACCTGGTAACATGCCCTGTGTGTATTAAACAATCAGGGGAACACACTCTCCTCACTTATACTGTTCACCTGGTAACATGTCCCGTGTGTATTAAACAATCAGGGGAACACACTCTCCTCACTTATACTGTTCACCTGGTAACATGTCCCGTGTGCATTGAACAATCAGGGGAACACACTCTCCTCACTTATACTGTTCACCTGGTGACATGTCCCGTGTGTATTAAACAATCAGGGGAACACACTCTCCTCACTTATACTGTTCACCTGGTAACATGTCCCGTGTGTATTAAACAATCAGGGGAACACACTCTCCTCACTTATACTGTTCATCTGGTAACATGTCCCGTGTGTATTAAACAATCAGGGGAACAAACTCTCCTCACTTATACTGTTCATCTGGTAACATGTCCCGTGGTGTATTAAACAATCAGGGGCACACACTCTCCTCACTTATGCTGTTCACCTGGTAACATGTCCCGTGTGTATTAAACAATCAGGGGAACACAGTCTCCTCACTTATACTGTTCTTCTGGTAACATGTCCCGTGTGTATTAAACAATCAGGGGAACACACTCTCCTCACTTACACTGTTCATCTGGTAACATGTCCCGTGGTGTATTAAACAATCAGGGGAACACACTCTCCTCACTTATACTGTTCATCTGGTAACATGTCCCGTGGTGTATTAAACAATCAGGGGAACACACTCTCCTCACTTATACTGTTCACCTGGTAACATGTCCTGTGTGTATTAAACCATCAGGGGAACACACTCTCCTCACTTATACTGTTCATCTGGTAACATATCACGTCAGTATTAAACCATCAGGGGAACACACTCTCCTCACTTATACTGTTCACCTGGTGACATGTGCCGTGTCTATTAAACAATCAGGGGAACAGATTCTCCTCACTTATACTGTTCACCTGGTAACATGTCCCGTGTATATTAAACAATCAGGGGAAAACACTCTCCTCACTTATACTGTTCACCTGGTGACATGCCCCATGTATATTAAACCATCAGGGGAACACCATCTCCTCACTTACACTTTTCACCTGGTAACATGTCCCGTGTGCATTAAACCATCAGGGGAACACACTCTCCTGACTTATACTGTTCACCTGTAACATGTCCCGTGTGTATTGAACAATCAGGGGAACACACTCTCCTCACTTACACTGTTCACCTGGTGAAATGTCCCGTGTGTATTAAAGAATCAGGGGAACACACTCTCCGCACTTATACTGTTCACCTGGTGACATGTCCAGTCAGTATTAAACAATCAGGGGAACAGACTCTCCTCACTTATACTGTTCACCTGGTAACATGTCCCGTGTATATTAAACAATCAGGGGATCACACTCTCCTCAATTATACTGTTCACCTGGTAACATGTCCCGTGTGTATTAAACAATCAGGGGATCACACTCTCCTCAATTATACTGTTCACCTGGTGACATGTCCCGTGTGTATTAAACCATCAGGGGAACACACTCTCCTCCCTGATACTGTTCACCTGGTAACATGTCCCGTGTGTATTAAACAATCAGGGGAACACACTCTCCTCACTTTTACTGATCATCTGGTAACATGTCCCGTGTGTATTAAACCATCAGGGGAACACACTCTCCTCACTTATACTGTTCACCTGGTAACATGTCCCGTGTGTATTAAACAATCAGGGGAACACACTCTCCTCACTTATACTGATCTTCTGGTAACATGTCCCGTGTGTATTAAACAATCAGTGGAACACACTCTCCTCACTTATACAGTTGACTTGGTGACATGTCCCGTGCGTATTAAACAATCAGGGGAACACATTCTCCTCACTTATACTGTTCATCTGGTAACATGTCCCGTGGTGTATTCAACAATCAGGGGAACACACTCTCCTCACTTATACTGTTCACCTGGTAACATATCACGTCAGTAGTAAACAATCAGGGGAACACACTCTCCTCACTTATACTGTTCACCTGGTGACATGTCCCGTGTATATGAAGCCATCAGGGGAACACACTCTCCTCACTTATACTGTTCATCTGGTAACATATCACGTCAGTAGTAAACAATCAGGGGAACACACTCTCCTCCCTTATACTGTTCATCTGGTAACATGTCCTGTGTGTATTAAACCATCAGGGGAACACACGCTCCTCACTTATACTGTTCATCTGGTAACATGTCCCGTGTGCATTAAATCATCAGGGGAACACACTCTCCTCACTTATACTGCTCATCTGGTAACATGTCCCGTGTGTATTCAACAATCAGGGGAACACACTCTCCTCACTTATACAGTTCATCTGGTAACATGTCCCGTGTGTATTCAACAATCAGGGGAACACACTCTCCTCACTTATACAGTTCATCTGGTAACATGTCCCGTCAGTATTAAAACATCCAGGGAACACACTCTCCTCACTTATACAGTTCATCTGGTAACATGTCCCGTCAGTATTAAAACATCCAGGGAACACACTCTCCTCACTTATACTGTTCACCTGGAAACATGTCCCGTGTATATTAAGCCATCAGGGGAACACACTCTCCTCACTTATACTGCTCATCTGGTAACATGTCCCGTGTGTATTCAACAATCAGGGGAACACACTCTCCTCACTTATACAGTTCATCTGGTAACATGTCCCGTCAGTATTAAAACATCCAGGGAACACACTCTCCTCACTTATACTGTTCACCTGGAAACATGTCCCGTGTATATTAAGCCATCAGGGGAACACACTCTCCTCACTTATACTGTTCAACTGGTAACATGTCCCGTCAGTATTAAAACATCAGGGGAACACACTCTCCTCACTTATACTGTTCACCTGGTAACATATCCTGTGCGCATTAAACCATCAGGGGAACACACTCTCCTCACTTATACAGTTCACTTGGTAACATTTCCCGTGTACATTAAAACATCAGGGGAAGACACTCTCCTCACTTATACTGTTCACCTGGTAACATGTCCCGTGTGTATTAAACAATCAGGGGAACACACTCTCCTCACTTATACTGTTCATCTGGTAACATGTCTTATGTGTATTAAACAATCAGGGGAACACACTCTCCTCACTTATACTGTTCATCTGGTAACATATCACGTCAGTATTAAACCATCAGGGGAACACACTCTCCTCACTTATACTGTTCACCTGGTGACATGTCCCGTGTGTATTAAACAATCAGGGGAACACACTCTCCTCACTTATACTCTTCACCTGGTAACAAGTCCTGTGTATATTAAACCATCAGGGGAACACACTCTCCTCACTTATACTGTTCACCTGGTAACATGTCCCGTGCGTATTAAACCATCAGGCGAACACACTCTCCTCACTTACACTGTTCACCTGGTGACATGTCCCGTGTATATTAAACAATCAGGGGAACACATTCTCCTCACTTATACTGTTCACCTGGTGACATGTCCCATGTATATTAAACCATCAGGGCAACACTCTCTTCTCTCTTAAACTGTTCACCTGGTAACATGTCCCATGTTTTTTAAACCATCAGGGGAACACACCCTCCTCACTTAAGCTTTTCACCTGTTGACATGTCCCGTGTGTATTAAACAATCAGGGGAAAACCCTCTCCTCACTTATACTGTTCGCCTGGTAACATGTCCCGTCAGTTTTAAACCATCAGGGGAACACACTCTCCTCCATTATACTGTTCACCTGGTAACATGTCTCGTGTGTATTAAACAATCAGGGGAACACACTCTCCTCACATATACTGATCATCTGGTAACATGTCCCGTCAGTATTAAACCATCCAGGGAACACACTCTCCTCACTTATACTGTTCATCTGGTAACATGTCCCGTGTGTATTAAACCATCAGGGGAACACACGCTCCTCACTTATACTGTTCACCTGGTGACATGTCCCGTGTGTATTAAACCATCAGGGGAACACACGCTCCTCACTTATACTGTTCATCTGGTAACATGTCCCGTCAGTATTAAACCATCCAGGGAACACACTCTCCTCACTTATACTGTTCACCTGGTAACATGTCCCGTATATATTAAGCCATCAGGGGAACACACTCTCCTCACTTATACTGTTCAACTGCTAACATGTCCCGTCAGTATTAAAACATCAGGGGAACACACTCTCCTCACTTATACTGTTCACATGGTAACATGTCCTGTGCGCATTAAACCATCAGGGGAACACACTCTCCTCACTTCTACTGTTCACCTGGTAACATGTCCCGTGTGTATTAAACCATCAGGGGAACACACTCTCCTCACTTCTACTGTTCACCTGGTAACATGTCCCGTGTGTATTAAACAATCAGGGGAACACACTCTCCTCACTTATACTGTTCACCTGGTAACATGTCCTGTGCGCATTAAACCATCAGGGGAACACACTCTCCTCACTTCTACTGTTCACCTGGTAACATGTCCTGTGTATATTAAACCATCAGGGGAACACACTCTCCTCACTTCTACTGTTCACCTGGTAACATGTCCCGTGTGTATTAAACCATCAGGGGAACACACTCTCCTCACTTCTACTGTTCACATGGTAACATGTCCTGTGCGCATTAAACCATCAGGGGAACACACTCTCCTCACTTCTACTGTTCACCTGGTAACATGTCCCGTGTGTATTAAACAATCAGGGGAACACACTCTCCTCACTTATACTGTTCATCTGGTAACATGTCCTGTGCGCATTAAACCATCAGGGGAACACACTCTCCTCACTTATACTGTTCAACTGGTAACATGTCCCGTCAGTATTAAACCATCCAGGGAACACACTCTCCTCACTTATACTGTTCATCTGGTAACATGTCCCGTGTGTATTAAACCATCAGGGGAACACACGCTCCTCACTTATACTGTTCATCTGGTAACATATCACGTCAGTATTAAACCATCCAGGGAACACACTCTCCTCACTTATACTGTTCATCTGGTAACATGTCCCGTGTGTATTAAACCATCAGGGGAACACACTCTCCTCACTTATACTGTTCAACTGGTAACATGTCCCGTCAGTATTAAACCATCCAGGGAACACACTCTCCTCACTTATACTGTTCATCTGGTAACATGTCCCGTGTGTATTAAACAATCAGGGGAACACACTCTCCTCACTTATACAGTTCATCTGGTAACATGTCCCGTCAGTATTAAACCATCCAGGGAACACACTCTCCTCACTTATACTGTTCACCTGGTAACATGTCCCGTATATATTAAGCCATCAGGGGAACACACTCTCCTCACTTATACTGTTCAACTGGTAACATGTCCCGTCAGTATTAAAACATCAGGGGAACACACTCTCCTCACTTATACTGTTCACATGGTAACATGTCCTGTGCGCATTAAACCATCAGGGGAACACACTCTCCTCACTTCTACTGTTCACCTGGTAACATGTCCCGTGTGTATTAAACAATCAGGGGAACACACTCTCCTCACTTATACTGTTCATCTGGTAACATGTCCCGTGTGTATTAAACAATCAGGGGAACACACTCTCCTCACTTATACAGTTCACTTGGTAACATTTCCCGTGTACATTAAAACATCAGGGGAAGACACTCTCCTCACTTATACTGTTCACCTGGTAACATGTCCCGTGTGTATTAAACAATCAGGGGAACACACTCTCCTCACTTATACTGTTCATCTGGTAACATGTCCTATGTGTATTAAACAATCAGGGGAACACACTCTCCTCACTTATACTGTTCATCTGGTAACATGTCCCGTGTGTATTAAACCATCAGGGGAACACACTCTCCTCACTTATACTGTTCACCTGGTGACATGTCCCGTGCGTATTAAACCATCAGGGGAACACACTCTCCTCACCGAGACTGTTCATCTGGTAACATATCACCTCAGTATTAAACCATCAGGGGAACACACTCTCCTCACTTATACTGTTCACCTGGTGACATGTCCCGTGCGTATTAAACAATCAGGGGAACATACTCTCCTCACTATTACAGTTCATCTGGTAACATATCACGTCAGTATTAAACCATCAGGGGAACACACTCTCCTCACTTATACTGTTCACCTGGTAACATGTCCCGTGCGTATTAAACCATCAGGGGAACACACTCTCCTCACTTATACTGTTCATCTGGTAACATATCACGTCAGTATTAAACCATCAGGGGAACACACTCTCCTCACTTATACTGTTCACCTGGTGACATGTCCCGTGTGTATTAAACAATCAGGGGAACACATTCTCCTCACTTATACTCTTCACCTGGTAACATGTCCTGTGTATATTAAACCATCAGGGGAACACACTCTCCTCACTTATACTGTTCATCTGGTAACATGTCCCGTGGTGTATTAAACAATCAGGGGAACACACTCTCCTCACTTATACTGTTCACCTGGTAACATGTCCTGTGTGTATTAAACCATCAGGGGAACACACTCTCCTCACTTATACTGTTCATCTGGTAACATGTCCCGTGAATATTAAACAATCAGGGGAACACACTCTCCTCACTTATACTGTTCATCTGGTAACATGTCCCGTGTGTATTAAACAATCAGGGGAACACACTCTCCTCACTTATACTGTTCATCTGGTAACATGTCCCGTGGTGTATTAAACAATCAGGGGAACACACTCTCCTCACTTATACTGTTCACCTGGTAACATGTCCTGTGTGTATTAAACCATCAGGGGAACACACTCTCCTCACTTATACTGTTCATCTGGTAACATGTCCCGTGGTGTATTAAACAATCAGGGGAACACACTCTCCTCACTTATCCTGTTCACCTGGTAACATGTCCTGTGTGTATTAAACCATCAGGGGAACACACTCTCCTCACTTATACTGTTCATCTGGTAACATGTCCCGTGGTGTATTAAACAATCAGGGGAACACACTCTCCTCACTTATACTGTTCACCTGGTAACATGTCCTGTGTGTATTAAACCATCAGGGGAACACACGCTCCTCATTTATACTGTTCATCTGGTACCATATCACGTCAGTAGTAAACAATCAGGGGAACACACTCTCCTCACTTATACTGTTCATCTGGTAACATGTCCCGTGTTTATTAAACAATCAGGGGAACACACTCTCCTCACTTATCCAGTTCATCTGGTAACATGTCCCGTCAGTATTAAACCATCCAGGGAACACACTCTCCTCACTTATACTGTTCACCTGGTAACATGTCCCGTGCATATTAAGCCATCAGGGGAACACACTCTCCTCACTTATACTGTTCATCTGGTAACATGTCCCGTCAGTATTAAACCATCAGGGGAACACACTCTCCTCACTTATACTGTTCACCTGGTAACATGTCCCGTGTATATTAAACCATCAGGGGAACACAGTCTCCTCACTTATACTGTTCACCTGGTAACATGTCCAATGCATATTAAACCATCAGGGGAACACACTCTCCTCACTTATACTGTTCATCTGGTAACATGTCCCGTGGTATATTAAACAATCAGGGGAACACACTCTCCTCACTTATACTGTTCACCTGGTAACATGTCCTGTGTGTATTAAACCATCAGGGGAACACACTCTCCTCACTTATACTGTTCATCTGGTAACATGTCCCGTGGTGTATTAAACAATCAGGGGAACACACTCTCCTCACTTATACTGTTCACCTGGTAACATGTCCTGTGTGTATTAAACCATCAGGGGAACACACGCTCCTCATTTATACTGTTCATCTGGTACCATATCACGTCAGTAGTAAACAATCAGGGGAACACACTCTCCTCACTTATACTGTTCATCTGGTAACATGTCCCGTGTTTATTAAACAATCAGGGGAACACACTCTCCTCACTTATCCAGTTCATCTGGTAACATGTCCCGTCAGTATTAAACCATCCAGGGAACAAACTCTCCTCACTTATACTGTTCACCTGGTAACATGTCCCGTGCATATTAAGCCATCAGGGGAACACACTCTCCTCACTTATACTGTTCATCTGGTAACATGTCCCGTGTGTATTAAACATTCAGGGGAACACATTCTCCTCACTTATACTGTTCACCTGGTAACATGTCCCGTGTACATTAAAACATCAGGGGAAGACACTCTCCTCACTTATACTGTTCACCTGGTAACATGTCCCGTGAGTATTAAACAATCAGGGGAACACACTCTCCTCCCTTATACTGTTCACCTGGTAACATGTCCCGTGTGTATTAAACAATCAGGGGAACACACTCTCCTCACTTATACTGTTCATCTGGTAACATGTCCTATGTGTATTAAACAATCAGGGGAACACACTCTCCTCACTTATACTGTTCACCTGGTGACATGTCCCGTCAGTATTAAACCATCCAGGGAACACACTCTCCTCACTTATACTGTTCACCTGGTAACATGTCCCGTGCATATTAAGCCATCAGGGGAACACACTCTCCTCACTTATACTGTTCATCTGGTAACATGTACCGTGTGTATTAAACCATCAGGGGAACACACTCTCCTCACTTATTCTGCTCACCTGGTGACATGTCCCGTGTATATTAAACAATCAGGGGAACACATTCTCCTCACTTATACTGTTCATCTGGTAACATGTCCCGTGTATATTAAACAATCAGGGGAAAACACTCTCCTCACTTATACTGTTCACCTGGTGACATGTCCCATGTATATTAAACCATCAGGGCAACACTCTTTTCTCTCTTAAACTGTTCACCTGGTAACATGTCCCATGTTTATTAAACCATCAGGGGAACACACCCTCCTCACTTATACTCTTCACCTGGTGACATGTCCCGTGTGTATTAAACAATCAGGGGAAAACCCTCTCCTCACTTACACTTTTCACCTGGTAACATGTCCCATGTATATTAAACCATCAGATGAACACACTCTCCTCACTTATACTGTTCACCTGGTAACATGTCCCGTGTGTATTAAACAATCAGGGGAACACACTCTCCTCACTTATACTGATCATCTGGTAACATGTCCCGTGTGTATTAAACAATCAGGGGAACACACTCTCCTCACTTATACAGTTCACTTGGTGACATGTCCCGTGCGTATTAAACCATCAGGGGAACACACTCTCCTCACTTATACAGTTCACTTGGTGACATGTCCCGTGCGTATTAAACCATCAGGGGAACACACTCTCCTCACTTATACTGTTCATCTGGTAACATATCACGTCAGTATTAAACAATCAGGGGAACACATTCTCCTCACTTATACTGTTCACCTGGTAACATGTCCTGTGTGTATTAAACCATCAGGGGAACACACTCTCCTCACTTATACTGTTCACCTGGTAACATGTCCCGTGTTTATTAAACCATCAGGGGAACACACTCTCCTCACTTATACTGTTCACCTGGTAACATGTCCCGTGTTTATTAAACCATCAGGGGAACACACTCTCCTCACTTATACTGTTCACCTGGTAACACGTCCCGTGTATATTAAACTATCAAGGGAACACACTCTCCTCACTTATACTGTTCACCTGGTAACATGTCCCGTGTTTATTAAACAATCAGGGGAACACCCTCTCCTCACTTATACTGTTCATCTGGTAACATGTCCCGTGTTTATTAAACAATCAGGGGAACACCCTCTCCTCACTTATACTGTTCATCTGGTAACATGTCCCGTGTATATTAAACTATCAAGGGAACACACTCTCCTCACTTATACTGTTCACCTGGTAACATGTCCCGTGTTTATTAAACAATCAGGGGAACACCCTCTCCTCACTTATACTGTTCATCTGGTAACATGTCCCGTGTATATTAAACTATCAAGGGAACACACTCTCCTCACTTATACTGTTCACCTGGTAACATGTCCCGTGTTTATTAAACAATCAGGGGAACACCCTCTCCTCACTGATACTGTTCATCTGGTAACATGTCCCGTGTGTATTAAACAATCAGGGGAACACACTCTCCTCACTTATACTGTTCATCTGGTAACATGTCCCGTGTGTATTAAACCATCAGGGGAACACACTCTCCTCACTTATACTGTTCATCTGGTAACATGTCCCGTGTATATTAAACCATCAGGGGAACACACTCTCCTCACTTATACTGTTCACCTGGTAACATGTCCCGTGTGTATTAAACAATCAGGGGAACACACTCTCCTCACTTTTACTGTTCATCTGGTAACATGTCCCGTCAGTATTAAACCATCAGGGGAACACACTCTCCTTACTTATACTGTTCATCTGGTAACATGTCCCGTGTATATTAAACCATCAGGGGAACACACTCTCCTCACTTATACTGTTCACCTGGTAACATGTCCCGTGTGTATTAAACAATCAGGGGAACACGCTCTCCTCACTTTTACTGTTAACCTGGTAACATGTCCCGTGTGTATTAAACCATCAGGGGAACACACTCTCCTCACTTATACTGTTCATCTGGTAACATGTCCCGTGTATATTAAACCATCAGGGGAACACACTCTCCTCACTTATACTGTTCACCTGGTAACATGTCCCGTGAATATTAAACCATCAGGGGAACACACTCTCCTCACTTATACTGTTCATCTGGTAACATGTCCCGTGTATATTAAACCATCAGGGGAACACACTCTCCTCACTTATACTGTTCACCTGGTTACATATCCCATGTATATTAAACAATCAGGGGAACACACTCTCCTCATTTATACTGTTCACCTGGTAACATTTCCCGTGTGTATTAAACAATCAGGGGAACACACTCTGCTCACTTTTACTGTTCACCTGGTAACATGTCCCGTGTGTATTAAACCATCAGGGGAACACACTCTCCTCACTTATACTGTTCACCTGGTAACATTTCCCGTGTGTATTAAACAATCAGGGGAACACACTCTGCTCACTTTTACTGTTCACCTGGTAACATGTCCCGTGAATATTAAACCATCAGGGGAACACACTCTCCTCACTTATACTGTTCATCTGGTAACATGTCCCGTGTATATTAAACCATCAGGGGAACACACTCTCCTCACTTATACTGTGCACCTGGTAACATGTCCCGTGTGTATTAAACAATCAGGGGAACACACTCTCCTCACTTTTACTGTTCACCTGGTAACATGTCCCGTGTGTATTAAACCATCAGGGGAAAACACTCTCCTCACTTATACTGTTCATCTGGTAACATGTCCCGTCAGTATTAAACCATCAGGGGAACACACTCTCCTCACTTATACTGTTCAACTGGTAACATGTCCCGTGTGTATTAAACCATCAGGGGAACACACTCTCCTCCATTATACTGTTCACCTGGTAACATGTCCCGTGTGTATTAAACAATCAGGGGAACACGCTCTCCTCACTTATACTGATCATCTGGTAACATGTCCCGTGTGTATTAAACAATCAGGGGAACACACTCTCCTCACTTATACAGTTCACTTGGTGACATGTCCCGTGCGTATTAAACCATCAGGGGAACACACTCTCCTCACTTATACTGTTCATCTGGTAACATATCACGTCAGTATTAAACCATCAGGGGAACACGCTCTCCTCACTTATACTGTTCACCTGGTGACATGTCCCGTGTGTATTAAACAATCAGGGGAACACATTCTCCTCAATTATACTCTTCACCTGGTAACATGCCCCGTGCGTATGAAACAATCAGGGGAACATACTCTCCTCACTATTACAGTTCACCTGGTGACATGTCCTGTGTATATTAAACCATCAGGGGAACACACTCTCCTCACTTATACTGTTCACCTGGTAACATGTCCCGTACGTATTAAACCATCAGGGGAACACATTCTCCTCACTTATACTGCACACCTGGTGACATGTCCCGTGCATATTCAACCATCAGGGGAACACACTCTCCTCACTTATACTGATCATCTGGTAACATGTCCCGTGTGTATTAAACCATCAGGGGAACAAACTCTCCTCACTAAAACTGTTCATCTGGTAACATGTCCCGTGTGTATTAAACCATCAGGGGAACACACTCTCCTCACTTATACTGTTCATCTGGTAACATGTCCCGTTTATATTCAACCATCAGGGGAACACACTCTCCTGACTTATACTGTTCATCTGGTAACATGTCCCGTTTATATTCAACCATCAGGGGAACAAACTCTCCTCACTAAAACTGTTCATCTGGTAACATGTCCCGTCAGTATTAAACCATCAGGGGAACACACTCTCCTCACTTATACTGTTCAACTGGTAACACGTCCCTTGCGTAAAAAACCATCAGGGGAGCACACTCTCCTCACTTATACTGTTCATCTGGTAACATGTCCCGTGTATATTAAACTATCAAGGGAACACACTCTCCTCACTTACACTGTTCGCCTGGAAACATGTCCCGTGTATATTAAACCATCAGGGGAACACACTCTCCTCACTTATAGTGTTCATCTCGTAACATTTCCCGTGTGTATTAAACCATCAGGGGAACACACTCTCCTCACTTATACTGTTCACCTGGTGACATGTCCGTGTATATAAAACCATCAGGGGAACACACTCTCCTCACTTATACTGTTCACCTGGTAACATGTCCCGTGTTTATTAAACACTCAGGGGAACACACTCTCCTCACTTATACTGTTCGCCTGGAAACATGTCCCGTGTATATTAAACCATCAGGGGAACACACTCTCCTCACTTATAGTGTTCATCTCGTAACATTTCCCGTGTGTATTAAACCATCAGGGGAACACACTCTCCTCACTTATACTGTTCACCTGGTGACATGTCCGTGTATATAAAACCATCAGGGGAACACACTCTCCTCACTTATACTGTTCACCTGGTAACATGTCCCGTGTTTATTAAACAATCAGGGGAACACACTCTCCTCACTTATACTGTTCATCTGGTAACATGTCCCGTGTGTATTAAACAATCAGGGGAACACACTCTCCTCACTGATACAGTTCACTTGGTGACATGTCCCGTGCGTATTAAACCATCAGGGGAACACACTCTCCTCACTTATACTGTTCATCTTGTAACATATCCCGTCAGTATTAAACCATCAGGGGAACACACTCTCCTCACTTATACTGTTCACCTGGTTACATATCCCGTGTATATTAAACAATCAGGGGAACACACTCTCCTCACTTATACTGTTCACCTGGTAACATGTCCCGTGTATATTAAACCATCAGTGGAACACACTCTCCTCACTTATACTGCTCATCTGGTAACATTTCCCGTGTGTATTAAACCATCAGGGGAACACACTCTCCTCACTTACACTTTTCACCTGGTAACATGTCCCATGTATATTAAACCATCAGGGGAACACACTCTCCTCACTTATACTGTTCATCTGGTAACATGTTCCGTCAGTATTAAACCATCAGGGGAACACACTCTCCTCACTTATACTGTTCAACTGGTAACATGTCCCGTGTATATTAAACCATCAGGGGAACACACTCTCCTCACTTATACTGTTCATCTGGTAACATGTCCCGTGTGTATTAAACCATCAGGGGAACACACTCTCCTCACTTATACTGTTCATCTGGTAACATGTCCCGTCAGTATTAAACCATCAGGGGAACACACTCTCCTCACTTATACTGTTCACCTGGTAACATGTCCCGTGTGTATTAAACCATCAGGGGAACACACTCTCCTCACTTATACTGTTCACCTGGTAACATGTCCCGTGTATATTAAACCATCAGGGCAACACAGTCTCCTCACTTATACTGTTCACCTGGTAACATGTCCTGTGTGCATTAAACAATCAGGGGAACACACTCTCCTCACTTATACTGTTCATCTGGTAACATGTCCCGTGTGTATTAAACTATCAGGGGAACACACTCTCCTCACTTATACTGTTCACCTGGTAACATGTCCTTTGTATATTAAACACTCAGGGGAACACACTCTCCTCACTTATACTGTTCACCTGGTAACATGTCCCGTGTATATTAAACCATCAGGGGAACACACTCTCCTCACTTATACTGTTCACCTGGTAACATGTCCCATGTTTATTAAACAATCAGGGGAACACACTCTCCTCACTTATACTGTTCACCTGGTAACATGTCCCATGTGTATTAAACCATCAGGGGAAAACACTCTCCTCACTTATACTGTTCACCTGGTGACATGTCCGTGTATATAAAACCATCAGGGGAACACACTCTCCTCACTTATACTGTTCACCTGGTAACATGTCCCGTGTTTATTAAAGAATCAGGGGAACAGACTCTCCTCACTTATACTGTTCACCTGGTAACATGTCCCATGTGCATTAAACCATCAGGGGAACACACTCTCCTCAATTATACTGTTCACCTGGTCACATGTCCCGTGTATATGAAACCATCAGGGGAACACACTCTCCTCACTTATACAGTTCACCTGGTGAAATGTCCCGTGTGTATTAAACCATCAGGGGAACACACTCTCCTCACATTTACTGTTCATCTGGTAACATTTCCCATGTATATTAAGCAATCAGAGGAACACACTCTCCTCACTTAAACTGTTCGACCGGAATCATGTCCCGTGTGTATTAAACCATCAGGGAAACACACTCTCCTCACTTATACTGTTCATCTGGTAACATTTCCCGTGTATATTAAACAATCAGGGGAACACACTCTCCTCACTTATACTGTTCACCTGGTGATATGTCCCGTGTGTATTAAACCATCAGGGGAACACACTCTCCTCACTTATACAGTTCACCTGGTGAAATGTCCCGTGTGTATTAAACCATCAGGGGAACACACTCTCCTCACTTATACTGTTCACCTGGTAACATTTCCAATGTATATTAAACAATCAGGGGAACACACTCTCCTCACTTATACTGTTCACCTAGTAACATGTCCCGTGTATATTCAACCATCAGGGGAACACACTCTCCTCACTTATACTGTTCATCTGGTAACATTTCCCGTGTATCTTAAACCATCAGGGGAACACACTCTCCTCACTTATACTGTTCATCTGGTAACATGTCCCGTGTATATTCAACCATCAGGGGAACACACTCTCCTCACTTATACTGTTCATCTGGTAACATGTCTCGTGTTTATTAAACCATCAGGGGAACACACTCTCCTCACTTATACTGTTCATCTGGTAACATGTCCCGTGTATATTAAACCATCAGGGGAACACACTCTCCTCACTTATACTGTTCATCTGGTAAAATGTCCCGTGTGCATTAAACAATCAGGGGAACACACTCTCCTCACTTACACTGTTCACCTGGTAAAATGTCCCATGTATATTAAACCATCAGGGGAACACACTCTCCTCACTTATACTGTTCATCTGGTAACATGTCCCGTCAGTATTAAACCATCAGGGGAACACACTCTCCTCACTTATACTGTTCACCTGGTAACATGTCCTGTGTATATTAAACCATCAGGGGAACACACTCTCCTCACTGAGAGTGTTCATCTGGTAACATGTCCCGTGTGTATTAAACCATCAGGGGAATACAGTCTCCTCACTTATGAAGTTCATTTGGTGACATGTCCCGTGTGTATTAAACAATCGGGGGAACACACTCTCCTCACTTATACTGTTCACCTGGTGACATGTCCCGGGTATATTAAACCACCAGGGCATCACACTCTCCTCACTTAAACTTTTCACCTGGTGACATGTCCCGTGTATATTAAACCATCAGGGGAACACACTCTCCTCACTTACACTGTTCACCTGGTAACATGTCCCATGTATATTAAACCATCAGGGGAACACTCTCTCCTCACTTAAACTTTTCACCTGGTGACATGTCCCGTGTATATTAAACCATCAGGGGAACACACTCTCCTCACTTACACTGTTCACCTGGTAACATGTCCCGTGTATATTAAACCATCAGGGGAACACACTCTCCTCACTTACACTGTTCACCTGGTAACATGTCCCATGTATATTAAACCATCAGGGGAACACACTCTCCTCACTTATACAGTTCATTTGGTGACTTGTCCCGTGTGTATTAAACAATCAGGGGTACACACTCTCCTCTCTTATACAGTTCATCTGGTGACATGTCCCGTGTATTTTAAACCATCAGGGGAACACACTCTCCTCACTTAAACTTTTCACCTGTTGACATGTCCCGTGTATATTAAACCATCAGGGGAACATACTCTCCTCACTTACACTGTTCACCTGGTAACATGTCCCATGTATATTAAACCATCAGGGGAACACACTCTCCTCACTTATACTGTTCACCTGGTAACATGTCCCATGTGTATTAAACCATCAGGGGAAAACACTCTCCTCACTTATACTGTTCACCTGGTGACATGTCCGTGTATATAAAACCATCAGGGGAACACACTCTCCTCACTTATACTGTTCACCTGGTAACATGTCCCGTGTTTATTAAAGAATCAGGGGAACAGACTCTCCTCACTTATACTGTTCACCTGGTAACATGTCCCATGTGCATTAAACCATCAGGGGAACACACTCTCCTCAATTATACTGTTCACCTGGTCACATGTCCCGTGTATATGAAACCATCAGGGGAACACACTCTCCTCACTTATACAGTTCACCTGGTGAAATGTCCCGTGTGTATTAAACCATCAGGGGAACACACTCTCCTCACATTTACTGTTCATCTGGTAACATTTCCCATGTATATTAAGCAATCAGAGGAACACACTCTCCTCACTTAAACTGTTCGACCGGAATCATGTCCCGTGTGTATTAAACCATCAGGGAAACACACTCTCCTCACTTATACTGTTCATCTGGTAACATTTCCCGTGTATATTAAACAATCAGGGGAACACACTCTCCTCACTTATACTGTTCACCTGGTGATATGTCCCGTGTGTATTAAACCATCAGGGGAACACACTCTCCTCACTTATACAGTTCACCTGGTGAAATGTCCCGTGTGTATTAAACCATCAGGGGAACACACTCTCCTCACTTATACTGTTCACCTGGTAACATTTCCAATGTATATTAAACAATCAGGGGAACACACTCTCCTCACTTATACTGTTCACCTGGCATCATGTCCCGTGTATATTAAACCATCAGGGGAACACTCTCTCCTCACTTAAACTTTTCACCTGGTGACATGTCCCGTGTATATTAAACCATCAGGGGAACACACTCTCCTCACTTACACTGTTCACCTGGTAACATGTCCCGTGTATATTAAACCATCAGGGGAACACACTCTCCTCACTTACACTGTTCACCTGGTAACATGTCCCGTGTATATTAAACCATCAGGGGAACACTCTCTCCTCACTTAAACTTTTCACCTGGTGACATGTCCCGAGTATATTAAACCATCAGGGGAACACACTCTCCTCACTTACACTGTTCACCTGGTAACATGTCCCGTGTATATTAAACCATCAGGGGAACACTCTCTCCTCACTTAAACTTTTCACCTGGTGACATGTCCCGTGTATATTAAACCATCAGGGAACACACTCTCCTCACTTATACTGTTCACCTGGCATCATGTCCCGTGTATGTTAAACCATCAGGGGAACACACTCTCCTCACTTATACTGTTCACCTGGTGACATGTACCGGGTATATTAAACCATCAGGGGAACACACTCTCCTCACTTATACTGTTCACCTGGTAACATGTCATGTGTATATTAAATCATCAGGGGAACACACTATCCTCACTGAGAGTGTTCATCTGGTAACATGTCCCGTGTGTATTAAATCATCAGGGGAACACACTCTCCTCACTCATACAGTTCATTTGGTGACTTGTCCCGTGTGTATTAAACAATCAGGGGAACACACTCTCCTCTCTTATACTGTTCATCTGGTGACATGTCCCGTGTATATTCAACCATCAGGGGAACACACTCTCCTCACTTACACTGTTCACCTGGTGACATGTCCCGGGTATTTTAAACCATCAGGGGAACACACTCTCCTCACTTAAACTTTTCACCTGGTGACATGCCCCGTGTATATTAAACCATCAGGGGAACACACTCTCCTCACTTACACTGTTCACCTGGTAACATGTCCCATGTATATTAAACAATCTGGGGAACACACTCTCCTCACTTATACTGTTCATCTGGTAACATGTCCCGTGTATATTCAACCATCAGGGGAACACACTCTCCTCACTTATACTGTTCATCTGGTAACATGTCCCGTGTTTATTAAACAATCAGGGGAACACACTCTCCTCACTTATACTGTTCATCTGGTAACATGTCCCGTGTATATTAAACCATCAGGGGAACACAGTCTCCTCACTTATACTGTTCATCTGGTAAAATGTCCCGTGTGTAGTAAACAATCAGGCGAACACACTCTCCTCACTTACACTGTTCACCTGGTAACATGTCCCATGTATATTAAACCATCAGGGGAACACACTCTCCTCACTTATACTGTTCATCTGGTAACATGTCCCGTGTGTATTAAACCATCCGGGGAATACACTCTCCTCACTTATACTGTTCACCAGGTAACATGTCCCGTGAATATTAAACCATCAGGGGAACACACTCTCCTCACTTACACTGTTCACCTGGTAACATGTACCGTGTATATTAAATCATCAGGGGAACACAATCTCCTCACTCATACAGTTCATTTGGTGACTTGTCCCGTGTGTAATAAACAATCAGGGGAACACACTCTCCTCTCTTATACTGTTCATCTGGTGACATGTCCCGTGTATTTTAAACCATCAGGGGAACACACTCTCCTCACTTAAACTTTTCACCTGGTGACATGTCCCATGTATATTAAACCATCAGGGGAACACACTCTCCTCACTTATAATGTTCACCTGGCATCATGTCCCGTGTATATTAAACCATCAGGGGAACACACTCTCCTCACTTATACTGTTCACCTGGTAACATGTACCGTGTATATTAAACCATCAGGGGAACACACTCTCCTCACTTATACTGTTCACCTGGTAACATGTCCCGTGTATATTAAATCATCAGGGGAACACACTCTCCCCACTTATACTGTTCATCTGGTAACATGTCCCGTGTGTATTAAACAATCAGGGGAACACACTCTCCTCTCTTATACTGTTCATCTGGTGACATGTCCCGTGTATTTTAAACCATCAGGGGAACACACTCTCTTCACTTAAACTTTTCACCTGGTGATATGTCCCGTGTATATTAAACCATCAGGGGAACACACTCTCCTCACTTACACTGTTCGCCTGGTAACATGTCCCATGTATATTAAACAATCTGGGGAACACATTCTCCTCACTTATACTGTTCACCTGGTGACATGTCCCGTGTATATTAAACAATCAGGGGAACACACTCTCCTGACTTATACTGTTCACCTGGCATCATGTCCTGTGTATATTAAACCATCAGGGGAACACATTCTCCTCACTTACACTGTTCACCTGGTAACATGTCCCGTGTATATTAAACCATCAGCGGAACACACTCTCCTCAATTATACTGTTCACCTGGTAACATGTCCCGTGTGTATTAAACAATCAGGGGAACACACTCTCCTCACTTATACTGTTCATCTGGTAACATGTCCCGTGTATATTAAACCATGAGGGGAACACACTCTCCTCACATATACTGTTCACCTGGTAACATGTACCGTGTATATTAAACCATCAGGGGAACACACTCTCCTCACTTACACTGTTCACCTGGTAACATGTCCCATGCATATTGAACCATCAGGGGAACACAGTCTCCTCACTTATACTGTTCATCTGGTAACATGTTCCGTCAGTATTAAACCATCAGGGGAACACACTCTCCTCACTTATACTGTTCAGCTGGTAACATGTCCCGTGTGTATTAAACCATCAGGGGAACACACTCTCCTCACTTATACTGTTCTCCTGCTGACATGTCCCGTGTATTTTAAACCATCAGGGGAACACACTCTCCTCACTTAAACTTTTCACCTGGTGATATGTCCCGTGTATATTAAACCATCAGGGGAACACACTCTCCTCACTTAGACTGTTCGCCTGGTAACATGTCCCATGTATATTAAACAATCTGGGGAACACATTCTCCTCACTTATACTGTTCACCTGGTGACATGTCCCGTGTATATTAAACAATCAGGGGAACACACTCTCCTGACTTATACTGTTCACCTGGCATCATGTCCTGTGTATATTAAACCATCAGGGGAACACATTCTCCTCACTTCTACTGTTCATCTGGTAACATGTTCCGTCAGTATTAAACCATCAGGGGAACACACTCTCCTCACTTATACTGTTCACCTGGTAACATGTCCCGTGTGTATTAAACCATCAGGGGAACACACTCTCCTCACTTATACTGTTCTCCTGGTAACATTTCCCGTGTATATTAAACAATCAGGGGAACACATTCTCCTCACTTATACTGTTCATCTGGTAACATTTCCCGGGTATATTAAACCATCAGGGGAACACACTCTCCTCACTGAGAGAGTTCATCTGGTAACATGTCCCGTGTGTATTAAACCATCAGGGGAACAATCTCTCCTCACTTAAACTTTTCACCTGGTAACATGTCCCATGTATATTAAACCATCAGGGGAACACACTCTCCTCACTTATACTGTTCACCTGGTGACAAATCCCGTGCGTATTTAACAATCAGGGGAACACATTCTCCTCACTTACACTGTTCACCTGGTGACATGTCCTGTGTATATTAAACCATAAGGGGAACACACTCTCCTCACTTATACTGTTCACCTGGTAACATGTACCGTGTATATTAAAGCATCAGGGGAACACACTCTCCTCACTGATACTGTTCACCTGGTAACATGTCCTGTGTATATTAAACCATAAGGGGAACACCCTCTCCTCACTTAAACTGTTCAGCTGGTAACATGTCTGTGTATATTAAAGCATCAGGGGAACACATTCTCCTCACTTATACTGTTCACCTGGTAACATGTCCCGTGTGTATTAAACAATCAGGGGAACACACTCTCCTCACTTATACTGTTCACCTGGTGACATGTCCCGTGTATATTAAAGCTTCAGGGGAACACACTCTCCTCACTTAAACCTTTCACCTGGTGACATGTCCCGTGTATATTAAACCATCAGGGGAACACACTCTCCTCACTTATACTGTTCACCTGGCATCATGTCCCATGTATATTAAAACATCAGGGGAACACACTCTCCTCACTTATACTGTTCACCTGGCATCATGTCCCGTGTGTATTAAACAAACTGGGGAACACACTCTCCTCACTGAGAGTGTTCATCTGGTAACATGTCCCGTGTGTATTAAATCATCAGGGGAACACACTCTCCTCACTCATACAGTTCATTTGGTGACTTGTCCCGTGTGTATTAAACAATCAGGGGAACACACTCTCCTCTCTTATACTGTTCATCTGGTGACATGTCCCGTGTATTTTAAACCATCAGGGGAACACACTCGCCTCACTTAAACTTTTCACCTGGTGACATGTCCCATGTATATTAAACAATCTGGGGAACACATTCTCCTCACTTATACTGTTCACATGGTGACATGTCCCGTGTATATTAAACAATCAGGGGAACACACTCTCCTCACTTATACTGTTCACCTGGCATCATGTCCTGTGTATATTAAACCATCAGGGGAACACATTCTCCTCACTTACACTGTTCACCTGGTAACATGTCCCGTGTATATTAAACCATCAGGGGAACACACTCTCCTCACTTATACTGTTCACCTGGTAACATGTGCCGTGTATATTAAACCATCAGGTGAACACACTCTCCTCACTTTTACTGTTCACCTGGCAACATGTCCCGTGTGTATTAAACAATCAGGGGAACACACTCTCCTCACTTAGACTGTTCATCTGGTAACATGTTCCGTCAGTATTAAACCATCAGGGGAACACACTCTCCTCACTTATACTGTTCACCTGGCATCATGTCCTGTGTATATTAAACCATCAGGGGAACACATTCTCCTCACTTACACTGTTCACCTAGTAACATGTCCCGTGTATATTAAACCATCAGGGGAACACACTCTCCTCACTTATACTGTTCACCTGGTAACATGTCCCGTGTGTATTAAACCATCAGGGGAACACACTCTCCTCACTTTTACTGTTCTCCTGCTAACATTTCCCGTGTATATTAAACAATCAGGGGAACACATTCTCCTCACTTATACTGTTCATCTGGTAAAATTTCCCGTGTATATTAAACCATCAGGGGAACACACTCTCCTCACTTATCCTGTTCACCTGGTAACATGTCCTGTGTATATTAAACCATCAGGGGAACACACTCTCCTCTCTGAGAGAGTTCATCTGGTAACATGTCCCGTGTGTATTAAACCATCAGGGGAACAATCTCTCCTCACTTATACTGTTCACCTGGTGACATGTCCCGGGTATATTAAACCATCAGGGGAACACACTCTCCTCACTTAAACTTTTCACCTGGTAACATGTCCCACGTATATTAAACCATCAGGGGAACACACTCTCCTCACTGAGAGAGTTCATCTGGTAACATTTCCCGTGTGTATTAAACCATCAGGGGAACACACTCTCCTCACTCAAACTTTTCACCTGGTAACATGTCGCACGTATATTAAACCATCAGGGGAACACACTCTCCTCACTTATACTGTTCACCTGGCATCATGTCCCGTGTATAATAAACAATCTGGGGAACACACTCTCCTCACTTATACTGTTTATCTGGTAACATTTCCCATGTATATTAAACAATCAGGGGAACACACTCTCCTCACTTATACTGTTCACCTGGTAACATGTCCCGTGTATATTCAACCATCAGGGGAACACACTCTCCTCACTTATACTGTTCATCTGGTAACATTTCCCGTGTATATTAAACCATCAGGGGAACACACTCTCCTCACTTATACTGTTCATCTGGAAACATGTCCCGTGTGTATTAAACCATCAGGGGAACACACTCTCCTCACTTATACTGTTCACCTGGTGACATGTCCGTGTATATAAAACCATCAGGGGAACACACTCTCCTCACTTGTACTGTTCACCTGGTGACATGTCCCGTCTGTATTAAACCATCCGGGGAATACACTCTCCTCACTTATACTGTTCACCAGGTAACATGTCCCGTGTATATTAAACCATCAGGGGAACACACTCTACTCACTTATACTGTTCACCTGGTAACATGTACCGTGTATATTAAATCATCAGGGGAACACAATCTCCTCACTCACACAGTTCATTTGGTGACTTGTCCCGTGTGTAATAAACAATCAGGGGAACACACTCTCCTCTCTTATACTGTTCATCTGGTGACATGTCCCGTGTATTTTAAACCATCAGGGGAACACACTCTCCTCACTTAAACTTTTCACCTGGTGACATGTCCCGTGTATATTAAACCATCAGGGGAACACACTCTCCTCACTTACACTGTTCACCTGGTAACATGTCCCATGTATATTAAACCATCAGGGGAACACACTCTCCTCACTTATAATGTTCACCTGGCATCATGTCCCGTGTATATTAAACCATCAGGGGAACACACTCTCCTCACTTATACTGTTCACCTCGTAACATGTACCGTGTATATTAAACCATCAGGGGAACACACTCTCCTCACTTATACTTTTCACCTGGTAACATGTCCCGTGTATATTAAATCATCAGGGGAACACACTCTCCTCACTTATACTGTTCATCTGGTAACATGTCCCGTGTGTATTAAATCATCAGGGGAACACACTCTCCTCACTCATACAGTTCATTTGGTGACTTGTCCCGTGTGTATTAAACAATCAGGGGAACACACTCTCCTCTCTTATACTGTTCATCTGGTGACATGTCCCGTGTATTTTAAACCATCAGGGGAACACACTCTCCTCACTTAAACTTTTCACCTGGTGATATGTCCCGTGTATATTAAACCATCAGGGGAACACACTCTCCTCACTTACACTGTTCGCCTGGTAACATGTCCCATGTATATTAAACAATCTGGGGAACACATTCTCCTCACTTATACTGTTCACCTGGTGACATGTCCCGTGTATATTAAACAATCAGGGGAACACACTCTCCTGACTTATACTGTTCACCTGGCATCATGTCCTGTGTATATTAAACCATCAGGGGAACACATTCTCCTCACTTACACTGTTCACCTGGTAACATGTCCCGTGTATATTAAACCATCAGCGGAACACACTCTCCTCAATTATACTGTTCACCTGGTAACATGTCCCGTGTGTATTAAACAATCAGGGGAACACACTCTCCTCACTTATACTGTTCATCTGGTAACATGTCCCGTGTATATTAAACCATGAGGGGAACACACTCTCCTCACATATACTGTTCACCTGGTAACATGTACCGTGTATATTAAACCATCAGGGGAACACACTCTCCTCACTTACACTGTTCACCTGGTAACATGTCCCATGCATATTAAACCATCAGGGGAACACACTCTCCTCACTTATACTGTTCATCTGGTAACATGTTCCGTCAGTATTAAACCATCAGGGGAACACACTCTCCTCACTTATACTGTTCAGCTGGTAACATGTCCCGTGTGTATTAAACCATCAGGGGAACACACTCTCCTCACTTATACTGTTCTCCTGGTAACATTTCCCGTGTATATTAAACAATCAGGGGAACACATTCTCCTCACTTATACTGTTCATCTGGTAACATTTCCCGGGTATATTAAACCATCAGGGGAACACACTCTCCTCACTTATACTGTTCACCTGGTAACATGTCCTGTGTATATTAAATCATCAGGGGAACACACTCTCCTCACTGAGAGAGTTCATCTGGTAACATGTCCCGTGTGTATTAAACCATCAGGGGAACACACTCTCCTCACTTATACTGTTCAGCTGGTAACATGTCTGTGTATATTAAAGCATCAGGGGAACACATTCTCCTCACTTATACTGTTCACCTGGTAACATGTCCTGTGAATATTAAATCATCAGGGGAACACACTCTCCTCACTTATGCAGTTCATTTGGTGACATGTCCTGTGTATTAAACAATCAGGGGAACACACTCTCCTCACTTATACTGTTCACCTGGTGACATGTCCCGTGTATATTAAAGCTTCAGGGGAACACACTCTCCTCACTTAAACCTTTCACCTGGTGACATGTCCCGTGTATATTAAACCATCAGGGGAACACACTCTCCTCACTTATACTGTTCACCTGGCATCATGTCCCATGTATATTAAAACATCAGGGGAACACACTCTCCTCACTTATACTGTTCACCTGGCATCATGTCCCGTGTGTATTAAACAAACTGGGGAACACACTCTCCTCACTTACACTGTTCACCTGGTAACATGTCCCATGTATATTAAAACATCAGGGGAACACACTCTCCTCACTTATACTGCTCACCTGGTAACATGTCCCCTCAGTATTAAACCATCAGTGGAACACACTCTCCTCAATTATACTGTTCACCTGGTAACATGTCCTGTGTGCATTAAACCATCAGTGGAACACACTCTCCTCAATTATACTGTTCACCTGGTAACATGTCCCGTGTGTATTAAACAATCAGGGGTACACACTGTCCTCACTTGTACTGTTCATCTGGTAACATGTCCCGTCAGTATTAAACCATCAGGGGAACACAAGCTCCCCACTTATACTGTTCATCTGGTAACATGTCCCGTGCATATTAAACCATCAGGGGAACACACTCTCCTCACTTATACTGTTCATCTGGTAACATGTCCCGTGTGTATTAAAAAATCAGGGGAACACACTCTCCTCACTTATACTGTTCACCTGTTGACATGTCACGGGTATATTAAACAATCAGGGGAACACACTCTCCTCACTTATACTGTTCACCTGGTATCATGTCCCGTGTGTATTAAACCATCAGGGGAACTCACTCTCCTCACTTATACTGTTCACCTTGTGAAATGTCCCGTGCGTATTAAACAATCAGGGGAACTCACTCTCCTCACTTATACTGTTCACCTTGTGAAATGTCCCGTGTGTATTAAACAATCAAGGGAAAACACTCTCCTCACTGATACTGTTCACCTGGTAACATGTCCCGTGTATATCAAACCATCAGGGGAACACATTCTCCTCACTAATACTGTTCACCTGGTAACATGTCCCGTGTATATTAAACCATCAAGGGAACACATTCTCCTCACTTATACTGTTCACCTGGTAACATGTCCCGTGGATATTAAACCATCAAGGGATCAGACTCTCCTCACTTATACTGTTCAGCTGGTAACATGTCCCGTGTGTATTAAACCATCAGGGGAACACACTCTCCTCACTTATACTGTTCTCCTGGTAACATTTCCCGTGTATATTAAACAATCAGGGGAACACATTCTCCTCACTTATACTGTTCATCTGGTAACATTTCCCGGGTATATTAAACCATCAGGGGAACACACTCTCCTCACTTATACTGTTCACCTGGTAACATGTCCTGTGTATATTAAATCATCAGGGGAACACACTCTCCTCACTGAGAGAGTTCATCTGGTAACATGTCCCGTGTGTATTAAACCATCAGGGGAACACACTCTCCTCACTTATACTGTTCAGCTGGTAACATGTCTGTGTATATTAAAGCATCAGGGGAACACATTCTCCTCACTTATACTGTTCACCTGGTAACATGTCCTGTGAATATTAAATCATCAGGGGAACACACTCTCCTCACTTATGCAGTTCATTTGGTGACATGTCCTGTGTATTAAACAATCAGGGGAACACACTCTCCTCACTTATACTGTTCACCTGGTGACATGTCCCGTGTATATTAAAGCTTCAGGGGAACACACTCTCCTCACTTAAACCTTTCACCTGGTGACATGTCCCGTGTATATTAAACCATCAGGGGAACACACTCTCCTCACTTATACTGTTCACCTGGCATCATGTCCCATGTATATTAAAACATCAGGGGAACACACTCTCCTCACTTATACTGTTCACCTGGCATCATGTCCCGTGTGTATTAAACAAACTGGGGAACACACTCTCCTCACTTACACTGTTCACCTGGTAACATGTCCCATGTATATTAAAACATCAGGGGAACACACTCTCCTCACTTATACTGCTCACCTGGTAACATGTCCCCTCAGTATTAAACCATCAGTGGAACACACTCTCCTCAATTATACTGTTCACCTGGTAACATGTCCTGTGTGCATTAAACCATCAGTGGAACACACTCTCCTCAATTATACTGTTCACCTGGTAACATGTCCCGTGTGTATTAAACAATCAGGGGTACACACTGTCCTCACTTGTACTGTTCATCTGGTAACATGTCCCGTCAGTATTAAACCATCAGGGGAACACAAGCTCCCCACTTATACTGTTCATCTGGTAACATGTCCCGTGCATATTAAACCATCAGGGGAACACACTCTCCTCACTTATACTGTTCATCTGGTAACATGTCCCGTGTGTATTAAAAAATCAGGGGAACACACTCTCCTCACTTATACTGTTCACCTGTTGACATGTCACGGGTATATTAAACAATCAGGGGAACACACTCTCCTCACTTATACTGTTCACCTGGTATCATGTCCCGTGTGTATTAAACCATCAGGGGAACTCACTCTCCTCACTTATACTGTTCACCTTGTGAAATGTCCCGTGCGTATTAAACAATCAGGGGAACTCACTCTCCTCACTTATACTGTTCACCTTGTGAAATGTCCCGTGTGTATTAAACAATCAAGGGAAAACACTCTCCTCACTGATACTGTTCACCTGGTAACATGTCCCGTGTATATCAAACCATCAGGGGAACACATTCTCCTCACTAATACTGTTCACCTGGTAACATGTCCCGTGTATATTAAACCATCAAGGGAACACATTCTCCTCACTTATACTGTTCACCTGGTAACATGTCCCGTGGATATTAAACCATCAAGGGATCAGACTCTCCTCACTTATACTGTTCACCTGGTAACATGTCCCGTGTGCATTAAACAATCAGGGGAACACACTCTCCTCACTTATACTGTTCACTTGGTGAAATGTCCCATGCGTATTAAACCATCAGGGGAACACACTCTCCTCACTTATACTGTTCACCTGGTAACATGTCCCGTCAGTATTAAACAATCAGGGGAACACACTCTCCTCACTTATACTGTTCACCTGGTAACATGTCCCGTGTATATTAAACCATCAGGGGAACACACTCTCCTCACTTATACTTTTCACCTGGTAACATATACCGTGTATATTAAACCATCAGGGGAACTCTCTCTCCTCAGTTATACTGTTCACCTGGTGACATGTCCCGTGTGTATTAAACCATCAGGGGAACACACTCTCCTCACTTATACTGTTCACCTGGTGACATGTCCCGTGTGTATTAAACCATCAGGGGAACACATTCTCGTCACTTATACTGTTCACCTGGTAACATGTCCCCTCAGTATTAAACCATCAGAGGAATACACTCTCCTCATTTATACTGTTCACCTGGTAACATGTCCTGTGTGCATTAAACCATCAGGGGAACACACTCTCCTCACTTATACAGTTCAGTTGATGACATGTCCCGTGTGTATTAAACAATCAGGGGAACACACTCTCCTCACTTATACTGTTCATCTGGTAACATGACCCGTCTGTATTAAACCAACATGGGAACACAAGCTCTTCACTTATACTGTTCATCTGGTAACATGTCCCGTCAGTATTAAACCATCAGGGGAACACAAGCTCCTCACTTATACTGTTCATCTGGTAACATGTCCCGTCAGTATTAAACCATCAGGGGAACACACTCTCCTCACTTAAACTTTTCACCTGGTGACATGTCCCGTGTATATTAAACCACCAGGGGAACACACTCTCCTCACTTACACTGTTCACCTGGTAACATGTCCCATGTATATTAAACCAGCAGGGGAAGACACTCTCCTCACTTACACTGTTCACCTGGTAACATGTCCCGTGTATATTAAACCACCAGGGGAACACACTGTCCTCACTTATACTGTTCACCTGGTAACATGTCCCGTGTATATTAAACCATCAAGGGAACACACTCTCCTCACTTATACTGTTCACCTGGTAACATGTCCCGTGTATATTAAACCATCAGGGGAACACACTCTCGTCACTTATATTGTTCAGCTGGAAACATGTCCCGTGCATATTAAACCATCAGGGGAACACACTCTCCTCACTTATACTGTTCAGCTGGAAACATGTCCCGTGCATATTAAACCATCAGGGGAACACACTCTCCTCACTTATACTGTTCAGCTGGAAACATGTCCCGTGCATATAAAACCATCAGGGGAACACACTCTCCTCACTTATACTGTTCATCTGGTAACATGTCCCGTGCATATTAAACCATCAGGGGAACACATTACGCTCACTTATACTGTTCACCTGTTGACATGTCCCGTCAGTATTAAACCATCAGGGGAACACATTCTCCTCACTTATACTTTTCACCTGGTAACATGTCCCGTCAGTATTAAACCATCAGGGGAACACAAGCTCCTCACTTATACTGTTCATCTGGTAACATGTCCCATCAGTATTAAACCATCAGGGGAACACACTCTCCTCACTTATCGTGTTCACCTGGTAAAATGTCCCGTGTATATTAAACCATCAGGGGAACACACTCTCCTCACTTATACTGTTCACATGGTAACATGTCCCGTGTATATTAAACCATCAGGGGAACACACTCTCCTCACTTATACTGTTCACCTGGTAACATGTCCCATGTATATTAAACCATCAGGGGAACACACTCTCCTCACTTATACTGTTCACCTGGTAACATGTCCCATGTATATTAAACCATCAGGGGAACACACTCTCCTCACTTATACTGTTCACCTGGCATCATGTCCCGTGTATATTAAACAAACTGGGGAACACATTCTCCTCACTTCTACTGTTCACCTGGTAACATGTCCCATGTATATTAAACCATCAGGGGAACACTCTCTCCTCACTTATGCTGTTCACCTGGTGACATGTCCCGTGTATATTAAACCATCAGGGGAACACACTCTCCTCACTTATACTGTTCACCTGGCATCATGTCCCGTGTACATTAAACAAACTGGGGAACACATTTTCCTCACTTATGCAGTTCACTTGGTGACAAGTCCCGTGCGTATTAAACAATCAGGGGAACACATTCTCCTCACTTACACTGTTCATCTGGTAACATGTCCCGTGTATATTAAACCATCAGGGGAACACACTCACCTCACTTATACTGTTCACCTGGTAACATGATCCGTGTATATTAAACCATCAGGGGAACACACTCTCCTCACTTATACTGTTCACCTGGTAACATGTACCGTGTGTAATAAACCATCAGGGGAACACACTCTCCTCACTTATCCTGTTCACCTGGTAACATGTCCCCTCAGTATTAAACCATCAGTGGAACACACTCTCCTCAATTACACTGTTCACCTGGTAACATGTCCTGTGTGCATTAAACCATCAGGGGAACACACTCTCCTCACTTATGCAGTTCAGTTGAAGACATGTCCCGTGTGTATTAAACAATCAGGGGAACACACTCTCCTCTCTTATACTGTTCATCTGGTAACATGTTTCGTCTGTATTAAACCATCATGGGAACACAAGCTCCTCACTTATATTGTTCATCTGGTAACATGTCCTGTCAGTATTAAACCATCAGGGGAACACACTCTCCTCACTTAAACCTTTCACCTGGTGACATGTCCTGTGTATATTAAACCATCAGGGGAAAGCACTCTCCTCACTTATACTGTTCACCTGGTAACATGTCCTGTGTGTATTGAACAATCAGGGGATTACACTCTCCTCACTTATACTGTTCACCTGGTAACATGTCCCGTGTATATTAAACAATCAGGGGAACACACTCTCCTCTCTTATACTGTTCACCTGGTAACATGTCCCGTGTATATTAAACCATCAGGGGAACACACTTTCCTCACATATACTGTTCACCTGGTAACATGTCCCGTGTATATTAAACAATCAGGGGAACACACTCTCCTCACTTATACTGTTCACCAGGTAACATGTCCTGTGTATATTAAAGCATCTGGGGAACACACTCTCCTCACTTATACTGTTCACCTGGTAACATGTCCCGTGTATATGAAACCATCAGTGGAACACACTCTCCTCACTTATACTGTTCACCTGGTAACATGTCCCGTGTATATTAAACCATCAGTGGAACACACTCTCCTCACTTATACTGTTCACCTGGTGAAATGTCCCGTGTATATTAAACCTTCAGGGGAACACATCTCCTCACTTATACTGTTCATCTGGTAACATGTCCCGTGTGTATTAAACAATCAGGGGAACGCACTCTCCTCACTTATACTGTTCACCTGGTAACATGTCCCGTGTATATTAAACCATCAAGGGAACACACTCTCCTCACTTATACTGTTCACCTGGTAACATTTCCCTTGCATATTAAACCATCAGGGGAACACACTCTCCTCACTTATACTTTTCACTTTGTTACATGACCCGTGAGTATTAAACAATCAGGGGAACGCACTCTCCTCACTTATACTGTTCACCTGGTAACATGTCCCGTGTATATTAAACCATCAGGGGAACACACTCTCCTCACTTATACTGTTCATCTGGTAACATGTCCCGTGCATATTAAACCATCAGGGGAACACACTCTCCTCACTTATACTGTTCATCTGGTAACATGTCCCGTGCATATTAAACCATCAGGGGAACACATTCCGCTCACTTATACTGTTCACCTGTTGACATGTCCCGTGCATATTAAACCATCAGGGGAACTCACTCTCGTCACTTACACTGTTCACCTGGTAACATGTCCCGTCAGTATTAAACCATCAGGGGAACACATTTTCCTCACTTATACTTTTCACCTGGTGACATGTCCTGTGTATATTAAACCATCAGTGGAAAGCACTCTCCTCACTTATACTTTTCACCTGGTGACATGTCCTGTGTATATTAAACCATCAGGGGAACACACTCTCCTCACTTAAACTTTTCACCTGGTGACATGTCCTGTGTATATTAAACCATCAGGGGAAAGCACTCTCCTCACTTATACTGTTCACCTGGTAACATGTCCTGTGTGTATTGAACAATCAGGGGATTACACTCTCCTCACTTATACTGTTCACCTGGTAACATGTCCCGTGTATATTAAACAATCAGGGGAACACACTCTCCTCTCTTATACTGTTCACCTGGTAACATGTCCTGTTTATATTGAACCATCAGGGGAACACACTCTCCTCACTTATACTGTTCACCTGGTAACATGTCCCGTCAGTATTAAACCATCAGGGGAACACATTTTCCTCACTTATACTTTTCACCTGGTGACATGTCCTGTGTATATTAAACCATCAGTGGAAAGCACTCTCCTCACTTATACTTTTCACCTGGTGACATGTCCTGTGTATATTAAACCATCAGGGGAACACACTCTCCTCACTTAAACTTTTCACCTGGTGACATGTCCTGTGTATATTAAACCATCAGGGGAAAGCACTCTCCTCACTTATACTGTTCACCTGGTAACATGTCCTGTGTGTATTGAACAATCAGGGGATTACACTCTCCTCACTTATACTGTTCACCTGGTAACATGTCCCGTGTATATTAAACAATCAGGGGAACACACTCTCCTCTCTTATACTGTTCACCTGGTAACATGTCCCGTGTATATTAAACCATCAGGGGAACACACTTTCCTCACATATACTGTTCACCTGGTAACATGTCCCGTGTATATTAAACAATCAGGGGAACACACTCTCCTCACTTATACTGTTCACCTGGTAACATGTCCTGTGTATATTAAAGCATCTGGGGAACACACTCTCCTCACTTATACTGTTCACCTGGTAACATGTCCCGTGTATATGAAACCATCAGTGGAACACACTCTCCTCACTTATACTGTTCACCTGGTAACATGTCCCGTGTATATTAAACCATCAGTGGAACACACTCTCCTCACTTATACTGTTCACCTGGTGAAATGTCCCGTGTATATTAAACCTTCAGGGGAACATACTCTCCTCACTCGAATCTGTTCATCTGGTAACATGTCCCTTGTATATTAAACCATCAGGGGAACACACTCTCCTCACTTATACTGTTCACCTGGTAACATGTCCCGTGTGTATTAAACAATCAGGGGAACGCACTCTCCTCACTTATACTGTTCACCTGGTAACATGTCCCGTGTATATTAAACCATCAAGGGAACACACTCTCCTCACTTATACTGTTCACCTGGTAATATGTCCCTTGCATATTAAACCATCAGGGGAACACACTCTCCTCACTTATACTTTTCACTTTGTTACATGACCCGTGAGTATTAAACAATCAGGGGAACGCACTCTCCTCACTTATACTGTTCACCTGGTAACATGTCCCGTGTATATTAAACAATCAGGGGAACGCACTCTCCTCACTTATACTGTTCACCTGGTAACATGTCCCGTGTATATTAAACCATCAAGGGAACACACTCTCCTCACTTATACTGTTCATCTGGTAACATGTCCCGTGCATAATAAACCATCAGGGGAACACACTCTCCTCACTTATACTGTTCATCTGGTAACATGTCCCGTGCATATTAAACCATCAGGGGAACACATTCCGCTCACTTATACTTTTCACCTGGTAACATGTCCCGTCAGTATTAAACCATCAGGGGAACACAAGCTCCTCACTTATACTGTTCATCTGGTAACATGTCCCATCAGTATTAAACCATCAGGGGAACACACTCTCCTCACTTATCGTGTTCACCTGGTAAAATGTCCCGTGTATATTAAACCAGCAGGGGAACACACTCTCCTCACTTATACTGTTCACCTTGTAACATGTCCCGTGTATATTAAACCATCAGGGGAACACACTCTCCTCACTTATACTGTTCACCTGGTAACATGTCCCGTGTATATTAAACCATCAAGGGAACACACTCGCCTCACTTATACTGTTCATCTGGTAACATGTCCCGTGCATATTAAACCATCAGGGGAACACATTCTGCTCACTTATACTGTTTACCTGGTGACATGTCCCGTGTGTATTAAACCATCAGGGGAACACACTCTCCTCACTTATACAGTTCACTTGTTGACATGACCCGTGTATATTAAACAAACTGGGGAACACATTCTCCTCACTTATACTGTTCACCTGGTAACATGTCCCATGTATATTAAACCATCAGGGGAACACACTCTCCTCACTTATACTGTTCACCTGGCATCATGTCCCGTGTACATTAAACAAACTGGGGAACACATTTTCCTCACTTATACAGTTCACTTGTTGACAAGTCCCGTGCGTATTAAACAATCAGGGGAACACATTCTCCTCACTTAAGCTGTTCATCTGGTAACATGTCCCGTGTATATTAAACCATCAGGGGAACACACTCACCTCACTTATACTGTTCACCTGGTAACATGATCCGTGTATATTAAACCATCAGGGGAACACACTCTCCTCACTTATACTGTTCACCTGGTAACATGTACCGTGTGTATTAAACCATCAGGGGAACACACTCTCCTCACTTATCCTGTTCACCTGGTAACATGTCCCCTCAGTATTAAAACATCAGTGGAACACACTCTCCTCAATTACACTGTTCACTGGTAACATGTCCTGTGTGCATTAAACCATCAGGGGAACACACTCTCCTCACTTATGCAGTTCAGTTGAAGACATGTCCCGTGTGTATTAAACAATCAGGGGAACACACTCTCCTCTCTTATACTGTTCATCTGGTAACATGTCCCGTCTGTATTAAACCATCATGGGAACACAAGCTCCTCACTTATATTGTTCATCTGGTAACATGTCCTGTCAGTATTAAACCATCAGGGGAACACACTCTCCTCACTTAAACTTTTCACCTGGTGACATGTCCTGTGTATATTAAACCATCAGGGGAACACACTCTCCTCACTTACACTGTTCACCTGGTAACATGTCCCATGTATATTAAACCAGCAGGGAAACACACTCTCCTCACTTATACTGTTCACCTGGTAACATGTCCCGTGTATATTAAACCATCAGGGGAACACACTGTCCTCACTTATACTGTTCACCTGGTAACATGCCCCGTGTATATTAAACCATCAAGGGTACACACTCTCCACACTTATACTGTTCACCTGGTAATATGTCCTGTGTATATTAAACCATCAGGGGAAAGCACTCTCCTCACTTATACTGTTCACCTGGTAACATGTCCCGTGTATATTAAACCATCAGGGGAACACACTCTCTTCAGTTATACTGTTCACCTGGTAACATATCCCATGTATATTAAACCATCAGGGGAACACACTCTCCTCACCTATACTGTTCAGCTGGAAACATGTCCCGTGCATATTAAACCATCAGGGGATCACACTCTCCTCACTTATACTGTTCACCTGGTGACATGTCCCGTTTGTATTAAACAATCAGGGGAACACACTCTCCTCACTTATACTGTTCACCTGTTGACATGTCCCGGGTATATAAAACAATCAGGGGAACTCACTCTCCTCACTTATACTGTTCACCTGGTAACATGTCCCGTGTATATTAAACCATCATGGGAACACACTCTCCTCACTTATACTGTTCACCTGGTAACATGTCTCGTGTATATTAAACCATCAAGGGAAAACACTCTCCTCACTTATACTGTTCACCTGGTAACATGTCCTGTGTATATTAAACCATCAGGGGAAAGCACTCTCCTCACTTATACTGTTCACCTGGTAACATGTCCTGTGTATATTAAACCATCAGGGGAAAGCACTCTCCTCACTTGTACTGTTCACCTGGTAACATGTCCCGTGTATATTAAACCATCAGGGGAACACACTCTCCTCACTTATACTGTTCACCTGGTGACGTGTCGCGTGTGTATTAAACAATCAGGGGAACAAACTCTCCTCACTTATACATTCACCTGGTAACATGTCCTGTGTATATTAAACCATCAGGGGAACACACTCTCCTCACTGAGACTGTTCATCTGGTAACATGTCCCATGTGTATTAAACCATCAGGGAAACACACTCTCCTCACTTATACTGTTCACCTGGTAACATGTCCTGTGTGCATTAAACCATCTGGGGAACACACTCTCCTCACTTATACAGTTCATTTGGTGACATGTCTCGTGTGTATTTAACAATCAGGGGAACACACACTCCTCACTTATCCTGTTCGCCTGGCAACATGTCCCGTGTATATTAAACAATCAGGGGAACACACTCTCCTCACTTATACAGTTCACTTGGTGACATGTCCTGTGCGTATTAAACAATCAGGGGAACACATTCTCCTCACTTATACTGTTCACCTGGTCACATGTCCTGTGTATATTAAACCATCAGGGCAACACACTCTCCTCACTTATACTGTTCACCTGGTAACATGTCCCGTAATTATTAAACCATCAGGGGAACACACTCTCCTCACTTCTACTCTTCACCTGGTAACATGTCCTGTGTATATTAAACCATCAGGGCAACGCACTCTCCTCACTTATACTGTTCACCTGGTAACATGTCCCATGTATATTAAACCATCAGGGGAACACACTCTCCTCACTTATACTGTTCACCTGGTAACATGTCCCGTGTGTATTAAACCACCAGGGCAACACACTCTCCTCACTTATACTGTTCACCTGGCAACATGTCCCGTGTATATTAAACCATCAGGGGAACACACTCTCCTCACTTATACTGTTCACCTGGCAACATGTCCCGTGTATATTAAACAATCAGGGGAACACATTCTCCTCACTTATATAGTTCACTTGGTGACAAGTCCCGTGCGTATTAAACAATCAGGGGAACACACTCTCCTCACTTATACTGTTCACCTGGAAACATGTCCCGTGTATATGAAACCATCAGGGGAACACACTCTCCTCACTTATACTGTTCACCTGGTCACATGTCCTGTGTGTATTAAACAATCAGGGGAACACACTCTCCTCACTTATACTGTTCTCCTGGCAACATGTCCCGTGTGCATTAAACCATCAGGGGAACACACTCTCCTCACTTATACTGTTCACCTGGTCACATGTCCTGTGTAAATTAAACCATCAGGGGAACACACTCTCCTCACTTATACTGTTCACCTGGTAACATGTCCCGTGAGTATTAAACCATCAGGGGAACACACTCTCCTCACTTATACTGTTCAAATGGTCACATGTCCTGTGTGCATTAAACCATCAGGGGAACACACTCTCCTCACTTATACTGTTCACCTGGTAACATGTCCCATGTGTATCAAACCATCAGTGGAACACCCTCTCCTCACTAATACTGTTCACCTGGTAACATGTCCCGTGCGTATTAAACAATCAGGGGAACACACTCTCCTCACTTATACTGTTCACCTGGTAACATGTCCCGTGCATATTAAACCATCAGGGGAACACACTCTCCTCACTTATACTGTTCACCTGGTAACATGTCCTGTGTATATTAAACCATCAGGGGAACACACTCTCCTCACTTATACTGTTCACCTGGTAACATGTCCTGTGTGTATTAAACAATCAGGGGAACACACTCTCCTCACTTATACTGTTCACCTGGTAACATGTCCCGTGCATATTAAACCATCAGGGGAACACACTCTCCTCACTTATACTGTTCACCTGGTAACATGTCCTGTGTATATTAAACCATCAGGGGAACACAGTCTCCTCACTTATACTGTTCACCTGGTAACATGTCCCTTGCATATTAAACAATCAGGGGAACACACTCTCCTCACTTATACTGTTCACCTGGTAACATGTCCCGTGCATATTAAACCATCAGTGGAACACACTCTCCTCACTAATACTTTTCACCTGGAAACATGTCCCGTGCGTATTAAAACATCAGGGGAACACAATCTCCTCACTTATATTGTTCACCTGGTAACATGTCCCGTGCGTATTAAACAATCAGGGGAACACACTCTCCTCACTTATACTGTTCACCTAGTAACAAGTCCCGTGCATATTAAACCATCAGGGGAACACAATCTCCTCAATTATACTGTTCACCTGGTAACATGTCCTGTTTATATTAAACCATCAGGAGAGCACACTCTCCTCACTTATACTGTTCACCTGGTAACATGTCCCGTGCATATTAAACAATCAGGGAATAACACTCTCCTCACTTATACTGTTCACCTGGGAACATGTCCTGTGTATATTAAACCATCAGGGGAACACACTCTCCTCACTTATACTGTTCAACTGGTAACATGTCCCGTGCGTATTAAACAATCAGGGGAGCACACTCTCCTCACTTATACTGTTCACCTGGTAACATGTCCTGTGTATATTAAACCATCAGGGGAACACACTCTCCTCACTTATACTGTTCACCTGGTAACATGTCCCGTGCATATTAAACCATCAGGGGAACACACTCTCCTCACTTATATTGTTCACCTGGTAACATGTCCCGTGCATATTAAACCATCAGGGGAACACACTCTCCTCACTTATACTGTTCACCTGGTAACATGTCCTGTGTATATTAAACAATCAGGAGAACACACTCTCCTCACTTATACTGTTCACCTGGTAACATGTCCTGTGTATATTAATCCATCAGGGGAACACACTCTCCTCACTTATACTGTTCACCTGGTAACATGTCCCGTGTGTATTAAACCATCAGGGGAACACACTCTCCTCACTTATACTGTTCACCTGGTGACATGTCCCCTGTGTATTAAAACATCAGGGGAACACACTCTCCTCACTTATACAGTTCACTTGGTGACATGTCCCGTGCGTATTAAACCATCAGTGGAACACACTCTCCTCACTTACACTGTTCACCTGGTGACATGTCCCCTGAGTATTAAACCATCAGGGGAACACAATCTCCTCACTTATACTGTTCACCTGGTGACATGTCCCCTGTGTATTAAAACATCATGGGAACACACTCTCCTCACTTATACTGTTCACCTGGTGACATGTCCCCTGTGTATTAAAACATCAGGGGAACACACTCTCCTCACTTATACTGTTCACCTGGCAACATGTCCCGGATGTATTCATCAATCAAAAGAACACATTCTCCTCACTATACTGTTCACCTGGTAACATGTCCCGTGTATATTAAACCATCAGGGGAAGACACTCTCCTCACTTATACTGTTCACCTGGTAACATGTCCCATGTATATTAAACCATCAGGGGAACACACTCTCCTCACTTATTCTGTTCACCTGGTAACATGTCCCGTGTGTATTAAACAATCAGGGGAACACACTCTCCTCACTTATACTGTTCACCTGGTAACATGTCCGGTGTATATATTAAACCTTCAGGGGAACACACTCTCCTTACTTATACTGTTCACCTGGTAACATGTCCCGTGTATATTAAACCATCAGGGGAACACACTCTCCTCAGTTATACTGTTCACCTGGTAACATGTCCCGTGTGTATTAAAACATCAGGGGAATACATTCTCCTCACTTATACTGTTCACCTGGTAACATGTCCCTTGTGTATTAAACCATCAGGGGAACACACTCTCCTCACTTATACTGTTAACCTGCTAATGTGTCCCGTGTATATTAAACAATCAGGGGAATACATTCTCCTCACTTATACTGTTCACCTGCTAACATGTCCCATGTATATTAAACCATCAGGGGAATACATTCTCCTCACTTATACTGTTCACCTGCTAACATGTCCTGTGTATATTAAACCATCAGGGGAACACACTCTCCTCACTTATACTGTTCACCTGCTAACATGTCCCATGTATATTAAACCATCAGGGGAACACATTCTCCTCACTTATATAGTTCACTTGGTGACAAGTCCCGTGCGTATTAAACAATCAGGGGAACACACTCTCCTCACTTATACTGTTCACCTGGAAACATGTCCCGTGTATATGAAACCATCAGGGGAACACACTCTCCTCACTTATACTGTTCACCTGGTAACATGTCCTGTGTGCATTAAACCATCAGGGGAACACACTCTCCTCACTTATACAGTTCATTTGGTGACATGTCTCGTGTGTATTTAACAATCAGGGGAACACACTCTCCTCCCTTATACTGTTCACCTGGTAACATGTCCCATGCATATTAAACCATCAGGGCAACACACTCTCCTCACTTATACTGTTCACGTGGTAACATGTCCCGTGTATATTAAACCATCAGGGGAACACATGCTCCTCAGTTATACTGTTCACCTGGTAACATGTCCTGTGTGTATTAAACAATCAGGGGAATACACTCTCCTCACTTATACTGTTCACCTTGTAACATGTCCCGTGTGTATTAAACCATCAGGGGAACACACTTTCCTCACTTACACTGATCACCTGGTGACATGTCCCGTCAGTATTAAACAATCAGGGGAACACACTCTCCTCACTTATACTGTTCACTTGGTAACATGTCCTGTGTGTATTAAAAAATCAGGGGAATACACTCTCCTCACTTATACTATTCACCTTGTAACATGTCCCGTGTGTATTAAACTATCAGGGGAACACACTCTCCTCTCTTGTACTGTTCTCCTGGTAACATGTCCTGTGTATATTAAACCATCAGGGGAACACACTCTCCTCACTTATACTGTTCACCTGGTAACATGTCCCGTGTGTATTAAACCATCAGTGGACCACACTCTCCTCACTATAATCTGTTCATCTGGTAACATGTCCCGTGTATATTAAACCATCAGGGGAACACACTCTCCTCACTTATACTTTTCACCTGATGACATGTCCCCTCTGTATTAAACCATCAGTGGAACACACTCTCCTCACTACAATCTGTTCTTCTGGTAACATGCCCCATGTATATTAAACCATCAGGGGAACACACTCTCCTCACTTATACTGTTCTCCTGGCAACATGTCCCGTGTGCATTAAACCATAAGGGGAACACACTCTCCTCACTTATACTGTTCACCTGGTCACATGTCCTGTGTAAATTAAACCATCAGGGGAACACACTCTCCTCAATTATACTGTTCACCTGGTCACATGTCCTGTGTGTATTAAACAATCAGGGGAACACACTCTCCTCACTTATACTGTTCTCCTGGCAACATGTCCCGTGTGCATTAAACCATCAGGGGAACACACTCTCCTCACTTATACTGTTCACCTGGTCACATGTCCTGTGTAAATTAAACCATCAGGGGAACACACTCTCCTCACTTATACTGTTCACCTGGTAACATGTCCCGTGAGTATTAAACCATCAGGGGAACACACTCTCCTCACTTATACTGTTCAAATGGTCACATGTCCTGTGTGCATTAAACCATCAGGGGAACACACTCTCCTCACTTATACTGTTCACCTGGTAACATGTCCCATGTGTATCAAACCATCAGTGGAACACACTCTCCTCACTAATACTGTTCACCTGGTAACATGTCCCGTGCGTATTAAACAATCAGGGGAACACACTCTCCTCACTTATACTGATCACCTGGTAACATGTCCCGTGCATATTAAACCATCAGGGGAACACACTCTCCTCACTTATACTGTTCACCTGGTAACATGTCCTGTGTATATTAAACCATCAGGGGAACACACTCTCCTCACTTATACTGTTCACCTGGTAACATGTCCTGTGTGTATTAAACAATCAGGGGAACACACTCTCCTCACTTATACTGTTCACCTGGTAACATGTCCCGTGCATATTAAACCATCAGGGGAACACACTCTCCTCACTTATACTGTTCACCTGGTAACATGTCCTGTGTATATTAAACCATCAGGGGAACACAGTCTCCTCACTTATACTGTTCACCTGGTAACATGTCCCTTGCATATTAAACAATCAGGGGAACACACTCTCCTCACTTATACTGTTCACCTGGTAACATGTCCCGTGCATATTAAACCATCAGTGGAACACACTCTCCTCACTAATACTTTTCACCTGGAAACATGTCCCGTGCGTATTAAACCATCAGGGGAACACAATCTCCTCACTTATATTGTTCACCTGGTAACATGTCCCGTGCGTATTAAACAATCAGGGGAACACACTCTCCTCACTTATACTGTTCACCTAGTAACAAGTCCCGTGCATATTAAACCATCAGGGGAACACAATCTCCTCAATTATACTGTTCACCTGGTAACATGTCCTGTTTATATTAAACCATCAGGAGAGCACACTCTCCTCACTTATACTGTTCACCTGGTAACATGTCCCGTGCATATTAAACAATCAGGGGATAACACTCTCCTCACTTATACTGTTCACCTGGGAACATGTCCTGTGTATATTAAACCATCAGGGGAACACACTCTCCTCACTTATACTGTTCAACTGGTAACATGTCCCGTGCGTATTAAACAATCAGGGGAACACACTCTCCTCACTTATACTGTTCACCTGGTAACATGTCCTGTGTATATTAAACCATCAGGGGAACACACTCTCCTCACTTATACTGTTCACCTGGTAACATGTCCCGTGCATATTAAACCATCAGGGGAACACACTCTCCTCACTTATATTGTTCACCTGGTAACATGTCCCGTGCATATTAAACCATCAGGGGAACACACTCTCCTCACTTATACTGTTCACCTGGTAACATGTCCTGTGTATATTAAACAATCAGGAGAACACACTCTCCTCACTTATACTGTTCACCTGGTAACATGTCCTGTGTATATTAATCCATCAGGGGAACACACTCTCCTCACTTATACTGTTCACCTGGTAACATGTCCCGTGTGTATTAAACCATCAGGGGAACACACTCTCCTCACTTATACTGTTCACCTGGTGACATGTCCCCTGTGTATTAAAACATCAGGGGAACGCACTCTCCTCACTTATACAGTTCACTTGGTGACATGTCCCGTGCGTATTAAACCATCAGTGGAACACACTCTCCTCACTTACACTGTTCACCTGGTGACATGTCCCCTGAGTATTAAACCATCAGGGGAACACAATCTCCTCACTTATACTGTTCACCTGGTGACATGTCCCCTGTGTATTAAAACATCATGGGAACACACTCTCCTCACTTATACTGTTCACCTGGTGACATGTCCCCTGTGTATTAAAACATCAGGGGAACACACTCTCCTCACTTATACTGTTCACCTGGCAACATGTCCCGGATGTATTCATCAATCAAAAGAACACATTCTCCTCACTATACTGTTCACCTGGTAACATGTCCCGTGTATATTAAACCATCAGGGGAAGACACTCTCCTCACTTATACTGTTCACCTGGTAACATGTCCCATGTATATTAAACCATCAGGGGAACACACTCTCCTCACTTATTCTGTTCACCTGGTAACATGTCCCGTGTGTATTAAACAATCAGGGGAACACACTCTCCTCACTTATACTGTTCACCTGGTAACATGTCCGGTGTATATTAAACCTTCAGGGGAACACACTCTCCTTACTTATACTGTTCACCTGGTAACATGTCCCGTGTATATTAAACCATCAGGGGAACACACTCTCCTCAGTTATACTGTTCACCTGGTAACATGTCCCGTGTGTATTAAAACATCAGGGGAACACACTCTCCTCACTTATACTGTTCACCTGGTAACATGTCCCTTGTGTATTAAACCATCAGGGGAACACACTCTCCTCACTTATACTGTTAACCTGCTAATATGTCCCGTGTATATTAAACAATCAGGGGAATACATTCTCCTCACTTATACTGTTCACCTGCTAACATGTCCCATGTATATTAAACCATCAGGGGAATACATTCTCCTCACTTATACTGTTCACCTGCTAACATGTCCTGTGTATATTAAACCATCAGGGGAACACACTCTCCTCACTTATACTGTTCACCTGCTAACATGTCCCATGTATATTAAACCATCAGGGGAACACACTCTCTTCACTTATACTGTTCATCTGGCAACATGTCCAGTGTGCATTAAACAATCAGGGGAACACACTCTCCTCAGTTATAATGTTCACCTGGTAACATGTCCTGTGTATATTAAACAATCAGGGGAACACACTCTCCTCACTTATACTGTTCACCTGGTAACATGTCCCGTGTATATTAAACCATCTGGGGAACACACTCTCCTCACTTATACTCGTCACCTGGTAACATGTCCCACGTATATTAAACAATCATGGGAACACGCTCTCTTCACTTATACTGTTCAACTGGTAACATGTCCCATGTATATTAAACAATCAGGGGAACACACTCTCCTCACTTATACTGTTCACCTGGTAACATGTCCCGTGTATATTAAACCATCTGGGGAACACACTCTCCTCACTTATACTGTTCACCTGGTAACATGTCCCGTTTATATTTAACAATCAGGGGAACACACTCTCCTCACTTATACTGTTAATCTGGTAACATGTCCTGTGTATATTAAACCATCAGGGGAACACACTCTCCTCACTTATACTGTTCACCTGGTAACATGTCCCGTATATATTAACCCATCAGGGGAACACATTCTCCTCACTGATACTGTTCACCTGCTAACATGTCCCGTGTATATTATACCATCAGGGGAACACACTCTCTTCACATATACTGTTCACCTGGTAACATGTCCCGTGTATATTAGACCAACAGGGGAACACTTTCTCCTCACTTATACTGCTCACCAGGTAACATGTCCCGTGAGTATTAAAAAATCAGGGGAACACACTCTCCTGACTTATACTTTTCACCTGGTGACATGTCCTGTGCATACTAAACCATCAGGGGAACACACTCTCCTCACTTATACTGTTCACCTGGTAACATGTCCCGTGTATATTAAACCATCAGGGGAACACACTCACCTCACTTATACTGTTTACCTGGTAACATGTCCCGTTTATATTAAACCATCAGGGGAATACATTCTCCTCACTTATACTGTTCACCTGCTAACATTTACCGTGTATTTTAAACAATCAGGGGAACACACTCTCCTCACTTACACTGTTCACCTGGTAACATGTCCTGTTTGTATTAAACCATCAGGGGAACTCACTCTCCTCACTTACACTGTTTACCTGGTAACATGTCCCGTGTGTATTAAACCATCAGGGGAACACACTCTCCTCACTTACACTGTTTACCTGGTGACATGTCCCGTGTGTATTAAACAATCAGGGGAACACACTCTCCTCACTTATACTGTTCACCTGGTAACATGTCCCTTGTATATTAAACCATCAGGGGAACACACTCTCCTCACTTACACTGTTCACCTGGAAACATGTCCAGTGTATATTAAACAATCAGGGGAACACACTCTCCTCACTTATACTGTTCACCTGGTAACATGTCCCCTGCCTGTTAAACCATCATGGGAACACACTCTCCTCACTTATACTGATCACCTGGTAACATGTCCCGGGTGTATTAAACCATCAGGGGAACACACTCTCCTCACTTATACTGTTGACCTGGTAACATGTCCCGGGTGTATTAAACAATCAGGGGAACACACTCTCCTCACTTATACTGTTCACCTGGTAACATGTCCCATGTATATTAAACCATGAGGGGAACACTTTCTCCTCACCTATACTGTTCATCTGGTAACATGTCCCATGTATGTTAAACCATGAGGGGAACACACTCTCCTCACTTATAATGTTCACCTGGTGACATGTCCCGTGTATATTAAACCATCAGGTGAACACAATCTGCTCTCTTATACTGTTCATGTGGTAACATGTCCCATGTGTATTAAACCATCAGGGGAACAGACTCTCCTCACTTATACTGTTCACCTGGTAACATGTCCCGTGTGCATTAAACCATCAGGGGAACACACTCTCCTCACTTATACTGTTCACATTGTAACATGTCCCGTGTATATTAAACCATCAGGGGAACACACTCTCCTCACTTATTCTGTTCACCTGGTAACATGTCCCGTTTATATTTAACAATCAGGGGAACACACTCTCCTCACTTATATTGTTCACCTGGTAACATGTCCAGTGCATATTAAACCATCAGGGCAACACACTCTCCTCACTTATACTGTTCACCTGGTAACATGTCCCGTGTGTATTAAACAATCAGGGGAACACACTCTCCTAACTTATACTGTTCACGTTGTAACATGTCCCGTGTATATTAAACCATCAGGGCAACACAGTCTCCTCGCATATCCTGTTCAACTGGTAACATGTCCCATGTATATTAAACCATCAGGGGAACACACTCGCTTCACATACACTTTTCACCTGGAAACATGTCCCGTGTGTATTAAACCATCTGGGGAACACACTCTCCTCACTTATACTGTTCACCTGGTAACATGTCCCGTTTATATTAAACCATTAGGGGAACACAGTCTCCTCACATATACTCGTCACCTGGTAACATGTTCCACGTACATTAAACAATCAGGGGAACACGCTCTCTTCACTTATTCTGTTCACCTGGTAACATGTCCCATGTATATTAAACCATCAGGGGAACACACTCACCTCACTTATACTGTTCACCTGGTAACATGTCCCCTGCCTGTTAAACCATCATGGGAACACAATCTCCTCACTTCTACTGATCACCTGGTAACATGTCCCGTGTATATTAAACCATCTGGGGAACACACTCTCCTCACTTATACTGTTCATCTGGTAACATGTCCCGTTTATATTTAACAATCAGGGGAACACACTCTCCTCACTTATGCTGTTCAGCTGGTAACATGTCCCGTGTATATTAAACCATCAGGGGAACACACTCTCCTCACTTATACTGTTCACCTGGTAACATGTCCCGTGTATATTAAACCATCAGGGGAATACATTCTCCTCACTTATACTGTTTACCAGCTAACATGTCCCGTGTATATTGAACCATCAGGGGAATACAGTATCCTCATTATACTGTTCAGCTGGTAACATGTCCCGTGTATATCAAACCATCAGGGGAACACATTCTCCTCACTTATACTGTTCACCTGGTAACATGTCCCTTGTATATTAAACCATCAGGGGAAAGCCCTCTCCTCACTTATACTGTTCACCTGGTAACATGTCCTTTGTGTATTAAACCATCAGGGGAACACACTCTCCTCACTTTTACTGATCACCTGGTGACATGTCCCGTGTGTATTAAACAATCAGGGGAACACACTCTCCTCACTTACATTGTTCACCTGGTAACATGTCCCGTTTATATTAAACCATTAGGGGAACACACTCTCCTCACTTATACTTTTCAACTGGTAACATGTCCTGTGTATATTAAACCATTAGGGGAACACACTCTCCTCACTTATACTCGTCACCTGGTATCATGTCCCACGTATATTAAACAATTAGGGGAACACGCTCTCTTCACTTATTCTGTTCACCTGGTAACATGTCCCATGTATATTAAACCATCAGGGGAACACAGTCTCTTCACATATACTGTTCACCTGGTAACATGTCCCGTGTGTATTAAACAATCAGGGGAACACATTCTCCTCACTTATACTGTTCACCTGGTAATATGTCCCGTGTATATTAAACCATTAGGGGAACACACTCTCCTCACTTTTACTGATCACCTGGTGACATGTCCCGTGTGTATTAAACAATCAGGGGAACACACTCTCCTCACTTATACTGTTCACCTGGTAATATGTCCCGTGTATATTAAACCATTAGGGGAACACACTCTCCTCACTTATACTCGTCACCTGGTAACATGTCCCACGTATATTAAACAATTAGGGGAACACGCTCTCTTCACTTATTCTGTTCACCTGGTAACATGTCCCATGTATATTAAACCATCAGGGGAACACAGTCTCTTCACATATACTGTTCACCTGGTAACATGTCCCGTGTGTATTAAACAATCAGGGGAACACATTCTCCTCACTTATCCTGTTTACCAGCTAACATGTCCCGTGTATATTGAACCATCAGGGGAATACAGTATCCTCATTATACTGTTCACCTGGTAACATGTCTCGTGTATATTAAACCATCAGGGGAACACACTCTCCTCACTTATACTGTTCACCTGGTAACATGTCCCGTGTATATTAAACCATCTGGGGAACACACTCTCCTCACTTATACTGTTCACCTGGTAACATGTCTCGTGTATATTAAACCATCTGGGGAACACACTCTCCTCACTTATACTCTTCACCTGGTAACATGTCTCGTGTATATTAAACCATCAGGGGAACACACTCTCATCACTTATACTGTCCACCTGGTAACATGTCCCGTGTATATTAAACCATCTGGGGAACACACTCTCCTCACTTATACTCTTCACCTGGTAACATGTCCCGTGTATATTAAACCATCAGGGGAAAGCCCTCTCCTCACTTATACTGTTCACCTGTTAATAAGTCCCGTGTATATTAAACCATGAGGGGAACACACTCTCCTCACTTATACAGTTCACCTGGTTACATGTCCCGTGTATATTAAACCATCAGGGGAACACACTCTCTTCACATATACTGTTCACCTGGTAACATGTCCCGTGAGTATTAAAAAATCAGGGGAACACACTCTCCTGACTTATACTTTTCACCTGGTGACATGTCCCATGTGTATTAAACAATCAGGGGAACACACTCTCCTCACTTATACTTTTCATCTGGTGACATGTCCTGTGTATATTAAACCATCTGGGGAACACACTCTCCTCACTTATACTGTTCACCTGTTAATAAGTCCCGTGTATATTAAACCATGAGGGGAACACATTCTCCTCACTTATACAGTTCACCTGGTTACATGTCCCGTGTATATTAAACCATCTGGGGAACACACTCTCCTCACTTATACTGTTCACCTGGTAACATGTCCCGTGTATATTAAACCATCAGGGGAACACACTCACCTCACTTATACTGTTCACCTGGTAACATGTCCCATGTGTATTAAACAATCAGGGGAACACACTCTCCTGACTTATACTTTTCATCTGGTGACATGTCCTGTGTATATTAAACCATCTGGGGAACACACTCTCCTCACTTATACTGTTCACCTGGTAACATGTCCCGTGTATATTAAACAATCAGGGGAACACACTCACCTCACTTATACTGTTCACCTGGTAACATGTCCCATGTGTATTAGACAATCAGGGGAACACACTCTCCTCACTTATACTGTTCACCTGGGAACATGTCCTGTGTATATTAAACCATCAGGGGAACACACTCTCCTCACTTATACTGTTCACCTGGTAACATGTCCCGTGCGTGTTAAAACATCAGGGGAACACACTCTCCACACTTATACTGTTCACCTGGTAACATGTCCCGTGAGTATTAAACAATCAGGGGAACACACTCTCCTCACTTATACTGTTCACCTGGTAACATGTCCCGTGTATATTAAACCATCAGGGGAACACATTCTCCTCACTGATACTGTTCACCTGCTAACATGTCCCGTGTATTTTAAACAATGAGGGGAAAACACTCTCCTCACTTATACTCGTCACCTTGTAACATGTCCCGTGTATATTAAACAATCAGGGGAACAGGCTCTCTTCACTTATTCTGTTCACCTGGTAACATGTCCCATGTATATTAAATCATCAGGGGAAAGCCTTCTCCTCACTTATGCTGTTCAGCTGGTAACATGTCCCGTGTATATTATACCATCAGGGGAACACACTCTCTTCACATATACTGTTCACCTGGTAACATGTCCCGTGTATATCAGACCATCAGGGGAACACACTCTCCTCACTTATACTGCTCACCTGGTAACATGTCCCGTGTATATTAAACCATCAGGGGAATACATTCTCCTCACTTATACTGTTCACCTGCTAACATGTCCTGTGTATATTAAACCATCAGGGGAACACACTCTCCTCACTTCTACTGTTCACCTGGTAACATGTCCTGTGTATATTAAACAATCAGGGGAACACACTCTCCTCACTTATACTGTTCACCTGGCAACATGTCCCGTGTATATTAAACAATCAGGGGAAAACACTCTCCTCACTTATACATTCACCTGGTAACATGTCCGATGTATATTAAACCATCAGGGGAACACACTCTCCTCACTTATACTGTTCACCTGGTAACATGTCCTGTGTATATTAAACAATCAGGGGAACACACTCTCCTCACTTATACTGTTCACCTGGTAACATGTCCCGTGTATATTAAACGATCAGGGGAAAACACTCTCCTCACTTATACATTCACCTGGTATCATGTCCGGTGTATATTAAACCATCAGGGGAACACACTCTCCTCACTTATACTGTTCAGCTGGTAACATGTCCTGTGTATATTAAACAATCAGGGGAACACACTCTCCTCACTTATACTGTTCACCTGGCAACATGTCCCGTGTATATTAAACAATCAGGGGAAAACACTCTCCTCATTTATACATTCACCTGGTAACATGTCCGATGTATATTAAACCATCAGGGGAACACACTCTCCTCACTTATACTGTTCACCTGGTAACATGTCCTGTGTATATTAAACAATCAGGGGAACACACTCTCCTCACTTATACTGTTCACCTGGTAACATGTCCCGTGTATATTAAACGATCAGGGGAAAACACTCTCCTCACTTATACATTCACCTGGTATCATGTCCGGTGTATATTAAACCATCAGGGGAACTCACTCTCCTCACTTATACTGGTCACCTGGTAACATGTCGCGTGTATATTAAACAATCAGGGGAACACACTCTCCTCACTTCTACTGTTCACCTGGTAACTTGTCCTGTGTATATTAAACAATCAGGGGAACACACTCTCCTCACTTATACTGTTCACCTGGTAACATGTCCCGTGTATATTAAACAATCAGGGGAAAACACTCTCCTCACTTATACATTCACCTGGTAACATGTCCCATTTATATTAAACCATCAGGGGAACTCACTCTCCTCACTTATACTGTTCACCTGGCAACATGTCCCGTGTATATTAAACAATCAGGGGAAAACACTCTCCTCACTTATACATTCACCTGGTAACATGTCCGGTGTATATTAAACCATCAGGGGAACACACTCTCCTCACTTATACTGTTCAGCTGGTAACATGTCCTGTGTATATTAAACAATCAGGGGAACACACTCTCCTCACTTATACTGTTCACCTGGTAACATGTCCCGTGTATATTAAACGATCAGGGGAAAACACTCTCCTCACTTATACATTCACCTGGTATCATGTCCGGTGTATATTAAACCATCAGGGGAACTCACTCTCCTCACTTATACTGGTCACCTGGTAACATGTCGCGTGTATATTAAACAATCAGGGGAACACACTCTCCTCACTTCTACTGTTCACCTGGTAACTTGTCCTGTGTATATTAAACAATCAGGGGAACACACTCTCCTCACTTATACTGTTCACCTGGTAACATGTCCCGTGTATATTAAACAATCAGGGGAAAACACTCTCCTCACTTATACATTCACCTGGTAACATGTCCCATTTATATTAAACCATCAGGGGAACACACTCTCCTCACTTATACTGTTCATCTGGTAACATGTCCCGTGTATATTAAACCATCAGGGGAACAAACTCACCTCACTTATACTGTTCACCTGGTAACATGTCCCGTGTATATTAAACCATCAGGGGAACAAACTCACCTCACTTATACTGTTCACCTGGTAACATGTCCTGTGTATATTAAACAATCAGGGGAACAAACTCTCCTCACTTATACTGTTCACCTGGGGAAATGTCCCGACAGTATTAAACCATCAGGGGAACACAGTCTCCTCACTTATACTGTTCACCTGGTGACATGTCCCGTGAGTATTAAACCATCAGGGGAACAAACTCACCTCACTTATACTGTTCACCTGGTAACATGTCCCGTGTATATTAAACCATCAGGGGAACACACTCTCCTCACTTATACTGTTCACCTGGTGACATGTCCCATGTATATTAAACAATCAGGGGAACATACTCTCCTCACTTATACTGTTCACCTGGCAACATGTCCCGGATGTATTCATCAATCAGGGGAACAGATTCTCCTCACTTATACTGTTCACCTGGTAACATGCCCTGTGTGCATTAAACCATCAGGGGAACACACTCTCCTCACTGATACTGTTCATCTGGTAACATGTCCCGTGTATATTAAACCATCAGGGGAACACACTCTCCTCACTTATACTGTTCACCTGGGAACATGTCCCGTGTATATTAAACAATCAGGGGAACACATTCTCCTCACTTATACTGTTCACCTGGTAACATGTCCCGTGTATATTAAACCATCAGGGGAAGACACTCTCCTCACTGAGACTGTTCATCTGGTAACATGTCCCGTGTATATTAAACCATCAGGGGAACTCACTCTCCTCACTTAAACTTTACACCTGTTGACATGTCCCGTGTATATTAAACCATCAGGGGAACACACTCTCCTCACTTACACTGTTCACCTGGTAACATGTCCCATGTATATTAAACCATCAGGGGAACACACTATCCTCACTTATACTGTTCACCTGGCAACAGGTCCCGTGTATATTAAACACTCAGGGGAACACATTCTCCTCACTTATACAGTTCACTTGGTGACAAGTCCCGTGCGTATTAAACAATCAGGGGAACACATTCTCCTCACTTATGCTGTTCACCTGGTAACATGTCCCGTGTATATTAAACCATCAGGGGAACACACTCTCCTCACCTATACTGTTCACCTGGTAACATGTCTCGTGTATATTAAACCATCAGGGGAACACACTCTCCTCACTTGTACTGTTCACCTGGAAACATGTCCTGTGTGCATTAAACCATCAGGGGAACACACTCTCCTCACTTGTACTGTTCACCTGGTAACATGTCCTTTGTGTATTAAACAATCAGGGGAACACATTCTCCTCACTTATACTGTTTATCTGGTAACATGTCCCGTCATTACTAAACCATCAGGGGAACACAAGCTCCTCACTTATACTGTTCATCTGGTAACATGTCCCGTCAGTATTAAACCATCAGGGGAACACACTCTCCTCACTTATAGTGTTCACCTGGTGACATGTCCCCTGTGTATTAAACCATCAGGGGAACACACTCTCCTCACTTATACTGTTCACCTGGTAACATGTCCTGTGTATCTTAAACCAGCAGGGGAACACACTCTCCTCACTTATACTGTTCACCTGGTGACATGTCCCGTGTGTATTAAACAATCAGGGGAACACACTCTGCTCACTTATACTGTTCACCTGGTGACATGTCCTGTGTATATTAAACAATCAGGGGAACACACTCTCCTCACTTATACTGTTCACCTGGTGACATGTCCCCTGTGTATTAAACCATCAGGGGAACACACTCTCCTCACTTATACTGTTCACCTGGTGACATGTCCTGTGTATATTAAACAATCAGGGGAACACACTCTCCTCACTTATACTGTTCACCTGGTAACATGTCCGGTGTATATTAAACCATCAGGGGAACTCACTCTCCTCACTTATACTGTTCACCTGGTGACATGTCCGGTGTATATTAAACCATCAGGGGAACACACTCGCCTCACTTATACTGTTCACCTGGTAACATGTCCTGTGTATATTAAACCATCAGGGGAACACACTCTCCTCACTTATACTGTTCACCTGGTAACATGTCCTGTGTATATTAAACAATCAGTGGAACACATTCTCCTCACTTATACTGTTCACCTGATAACATGTCCCGTGTGTATTAAACAATCAGGGGAACACACTCTCCTCAATTATACTGTTCACCTGGTGACATGTCCTGTGTATATTAAACCATCAGGGGAACACACTCTCCTCACTTATACTGTTCACCTGGTGACATGTCATGTGTATATTAAACCATCAGGGGAACACACTCTCCTCACTTATACTGTTCACCTGGTTCCATGTCCCGTGTGTATTAAACCATCAGAGGAACATACTCTCCTCACTTATACTGTTCACCTGGTAACATGTCCTGTGTATATTAAACCATCAGGGGAACACACTCTCCTCACTTATACTGTTCACCTGGTAACATGTCCCGTGTATATTAAACCATCAGGGGAACACACTCTCCTCACTTATACGGTTCACCTGGTTACATGTCCCGTGTATATTAAACCATCAGGGGAACACACTCTCCTCTCTGATACTGTTCACCTGGTGACATGTCCCATGTGTATTAAACCATCAGGGGAACACACTCTCCTCACTTATACTGTTCACCTGGTAACATGTACCATGTGTATTAAACCCTCAGGGGAACACACTCCGCTCACTTATTGAGTTCACCTGGTAACATGTCCCATGTATATTAAACCATCAGGGGAACACACTCTCCTCACTTATACTGTTCACCTGGTAACATGCCCTGTGTGCATTAAACCATCAGGGGAACACACTCCCCTCAATTATACTGTTCATCAGGTAACATGTCCCGTGTGTATTAAACAATTAGGGGAACACAATCTCCTCACTTATACTGTTCACCTGGCAACATGTCCCGTGCGTATTAAACCATCAGGGGAACACACTCTCCTCACTTACACTGTTCACCTGGTAACATGTCCCGTGTGTATTAAACCATCAGGGGAACACACTCTCCTCACCTATAAAGTTCACCTGGTAACATGTCCCGTGCGTATTAAACCATCAGGGGAACACACTCTCCTCACTTATACTGTTCAGCTGGTAACATGTCCCGTGTATATTAAACCATCAGTGGAACACACTCTCCTCACTTATACTGTTCACCTGGTGACATGTCCTGTGTGTATTAAACAATCAGGGGAACACACTCTCCTCAGTTATACTGTTCACCTGGTAACATGTCCTGTGTGTATTAAACAATCAGGGGAACACACTCTCCTCACTTATACTGTTCACCTGGTAACATGTCCCGTGCGTATTAAACCATCAGGGGAACACACTCTCCTCACTTACACTGTTCACCTGGTAACATGTCCCGTGTATATTAAACCATCAGGGGAACACACTCTCCTCACCTATACTGTTCACCTGGTAACATGTCTCGTGTATATTAAACCATCAGGGGAACACACTCTCCTCACTTGTACTGTTCACCTGGAAACATGTCCTGTGTGCATTAAACCATCAGGGGAACACACTCTCCTCACTTGTACTGTTCACCTGGTAACATGTCCTTTGTGTATTAAACAATCAGGGGAACACATTCTCCTCACTTATACTGTTTATCTGGTAACATGTCCCGTCATTACTAAACCATCAGGGGAACACAAGCTCCTCACTTATACTGTTCATCTGGTAACATGTCCCGTCAGTATTAAACCATCAGGGGAACACACTCTCCTCACTTATAGTGTTCACCTGGTGACATGTCCCCTGTGTATTAAACCATCAGGGGAACACACTCTCCTCACTTATACTGTTCACCTGGTAACATGTCCTGTGTATCTTAAACCAGCAGGGGAACACACTCTCCTCACTTATACTGTTCACCTGGTGACATGTCCCGTGTGTATTAAACAATCAGGGGAACACACTCTGCTCACTTATACTGTTCACCTGGTGACATGTCCTGTGTATATTAAACAATCAGGGGAACACACTCTCCTCACTTATACTGTTCACCTGGTGACATGTCCCCTGTGTATTAAACCATCAGGGGAACACACTCTCCTCACTTATACTGTTCACCTGGTGACATGTCCTGTGTATATTAAACAATCAGGGGAACACACTCTCCTCACTTATACTGTTCACCTGGTAACATGTCCGGTGTATATTAAACCATCAGGGGAACTCACTCTCCTCACTTATACTGTTCACCTGGTGACATGTCCGGTGTATATTAAACCATCAGGGGAACACACTCGCCTCACTTATACTGTTCACCTGGTAACATGTCCTGTGTATATTAAACCATCAGGGGAACACACTCTCCTCACTTATACTGTTCATCTGGTAACATGTCCTGTGTATATTAAACAATCAGGGGAACACATTCTCCTCACTTATACTGTTCACCTGGTAACATGTCCTGTGTATATTAAACAATCAGTGGAACACATTCTCCTCACTTATACTGTTCACCTGATAACATGTCCCGTGTGTATTAAACAATCAGGGGAACACACTCTCCTCACTTATACTGTTCACCTGGTGACATGTCATGTGTATATTAAACCATCAGGGGAACACACTCTCCTCACTTATACTGTTCACCTGGTGACATGTCCTGTGTCTATTAAACCATCAGGGGAACACACTTTCCTCACTTATACTGTTCACCGGGTAACATGTCCTGTGTATATTAAACCATCATGGGAACAAACTCTCCTCACTTATACTGTTCACCTGGTTCCATGTCCCGTGTGTATTAAACCATCAGAGGAACATACTCTCCTCACTTATACTGTTCACCTGGTAACATGTCCTGTGTATATTAAACCATCAGGGGAACACACTCTCCTCACTTATACTGTTCACCTGGTAACATGTCCCGTGTATATTAAACCATCAGGGGAACACACTCTCCTCACTTATACGGTTCACCTGGTTACATGTCCCGTGTATATTAAACCATCAGGGGAACACACTCTCCTCTCTGATACTGTTCACCTGGTGACATGTCCCATGTGTATTAAACCATCAGGGGAACACACTCTCCTCACTTATACTGTTCACCTGGTAACATGTACCATGTGTATTAAACCCTCAGGGGAACACACTCCGCTCACTTATTGAGTTCACCTGGTAACATGTCCCATGTATATTAAACCATCAGGGGAACACACTCTCCTCACTTATACTGTTCACCTGGTAACATGCCCTGTGTGCATTAAACCATCAGGGGAACACACTCCCCTCAATTATACTGTTCATCAGGTAACATGTCCCGTGTGTATTAAACAATTAGGGGAACACAATCTCCTCACTTATACTGTTCACCTGGCAACATGTCCCGTGCGTATTAAACCATCAGGGGAACACACTCTCCTCACTTACACTGTTCACCTGGTAACATGTCCCGTGTGTATTAAACCATCAGGGGAACACACTCTCCTCACCTATAAAGTTCACCTGGTAACATGTCCCGTGCGTATTAAACCATCAGGGGAACACACTCTCCTCACTTATACTGTTCAGCTGGTAACATGTCCCGTGTATATTAAACCATCAGTGGAACACACTCTCCTCACTTATACTGTTCACCTGGTGACATGTCCTGTGTGTATTAAACAATCAGGGGAACACACTCTCCTCAGTTATACTGTTCACCTGGTAACATGTCCTGTGTGTATTAAACAATCAGGGGAACACACTCTCCTCACTTATACTGTTCACCTGGTAACATGTCCCGTGCGTATTAAACCATCAGGGGAACACACTCTCCTCACTTACACTGTTCACCTGGTAACATGTCCCGTGTGTATTAAACCATCAGGGGAACACACTCTCCTCACCTATACTGTTCACCTGGTAACATGTCCTGGGTGTATTAAACAATCAGGGGAACACACTCTCCTCACTTACACTGTTCACCTGCAAACATGTCCCGTGTGCATTAAACAATCAGGGGAACACACTCTCCCTACTTATACTGTTCACCTGGCGACATGTCCTGTGTATATTCAAAAATCAGGGGAACACACTCTCCTCACTTATACTGTTCACCTGCAAACATGTCCCGTGTGCATTGAACAATCAGGGGAACACACTCTCCTCACTTATACTGTTCACCTGGTAACATGTCCCGTGTGTATTAAACCATCAGGGGAACACACTCTCCTCACTTATACTGTTTATCTGGTAACGTGTCCCATGTATATTAAACCATCAGGGGAACACATTCTCCTCACTTACACTGTTCACCTGGAAACATGTCCCGCGTATATTAAACAATCAGGGGAACACACTCTCCTCACTTATACTGTTCACCTGGTAACATGTCCCGTGTGTATTAAACAATCAGGGGAACACACTCTCCTCACTTATACTGTTCACCTGGTAACATGTCCCGTGTGTATTAAACAATCAGGGGAACACACTCTCCTCACTTATACTGTTCACCTGGTAACATGTCCCGTGTCTATTTAACAATCAGGGGAACACACTCTCCTCACTTATACTGTTCAGCTGGTAACATGTCCCGTGTGTATTAAACATCAGGGGAACAAACTCTCTTCACTTACACTGTTCACCTGGTAACATGTCCCGTGTGTATTAAACAATCAGGGGAACACACTCTCCTCACTTATACTGTTTTCCTGGTAACTTGTCCCGTGCGTATTAAGCCTTCAGGGGAACACACTCTCCTCACTGACACTGTTCACCTGGCAACATGTCCCGTGCGTATTAAACCACCAGGGGAACACACTCTCCTCACTTACACTGTTCACCTGGTAACATGTCCCGTGTGTATTAAACAATCAGGGGAACACACTCTCTTCACTTACACTGTTCACCTGGTAACATGTCCTGTGTGTATTAAACAATCAGGGGAATACACTCTCCTCACTCAAACTGTTCACCTGGTAACATGTCCCGTGTATATTAAACCATCAGTGGAACACACTCTCCTCACTTATACTGTTCACCTGGTGACATGTCCTGTGTGTATTAAACAATCAGGGGAACACACTCTCCTCAGTTATACTGTTCACCTGGTAACATGTCCTGTGTGTATTAAACAATCAGGGGAACACACTCTCCTCACTTATACTGTTCACCTGGTAACATTTCCCGTGCGTATTAAACCATCAGGGGAACACACTCTCCTCACTTACACTGTTCACCTGGTAACATGTCCCGTGTGTATTAAACCATCAGGGGAACACACTCTCCTCACCTATACTGTTCACCTGGTAACATGTCCTGGGTGTATTAAACAATCAGGGGAACACACTCTCCTCACTTACACTGTTCACCTGCAAACATGTCCCGTGTGCATTAAACAATCAGGGGAACACACTCTCCCTACTTATACTGTTCACCTGGCGACATGTCCTGTGTATATTCAAAAATCAGGGGAACACACTCTCCTCACTTATACTGTTCACCTGCAAACATGTCCCGTGTGCATTGAACAATCAGGGGAACACACTCTCCTCACTTATACTGTTTATCTGGTACATGTCCCATGTATATTAAACCATCAGGGGAACACATTCTCCTCACTTACACTGTTCACCTGGAAACATGTCCCGCGTATATTAAACAATCAGGGGAACACACTCTCCTCACTTATACTGTTCACCTGGTAACATGTCCCGTGTGTATTAAACAATCAGGGGAACACACTCTCCTCACTTATACTGTTCACCTGGTAACATGTCCCGTGTGTATTAAACAATCAGGGGAACACACTCTCCTCACTTATACTGTTCACCTGGTAACATGTCCCGTGTCTATTTAACAATCAGGGGAACACACTCTCCTCACTTATACTGTTCACCTGGTAACATGTCCCGTGTCTATTTAACAATCAGGGGAACACACTCTCCTCACTTATACTGTTCACCTGGTAACATGTCCAATGTGCATTAAACAATCAGGGGAACACACTCTCCTCACTTATACTGTTTTCCTGGTAACTTGTCCCGTGTCTATTTAACAATCAGGGGAACACACTCTCCTCACTTATACTGTTCACCTGGTAACATGTCCCGTGTCTATTTAACAATCAGGGGAACACACTCTCCTCACTTATACTGTTCACCTGGTAACATGTCCCGTGTGTATTAAACAATCAGGGGAACACACTCTCCTCACTTATACTGTTTTCCTGGTAACTTGTCCCGTGCGTATTAAGCCTTCAGGGGAACACACTCTCCTCACTGACACTGTTCACCTGGCAACATGTCCCGTGCGTATTAAACCACCAGGGGAACACACTCTCCTCACTTACACTGTTCACCTGGTAACATGTCCCGTGTGTATTAAACAATCAGGGGAACACACTCTCTTCACTTACACTGTTCACCTGGTAACATGTCCTGTGTGTATTAAACAATCAGGGGAATACACTCTCCTCACTCAAACTGTTCACCTGGTAACATGTCCCGTGTATATTAAACCATCAGTGGAACACACTCTCCTCACTTATACTGTTCACCTGGTGACATGTCCTGTGTGTATTAAACAATCAGGGGAACACACTCTCCTCAGTTATACTGTTCACCTGGTAACATGTCCTGTGTGTATTAAACAATCAGGGGAACACACTCTCCTCACTTATACTGTTCACCTGGTAACATTTCCCGTGCGTATTAAACCATCAGGGGAACACACTCTCCTCACTTACACTGTTCACCTGGTAACATGTCCCGTGTGTATTAAACCATCAGGGGAACACACTCTCCTCACCTATACTGTTCACCTGGTAACATGTCCTGGGTGTATTAAACAATCAGGGGAACACACTCTCCTCACTTACACTGTTCACCTGCAAACATGTCCCGTGTGCATTAAACAATCAGGGGAACACACTCTCCCTACTTATACTGTTCACCTGGCGACATGTCCTGTGTATATTCAAAAATCAGGGGAACACACTCTCCTCACTTATACTGTTCACCTGCAAACATGTCCCGTGTGCATTGAACAATCAGGGGAACACACTCTCCTCACTTATACTGTTTATCTGGTACATGTCCCATGTATATTAAACCATCAGGGGAACACATTCTCCTCACTTACACTGTTCACCTGGAAACATGTCCCGCGTATATTAAACAATCAGGGGAACACACTCTCCTCACTTATACTGTTCACCTGGTAACATGTCCCGTGTGTATTAAACAATCAGGGGAACACACTCTCCTCACTTATACTGTTCACCTGGTAACATGTCCCGTGTGTATTAAACAATCAGGGGAACACACTCTCCTCACTTATACTGTTCACCTGGTAACATGTCCCGTGTCTATTTAACAATCAGGGGAACACACTCTCCTCACTTATACTGTTCACCTGGTAACATGTCCCGTGTCTATTTAACAATCAGGGGAACACACTCTCCTCACTTATACTGTTCACCTGGTAACATGTCCAATGTGCATTAAACAATCAGGGGAACACACTCTCCTCACTTATACTGTTCACCTGGTACATGTCCCGTGTGTATTAAACAATCAGGGGAACACACTCTCCTCACTTATACTGTTCACCTGGTAACATGTCCCGTGTATATTCAACCATTAGAATAACACACTCTCCTCACTTATACTGTTCACCTGGTAACATGTCCCGTGTGTATTAAACAATCAGGGGAACACACTCTCCTCACTTATACTGTTCACCTGGTAACATGTCCCGTGTATATTCAACCATTAGAATAACACACTCTCCTCACTTATACTGTTCACCTGGTAACATGTCCCGTGTGTATTAAACCATCAGGGGAACACACTCTCCTCACTTATACTGTTCACCTGGTAACATGTCCCGTGTGTATTAAACCATCAGGGGAACACAGTCTCCTCACTTATAATGTAGACCTGGTGACATGTCCCGTTTATATTAAATCATCAGGGGAACACACTCACCTCACTTATACTGTTCACCTGGTAACATGTCCCATGTATATTAAACCATCATGGGAACACACTCACCTCACTTATACTGTTCACCTGGTGACATGTCCCGTTTATATTAAATCATCAGGGGAACACACTCACCTCACTTATACGGTTCACCTGGTAACATGTCCCGTGTGCATTAAACCATCAGGGGAACACACTCTCCTCACTTATACTGTTTATCTGGTAACATGTCCCATGTATATTAAACCATCAGGGGAACACACTCTAATCATTTACACTGTTCACCTGGTAACATGTCCCGTGCGTATTAAAAAATCAGGGGAACACACTCTCCTCACTTATACTGTTCACCTGGTAACATGTCCCGTGTCTATTAAACAATCAGGGGAACACACTCTCCTCACTTATACTGTTCACCTGGTAACATGTCCCGTGTGTATTAAACCATCAGGGGAACACACTCTCCTCACTTATAATGTAGACCTGGTGACATGTCCCATGTATATTAAACCATCATGGGAACATACTCACCTCACTTATACTGTTCACCTGGTGACATGTCCCCTTTATATTAAACCATCAGGGGAACACACTCTCCTCACTTATACTGTTTATCTGGTAACATGTCCCGTGTATATTAAACAGTCAGGGGAACACTGTCTCCTCACTTACACTGTTCACCTGGTAACATGTCCCGTGTATATTAAACAATCAGGGGAACACACTCTCCTCACTTATGCTGTTCACCTGGTGACATGTCCCGTGTATATTAAACCATCAGGGGAACGCAGTCTCCTCACTTATTCTGTTCACCTGGTAACATGTCCTGTGTATATAAAACCATCAGGGGAACACACTCTCCTCACTTATACTGTTCATCTGGTAACATGTCCCGTGTGTATTAAACAATCAGGGGAACACACTCTCCTCACTTATACTGTTCACCTGGTAACATGTACCGTGTCTATTAAACAATCAGGGGAAAACAGTCTCCTCACTTATACTGTTCACCTGGTCACATGTCCCGTGTGCATTAAACCATCAGGGGAACACACTCTCTTCACTTATACTGTTTATCTGGTAATATGTCCCATGTATATTAAACCATCAGGGGAACACTCTCTCCTCACTTACACTGTTCACCTGGTAACATGTCCCGTGTATATTAAACAATCAGGGAAACAAACTCTCCTCAGTTATACTGTTCACCTGGTAACATGTCCTGTGCGTATTAAACAATCAGGGGAACACACTCTCCTCACTTATACTGTTCACCTGGTAACATGTCCCGTGTGTATTAAACCATCAGGGGAACACACTCTCCTCACTTCTCCTGTTGACCTGGTGACATGTCCCGTGTATATTAAACCATCATGGGAACACAATCAACTCACTTATACTGTTCACCTGGTGACATGTCCCGTTTATATTAAATCATCAGGGGAACACTCTCACCTCACTTATACTGTTCACCTGGTAACATGTCCCGTTTATATTAAACTATCAGGGGAACACACTCTCCTCACTTATACTTTTCACCTGGTAACATGTCCCGTGTGTATTAAACATGCAGGGGAACACACCTCTCCTCACTTATACTGTTCACCTGGTGACATGTCCCGTTTGTATTAAACCATCAGGGGAACACACTGTCCTCACTTATAGAAATCACCTGGTAACATGTCCCATGTATATTAAACCCTCAGGTGAACACGCTCTCCTCACTTATACTGTTCACCTGGGAACATGTCCAATGTGCATTAAACAATCAGGGGAACACACTCTCCTCACTTGTACTGTTCACCTGGTAACATGTCCCGTGTGCATTAAACAATCAGGGGAGCACACTCTCCTCACTTATACTGTTCACCTGGTAACATGTTCAATGTGCATTAAACAATCAGGGGAACACACTCTCCTCACTTATACTGTTCACCTGGTAACATGTCCCGTGTGCATTAAACAATCAGGGGAGCACACTCTCCTCACTTATACTGTTCACCTGGTAACATGTTCAATGTGCATTAAACAATCAGGGGAACACACTTTCCTCACTTATACTGTTCACCTGGTAACATGTCCCGTGTGTATTAAACAATCAGGGGAACACACTCTCCTCACTTATACTGTTCACCTGGTAACATGTGCCGTGTATATTCAACCATTAGAATAACACACTCTCCTCACTTTTGCTGTTCACCTGGTAACATGTCCCGTTTATATTAAACAATCAGGGGAACACACTCTCCTCACTTACACTATTCACCTGGTAACATGTCCCGTGTGTATTAAACCATCAGGGGAACACACCTCTCCTCACTTATACTGTTCACCTGGTAACATGTCCCGTTTATATTAAACAATCAGGGGAACACACTCTCCTCACTTACACTATTCACCTGGTAACATGTCCCGTGTGTATTAAACCATCAGGGGAACACACCTCTCCTCACTTACACTATTCACCTGGTAACATGTCCCGTTTGTATTAAACCATCAGGGGAACACACTCTCCTCACTTATAGAAATCACCTGTTAACATGTCCCATGTATATTAAACCCTCAGGGGAACACACTCTCCTCACTTCTCCTGTTGACCTGGTGACATGTCCAGTGTATATTAAACCATCATGGGAACACACTCACCTCACTTATACTGTTCACCTGGTGACATGTCCCGTTTATATTAAATCATCAGGGGAACACACTCACCTCACTTATACTGTTCACCTGGTAACATGTCCCGTTTATATTAAACCATCAGGGGAACACACTCTCCTCACTTATACTTTTCACCTGGTAACATGTCCCGTGTGCATTAAACAATCAGGGGAACACACTCTCCTCACTTATCGAAATCACCTGGTAACATGTCCCATGTATATTAAACCCTCAGGGGAACACGCTCTCCTGACTTATACTGTTCACCTGGTAACATGTCCCGTGTGTATTAAACAATCAGGGGAACACACTCTCCTCACTTATACTTTTCACCTGGTAACATGTCCCGTGTATATTCAACCATTAGAATAAGACACTCTCCTCACTTATACTGTTCATCTGGTCACATGTCCCGTGTGCATTAAACCATCAGGGGAACACACTCTCCTCACTTATACTGTTTATCTGGTAACATGTCCCATGTATATTAAACCATCAGGGGAACACACTCTCCTCACTTACACTGTTCACCTGGTAACATGTCCCGTGCGCATTAAACAATCTGGGGAACACACTCTCCTCACTTATACTGTTCACCTGGTGACATGTCCCGTTTATATTAAATCATCAGGGGAACTCACTCTCCTCACTTATACTGTTCATCTGGTCACATGTCCCGTGTGTATTAAACCATCAGAGGAACACACTCTCCTCACTATTCTGTTCACCTGGTAACATGTCCCGTGTGTATTAAACAATCAGGGGAACACACTCTCCTCACTTATACTGTTCACCTGGTAACATGTCCCGTGTCTATTAAACAAACAGGGGAACACACTCTCCTCACTTATACTGTTCACCTGGTAACATGTCCCGTGTGTATTAAACCATCAGGGGAACACACTCTCCTCACTTATACTGTTCACCTGGTGACATGTCCCGTTTATATTAAATCATCAGGGGAACTCACTCTCCTCATTTATACTGTTCACCTGGTAACATGTCCCGTTTATATTAAAACATCAGGGGAACACACTCTCCTCACTTATACTTTTCACCTGGTAACATGTCCCGTGTGTATTAAACATACAGGGGAACACACCTCTCCTCACTTATACTGTTCAACTGGTGACATGTCCCGTTTGTATTAAACCATCAGGGGAATACACTCTCCTCACTTATGGAAATCACCTGGTAACATGTCCCATGTATATTAAACCCTCAGGGGAACAAGCTCTCCTCACTTGTACTGTTCACCTGGTAACATGTCCCGTGTGTATTAAACATACAGGGGAACACACCTCTCCTCACTTATACTGTTCACCTGGTAACATGTCACGTTTATATTAAACCATCAGGGGAACACACTCTCCTCACTTATACTTTTCACCTGGTAACATGTCCCATGTATATTAAACAATCAGGGGAACACACTCTCCTCACTTATACTGTTCACCTGGTAACATGTCCCGTGTATATTCAACCATTAGGGGAACACACTCTCCTCACTTATACTGTTTATCTGGTAACATGTCCCATGTATATTAAACCTTCAGGGGAAGACACTCTCCTCACTTACACTGTTCACCTGGTAACATGTCCCGTGTATATTAAACAATCAGGGGAACACACTCTCCTCACTTATACTGTTCACCTGGTAACATGTCCCGCGTATATTAAACCATCAGGGGAACGCTGTCTCCTCACTTATACTGTTTTCCTGGTAACATGGCCTGTGTGTATTAAACAATCTGGGGAACACACTCTCCTCACTTATAGAGCTCACCTGATGACATGTCCCGTGTATATTAAACCATCAGGGGAACGCATTCTCCTCACTTATACTGTTCACCTGGTAACATGGCCTGTGTGTATTAAACAATCTGGGGAACACACTCTCCTCACTTATGCTGTTCACTTGGTAACATGTCCCATGTGTATTAAACAATCAGGGGAACACACTCTCCTCACTTATAAAGTTCACCTGGTAACATGTCCCGTGTGTATTAAACCATCAGAGGAACACACTCTCCTCACTTATAAAGTTCACCTGGTAACATGTCCCGTGTTTATTAAACAATCAGGGGAACACAGTCTCCTCACTTATACTGATCTCCTGGTGACATGTCCCGTGTGTAATAAACAATCTGGGGAACACATTCTCCTCACTTATAGAGTTCACCTGGTAACATGTCCCGTGTATATTAAACCATCAGGGGAACACCCTCTCCTCGCTTAAACTGTTCACCTGCTAACATGTCCCGTGTGCATTAAACAATCAGGGGAACACACTCTCCTCACTTATACTGTTCACCTGGTAACATGTCCCGTGTGTATTAAACGATCAGGGGAACACACTCTCCTCACTTATACTGTTCACCTGCTTACATGTCCTGTGTATATTAAACCATCAGGGGAACACACTCTCCTCACTTATACTGTTCACCTGGTAACATGTCCCGTGTGTATTAAACCATCAGGGGAACACACTCTCCTCGCTTATACCGTTCACCTGGTAACATGTCCCGTCAGAATTAAACAATCAGGGGAAAACAATCTCCTCACTTATACTGTTCACCTGGTAACATGTCCCGTGAATATTAAACCATCAGGGTAACACACTATCCTCACTTATACTGTTCACCTGGTAACATGTCACGTGTGTATTAAACCATCAGGGGAACACACTCTCCTGACTTATACTGTTCACCTGGTGACATGTCCCGTGTATATTAAGCCATCAGGTGAACACACTCTCCTCACTTATACTGTTCACCTGGTAACATGTCACGTGTGTATTAAACCATCAGGGGAACACACTCTCCTCACATATACTGTTCACCTGGTGACATGTCCCGTTTATATTAAATCATCTGGGGAACACACTCTCCTCACTTATACTGTTCACTGGTAACATGTCCCGTGTGTATTAAACCATCAGTGGAACACATTCTCCTCACTTATACTTTTCACCTGGTAACATGTCCCGTGTGTATTGAGCCATCAGGGGAACACACTCACCCCACTTATACTGTTCAACTGGTAACATGTCCCGTTTATATTAAACCATCAGGGGAACACACTCTCCTCACTTATACTGTTGAACTGGTAACATGTCCCGTTTATATTTAACCATCAGGGGAACACATTCTCCTCACTTATACTTTTCACCTGGTAACATGTCCCGTGCGTATTAAACATACAGGGGAACACACTCTCCTCACTTATACTGTTCAACTGGTAACATGTCCCGTTTATATTAAACCATCAGGGGAACACACTCTCCTCACTTATACTGATCAACTGGTAACATGTCCCGTGTGTATTAAACCATCAGGGGAACACACTCTCCTCACTTATACTGTTCACCTGGTAACATGTCCCGTGTATATTAACCAATCAGGGGAACACACTCTCCTCACTTATACTGTTCACCTGGTAACATGTCCTGTGTGCATTAAACCATCAGGGGAACACACTCTCCTCACTTATACTGTTCACCTGGTAACATGTCCCGTGTGCATTAAACAAGCAGGGGAACACACTCTCCTCACTTACACTGTTCACCTGGTGACATGTCCCGTGTATATTAACCAATCAGGGGAACACACTCTCCTCACTTATACTGTTCACCTGGTAACATGTCCTGTGTATATTAAACCATCAGGGGAACACACTCTCCTCACTTATACTGTTCACCTGGTAACATGTCCCGTGAGTATTAAACCATCAGGGGAACACACTCTCCTCACTTATACTGTTCACCTGGTAACATGTCCCATGTATGTTAAACCATCAGGGGAACACACTCTCCTCACTTACACTGTTCAGTTGTTAACATGTCCCGTGTATATTAAACAATCAGGCGAACACACTCTCCTCACTTATACTGTTCACCTGGTAACATGTCCCGTGTATATTCAACCATTAGGGGAACACACTCTCCTCACTTATACTGTTCACCTGGTAACATGTCCCGTGAGTATTAAACAATCAGGGGAACACACTCTCCTCACTTATAGTGTTCATCTGGTAACATGTCCCGTGTGTATTAAACAATCAGGGGAACACACTCTCCTCACTTATACTGTTCACCTGGTAACATGTCCCGTGTATGTCAAACCATCAGGGGAGCACACTCTCCTCACTTATAGTGTTCATCTGGTAACATGTCCCGTGTGTATTAAACAATCAGGGGAACACACTCTCCTCACTTATACTGTTCACCTGGTAAAATGTACCGTGTCTATTAAACAATCAGGGGAAAACACTCTCCTCACTTATACTGTTCACCTGGTCACATGTCCCGTGTGCATTAAACCATCAGGGGAACACACTCTCCTCACTTATACTGTTTATCTGGTAATATGTCCCATGTATATTAAACCATCAGGGGAACACACTCTCCTCACTTACACTGTTCACCTGGTAACATGTCCCGTGTATATTAAACCATCAGGGGAACACACTCAACTCACTTATACTGTTCACCTGGTAACATGTCCCGTTTATATTAAACCATCAGGGGAACACACTCTCCTCACTTATACTTTTCACCTGGTAACATGTCCCGTGTGTATTAAACATGCAGGGGAACACACCTCTCCTCACTTATACTGTTCACCTGGTAACATGTCCTGTGCGTATTAAACAATCAGGGGAACACACTCTCCTCACTTATACTGTTCACCTGGTAACATGTCCCGTGTGTATTAAACAATCAGGGGAACACACTCTCCTCACTTCTCCTGTTGACCTGGTGACATGTCCCGTGTATATTAAACCATCATGGGAACACACTCAACTCACTTATACTGTTCACCTGGTGACATGTCCCGTTTATATTAAATCATCAGGGGAACACACTCACCTCACTTATACTGTTCACCTGGTAACATGTCCCGTTTATATGAAACCATCAGGGGAACACACTCTCCTCACTTATACTTTTCACCTGGTAACATGTCCCGTGTGTATTAAACATGCAGGGGAACACACCTCTCCTCACTTATACTGTTCACCTGGTGACATGTCCCGTTTGTATTAAACCATCAGGGGAACACACTCTCCTCACTTATAGAAATCACCTGGTAACATGTCCCATGTATATTAAACCCTCAGGTGAACACGCTCTCCTCACTTATACTGTTCACCTGGGAACATGTCCAATGTGCATTAAACAATCAGGGGAACACACTCTCCTCACTTGTACTGTTCACCTGGTAACATGTCCCGTGTGCATTAAACAATCAGGGGAGCACACTCTCCTCACTTATACTGTTCACCTGGTAACATGTTCAATGTGCATTAAACAATCAGGGGAACACACTCTCCTCACTTATACTGTTCACCTGGTAACATGTCCCGTGTGCATTAAACAATCAGGGGAGCACACTCTCCTCACTTATACTGTTCACCTGGTAACATGTTCAATGTGCATTAAACAATCAGGGGAACACACTTTCCTCACTTATACTGTTCACCTGGTAACATGTCCCGTGTGTATTAAACAATCAGGGGAACACACTCTCCTCACTTATACTGTTCACCTGGTAACATGTGCCGTGTATATTCAACCATTAGAATAACACACTCTCCTCACTTTTGCTGTTCACCTGGTAACATGTCCCGTTTATATTAAACAATCAGGGGAACACACTCTCCTCACTTACACTATTCACCTGGTAACATGTCCCGTGTGTATTAAACCATCAGGGGAACACACCTCTCCTCACTTATACTGTTCACCTGGTGACATGTCCCGTTTGTATTAAACCATCAGGGGAACACACTCTCCTCACTTATAGAAATCACCTGTTAACATGTCCCATGTATATTAAACCCTCAGGGGAACACACTCTCCTCACTTCTCCTGTTGACCTGGTGACATGTCCAGTGTATATTAAACCATCATGGGAACACACTCACCTCACTTATACTGTTCACCTGGTGACATGTCCCGTTTATATTAAATCATCAGGGGAACACACTCACCTCACTTATACTGTTCACCTGGTAACATGTCCCGTTTATATTAAACCATCAGGGGAACACACTCTCCTCACTTATACTTTTCACCTGGTAACATGTCCCGTGTGCATTAAACAATCAGGGGAACACACTCTCCTCACTTATCGAAATCACCTGGTAACATGTCCCATGTATATTAAACCCTCAGGGGAACACGCTCTCCTGACTTATACTGTTCACCTGGTAACATGTCCCGTGTGTATTAAACAATCAGGGGAACACACTCTCCTCACTTATACTGTTCACCTGGTAACATGTCCCGTGTATATTCAACCATTAGAATAAGACACTCTCCTCACTTATACTGTTCATCTGGTCACATGTCCCGTGTGCATTAAACCATCAGGGGAACACACTCTCCTCACTTATACTGTTTATCTGGTAACATGTCCCATGTATATTAAACCATCAGGGGAACACACTCTCCTCACTTACACTGTTCACCTGGTAACATGTCCCGTGCGCATTAAACAATCTGGGGAACACACTCTCCTCACTTATACTGTTCACCTGGTGACATGTCCCGTTTATATTAAATCATCAGGGGAACACACTCTCCTCACTTATACTGTTCATCTGGTCACATGTCCCGTGTGTATTAAACCATCAGAGGAACACACTCTCCTCACTATTCTGTTCACCTGGTAACATGTCCCATGTGTATTAAACAATCAGGGGAACACACTCTCCTCACTTATACTGTTCACCTGGTAACATGTCCCGTGTGTATTAAACCATCAGGGGAACACACTCTCCTCACTTATACTGTTCACCTGGTGACATGTCCCGTTTATATTAAATCATCAGGGGAACTCACTCTCCTCATTTATACTGTTCACCTGGTAACATGTCCCGTTTATATTAAAACATCAGGGGAACACACTCTCCTCACTTATACTTTTCACCTGGTAACATGTCCCGTGTGTATTAAACATACAGGGGAACACACCTCTCCTCACTTATACTGTTCAACTGGTGACATGTCCCGTTTGTATTAAACCATCAGGGGAATACACTCTCCTCACTTATGGAAATCACCTGGTAACATGTCCCATGTATATTAAACCCTCAGGGGAACAAGCTCTCCTCACTTGTACTGTTCACCTGGTAACATGTCCCGTGTGTATTAAACATACAGGGGAACACACCTCTCCTCACTTATACTGTTCACCTGGTAACATGTCACGTTTATATTAAACCATCAGGGGAACACACTCTCCTCACTTATACTTTTCACCTGGTAACATGTCCCATGTATATTAAACAATCAGGGGAACACACTCTCCTCACTTATACTGTTCACCTGGTAACATGTCCCGTGTATATTCAACCATTAGGGGAACACACTCTCCTCACTTATACTGTTTATCTGGTAACATGTCCCATGTATATTAAACCTTCAGGGGAAGACACTCTCCTCACTTACACTGTTCACCTGGTAACATGTCCCGTGTATATTAAACAATCAGGGGAACACACTCTCCTCACTTGTGCTGTTCACCTGGTGACATATCCTGTCTGTATTAAACAATCAGGGGAACACACTCTCCTCACTTATACTGTTCACCTGGTAACATGTCCCGCGTATATTAAACCATCAGGGGAACGCTGTCTCCTCACTTATACTGTTCACCTGGTAACATGGCCTGTGTGTATTAAACAATCTGGGGAACACACTCTCCTCACTTATAGAGCTCACCTGATGACATGTCCCGTGTATATTAAACCATCAGGGGAACGCATTCTCCTCACTTATACTGTTCACCTGGTAACATGGCCTGTGTGTATTAAACAATCTGGGGAACACACTCTCCTCACTTATACTGTTCACTTGGTAACATGTCCCATGTGTATTAAACAATCAGGGGAACACACTCTCCTCAATTATAAAGTTCACCTGGTAACATGTCCCGTGTGTATTAAACCATCAGAGGAACACACTCTCCTCACTTATAAAGTTCACCTGGTAACATGTCCCGTGTTTATTAAACAATCAGGGGAACACAGTCTCCTCACTTATAGAGTTCACCTGGTAACATGTCCCGTGTATATTAAACCATCAGGGGAACACCCTCTCCTCGCTTAAACTGTTCACCTGGTAACATGTCCCGTGTGCATTAAACAATCAGGGGAACACACTCTCCTCACTTATACTGTTCACCTGGTAACATGTCCCGTGTATGTTAATCCATCAGGGGAACACACTCTCCTCACTTATACTGTTCACCTGCTTAGATGTCCTGTGTATATTAAACCATCAGGGGAACACACTCTCCTCACTTATACTGTTCACCTGGTAACATGTCCCGTGTGTATTAAACGATCAGGGGAACACACTCTCCTCACTTATACTGTTCACCTGCTTACATGTCCTGTGTATATTAAACCATCAGGGGAACACACTCTCATCACTTATACTGTTCACCTGGTAACATGTCCCGTGTGTATTAAACCATCAGGGGAACACACTCTCCTCGCTTATACCGTTCACCTGGTAACATGTCCCGTCAGAATTAAACAATCAGGGGAACACAATCTCCTCACTTATACTGTTCACCTGGTAACATGTCCCGTGAATATTAAACCATCAGGGGAACACACTATCCTCACTTATACTGTTCACCTGGTAACATGTCACGTGTGTATTAAACCATCAGGGGAACACACTCTCCTGACTTATACTGTTCACCTGGTGACATGTCCCGTGTATATTAAGCCATCAGGTGAACACACTCTCCTCACTTATACTGTTCACCTGGTAACATGTCACGTGTGTATTAAACCATCAGGGGAACACACTCTCCTCACATATACTGTTCACCTGGTGACATGTCCCGTTTATATTAAATCATCTGGGGAACACACTCTCCTCACTTATACTGTTCACTGGTAACATGTCCCGTGTGTATTAAACCATCAGTGGAACACATTCTCCTCACTTATACTTTTCACCTGGTAACATGTCCCGTGTGTATTGAGCCATCAGGGGAACACACTCACCCCACTTATACTGTTCAACTGGTAACATGTCCCGTTTATATTAATCCATCAGGGGAACACACTCTCCTCACTTATACTGTTGAACTGGTAACATGTCCCGTTTATATTAAACCATCAGGGGAACACATTCTCCTCACTTATACTTTTCACCTGGTAACATGTCCCGTGCGTATTAAACATACAGGGGAACACACTCTCCTCACTTATACTGTTCAACTGGTAACATGTCCCGTTTATATTAAACCATCAGGGGAACACACTCTCCTCACTTATACTGATCAACTGGTAACATGTCCCGTGTGTATTAAACCATCAGGGGAACAAACTCTCCTTCTTATACTGTTCACCTGGTAACATGTCCCGTGTATATTAACCAATCAGGGGAACACACTCTCCTCACTTATACTGTTCACCTGGTAACATGTCCTGTGTGCATTAAACCATCAGGGGAACACACTCTCCTCACTTATACTGTTTATCTGGTAACGTGTCCCGTGAGTATTAAACCATCAGGGGAACACACTCTCCTCACTTATACTGTTCACCTGGTAACATGTCCCGTGTGCATTAAACAACCAGGGGAACACACTCTCCTCACTTACACTGTTCACCTGGTAACATGTCCCGTGTATATTAACCAATCAGGGGAACACACTCTCCTCACTTATACTGTTCACCTGGTAACATGTCCTGTGTGCATTAAACCATCAGGGGAACACACTCTCCTCACTTATACTGTTTATCTGGTAACGTGTCCCGTGAGTATTAAACCATCAGGGGAACACACTCTCCTCACTTATACTGTTCACCTGGTAACATGTCCCGTGTGCATTAAACAACCAGGGGAACCCACTCTCCTCACTTATACTGTTCACCTGGTGACATGTCCCGTGTATATTAACCAATCAGGGGAACACACTCTCCTCACTTATACTGTTCACCTGGTAACATGTCCCGTTTATATTAAACCATCAGGGGAACACACTCTCCTCACTTATACTGATCAACTGGTAACATGTCCCGTATATGTCAAACCATCAGGGGAGCACACTCTCCTCACTTATGCTGTTCACCTGGTAACATGTCCAGTCTGTATTAAACAATCAGGGGAACACACTCTCCTCACTTATACTGTTCACCTGGTAACATGTCCCGTGTATATTCAACCATTAGGGGAACACACTCTCCTCACTTATACTGTTCACCTGGTAACATGTCCCGTGTATATTAACCAATCAGGGGAACACACGCTCCTCTCTAATACTGTTCACCTGGTAACATGTCCCGTGTATATTCAACCATTAGGGGAACACACTCTCCTCACTTATACTGTTCATCTGGCAACATGTCCAGTTTGTATTAAACCATCAGGGGAACACACTCTCCTCACTTATACTGTTCATCTGGTAACATGTCCAGTGTGTATTAAACAATCAGGGGAACACACTCTCCTCACTTACACTGTTCACCTGGTAACATGTCCCGTGTATATTAAACAATCAGGGGAACACACTCTCCTCACTTATACTGTTCACCTGGTAACATGTCCTGTGTATATTAAACCATCAGGAGAGTGAGGAGAGTGTGTTCCCCTGATGGTTTAATACACAGGGGACATGTCACCAGGTGAACAGTATAAGTGAGGAGAGTGGGTTCCCCTGATTGTTTAATATACACGGGACATGTTACCAGGTGTACAGGATAAGTGAGGAGAGTGTGTTCCCCTGCTGGTTTAAGATACACGGGACATGTCACCAGGTGAACAGTATAAGTGAGGAGAGTGTGTTTCCCTGATTGTTCAACACACACGGGACATGTTACCAGGTGAACACTATAAGTGAGGAGAGTGTGTTCCCCTGATGGTTTAATACTGACGGGACATGTTACCAGATGAACAGTATAAGTGAGGATCTTGTGTTCCCCTGATGGTTTAGTAATGACGGGACATGTTACCAGATAAACAGTATAGGTGAGGAGAGTGTGTTCCCCTGATGGTTTAATACACACGAGACATGTTACCAGATGAACAGTCTCAGTGAGGAGAGTGTGTTCCCCTGATGGTTTAATATACACCGGACATGTTACCAGGTGAACAGTATAAGTGAGCAGAGTGTGTTCCCCTGATTGTTTAATATACACGCGACATGTTACCAGGTGAACAGTATAAGTGAGGAGAGTGTTTTCCCCTGATTGTTCAATGCACACTGGACATGTTACCAGGTGAACAGTATAAGTGAGGAGAGTGTGTTCCCCTGATGGTTTAATATACACGGGACATGTTACCAGGTGAACATTATAAGTGAGGAGAATGTGTTCCACTGAAGGTTTAATATACACCGGACATGTTACCAGGTGAACAGTATAAGTGAGGAGAGTGTGTTCCCCTGATGGTTTAATACACACGGGACATGTTACCAGGTGACCAGTATAAGTGAGGACAGTGAGTTCCCCTGATGGTTTAATATACACCGGACATGTTACCAGGTGAATGTATAAGTGAGGAGAGTGTTTTCCCCTGATTGTTTAATATACACGGGACATGTTACCAGGTGAACAGTATAATTGAGGAGAGTGTGTTCCCCTGATTGTTTAAGTATACACAGGACATGTTACCAGGTGAACAGTAGAAGTGAGGAGAGTGTGTTCCCCTGATTGTTTAATATACACAGGACATGTTACCAGGTGAACAGTATAAGTGAGGAGAGTGTGTTCCCCTGATGGTTTAATATACACCGGACATGTTACCAGGTGAATGTATAAGTGAGGAGAGTGTTTTCCCCTGATTGTTTAATATACACGGGACATGTTACCAGGTGAACAGTATAAGTGAGGAGAGTGTGTTCCCCTGATTGTTTAATATACACAGGACATGTTACCAGTTGAACAGTATAAGTGAGGAGAGTGTGTTCCCCTGATGGTTTAATATACATGGGACATGTCACCAGGTGAACATTATAAGTGAGGAGAGTGTGTTCCCCTGATGGTTTAATATACACCGGACATGTCACCAGGTGAACAGTATAAGTGAGGAGAGTGTGTTCCCCTGATGGTTTAATATACACAGGACATGTCACCAGGTGAACAGTATAAGTGAGGAGAGTGTGTTCCCCTGATGGTTTAATACACACGGGACATGTCACCAGGTGAACAGTATAGGTGAAGAGAGTGTGTTCCCCTGATGGTTTAATATACATGGGACATGTTACCAGGTGAACAGTATAAGTGAGGAGATTGTGTTCCCCTGATGGTTTAATACACACGGGACATGTCACCAGGTGAACAGTATAAGAGAGCAGAGTGTGTTCCCCTGATGGTTTAATATACACAGGACATGTTACCAGATGAACAGTATAAGTGCGGAGAGTGTGTTCCCCTGATGGTTTAATACACATGGGACATGTTACCAGATGAACAGTATAAGTGAGGAGAGTGTGTTCCCCTGATGGTTTAATATACGCGGGACATGTTAGCAGATGAACAGTATAAGTGAGGAGAGTTTGTTCCCCTGATGTTTTAATACACAGGGGACATGTCACCAGGTGAACAGTATAAGTGAGGAGAGTGTGTTCCCCTGATGTTTTAATACACAGGGGACATGTCACCAGGTGAACAGTATAAGTGAGGAGAGTGTGTTCCCCTGATGGTTTAATACACAGGGGACATGTCACCAGGTGAACAGTGTAAGTGAGGAGAGTGTGATCCCCTGATTGTTTAATATACACGGGACATGTTAGCAGATGAACAGTATAAGTGAGGAGAGTTTGTTCCCCTGATGTTTTAATACACAGGGGACATGTCACCAGGTGAACAGTGTAAGTGAGGAGAGTGTGTTCCCCTGATGTTTTAATACACAGGGGACATGTTACCAGGTGTACAGGATAAGTGAGGAGAGTGTGTTCCCCTGATGGTTTTATATACACGGACAGGTCACCAGGTGAACAGTATAAGTGAGGAGAGTGTTTTCCCCTGATGGTTTCATATACACGGGACATGTGACCAGATGAACAGTATAAGTGAGGAGAGTGTGTTCCCCTGATGTTTTAATACACAGGGGACATGTCACCAGGTGAACAGTATAAGTGAGGAGAGTGTGTTCCCCTGATTGTTCAACACACACGGGACAGGTTACCAGGTGAACACTATAATTGAGGAGAGTGTGTTCCCCTGATGGTTTAATACTGACGGGAAATGTTACCAGATGAACAGTATAAGTGAGGAGCTTGTGTTCCCCTGATGGTTTAGTAATGACGGGACATGTTACCAGATAAACAGTATAAGTGAGGAGAATGTGTTCCCCTGATTGTTTAATACACACGGGACATGTTACCAGGTGAACAGTATATGAGAGGAGAGTGTGTTCCCCTGATTGTTTAATGCACACAGGACATGTTACCAGGTGAACAGTACAAGTGAGGAGAGTGTGTTCCCCTGATGGTTTAATATACACGAGACATGTTACCAGGTGAACAGTACAAGTGAGGAGAGTGTGTTCCCCTGATGGTTTAATATACACGAGACATGTTACCAGGTGAACAGTATAAGTGAGGAGAGTGTGTTCCCCTGATGGTTTAATATACACGGGACATGTTACCAGGTGAACAGCATAAGTGAGGAGAATGTGTTCCCCTGATTGTTTAATACGCACGGGACTTGTCACCAAGTGAACTGTATAAGTGAGGAGAGTGTGTTCCCCTGAGTGTTTAATATACACGGGACATGTTGCCAGGTGAACAGTATAAGTGAGGAGAGTGTGTTCCCCTGATGGTTTAATATACATGGGACATGTTACCAGGTGAACAGTGTAAGTGAGGAGAGTGTGTTCCCCTGATGGTTTAATATACACGGGACATGTTACCAGATGAACAGTCTCAGTGAGGAGAGTGTGTTCCCCTGATGGTTTAATATACACGGGACATGTCACCAAATGAACTGTATAAGTGAGGAGAGTGTGTTCCCCTGATGGTTTAATACACACTCTCCTCACTTACACTGTTCACCTGGTAACATGTCCTGTTTGTACTAAACCATCAGGGGAACTCACTCTCCTCACTTACACTGTTTACCTGGTAACATGTCCCGTGTGTATTAAACCATCAGGGGAACACACTCTCCTCACTTACACTGTTCACCTGGTAACATGTCCCATTTATATTTAACAATCAGGGGAACACACTCTCCTCACTTATACTGTTCAGCTGGTAACATGTCCCGTGTATATTATACCATCAGGGGAACACACTCTCCTCACTTATACTGTTCACCTGGTAACATGTCCCGTGTATATTAAACCATCAGAGGAATACATTCTCCTCACTTATACTGTTCACCAGCTAACATGTCCCGTGTATATTGAACCATCAGGGGAATACAGTATCCTCACTTATACTGTTCACCTGGTAACATGTCCCGTGTATATCAAACCATCAGGGGAACACACTCTCCTCACTTTCCTGTTCACCTGGTATCATGTCCTGTGTATATTAAACCATCAGGGGAACACACTCTCCTCACTTATACTGTTCACCAGCTAACATGTCCCGTGTATATTGAACCATCAGGGGAATACAGTATCCTCACTTATACTGTTCACCTGGTAACATGTCCCGTGTATATCAAACCATCAGGGGAACACACTCTCCTCACTTTCCTGTTCACCTGGTATCATGTCCTGTGTATATTAAACCATCAGGGGAACACACTCTCCTCACTTATTCTGTTCACCTGGTAACATGTCCCGTGTGTATTAAACAATCAGGGGAACACACTCGCTTCACATATACTGTTCAGCTGGTAACATGTCCCGTGCGTATAAAACAATCAGGGGAACACACTCTCCTCACTTACACTGTTCACCTGCTAACATGTCCCGTGTATATTAAACCATCAGGGGAATACATTCTCCTCACTTATACAGTTCACCAGCTAACATGTCCCGTGTATATTGAACCATCAGGGGAATACAGTATCCTCACTTATACTGTTCACCTGGTAACATGTCCCGTGTATATTAAACCATCAGGGGAAGACACTCTCCTCCCTTTTCTGTTCACCTGGTAACATGTCCCGTGTGTATTAAACCATTAGGGGAACTCACTGTCCTCACTTATACTGTTCACCTGGTATCATGTCCCGTGCATGTTAAACCATCAGGGGAACACACTCTCCTCACTTATACTGTTGACCTGATAACATGTCCCGTGCATATTAAACCATCAGGGGAAGACACTCTCCTCCCTTTTCTGTTCACCTGGTAACATGTCCCGTGTGCATTGAACCATCAGGGGAACACACTCTCCTCACTTATACTGCTCACCTGGTAACATGTCCCGTGTATATTAAATCATCAGGGGAAGACACTCTCCTCCCTTTTCTGTTCACCTGGTAACATGTCCCGTGTGCATTGAACATTCAGGGGAACACACTCTGCTCACTTATACTGTTCACCTGGTAACATGTCCCGTGTAAATTAAACCATCTGGGGAACACACTCTCCTCACTTATACTGTTCACGTTGTAACATGTCCCGTGTATGTTAAACCATCTGGGGAACACACTCTCCTCACTTATACTGTTCACCTGGTAACATGTCCCGTGTGTATTAAACCATCAGGGGAACACATTCTCCTCACTGATACTGTTCACCTGCTAACATGTCCCATGTATATTAAGCCATCAGGGGAAAGCCTTCTCCTCACTTATACTGTTCAGCTGGTAACATGTCCCGTGTATATTATACCATCAGGGGAACACTCTCTCTTCACATATACTGTTCACCTGGTAACATGTCCCGTGTATATTAGACCATCAGGGGAACACAATCTCCTCACTTCTACTCTTCACCTGGTGACACATCCCGTGCGTGTTAAACCATCAGGGGATCACACTCTCCTCACTTAGACTGCTCACCTGGTAACATGTCCCGTGTATATTAAACAATCAGGGGAACACATTCTCCTCACTTATGCTGTTCACCTGGTAACATGTCCCGTGTATATTATACCATCAGGGGAACACACTCCCCTCACTTATAGAGTTCACCTGGTAACATGTCCTGTGTACATTAAACAATCAGGGGAACACACTCCCCTTACTTATACTGTTCACCTGGTTACATGTACCGTGTGCATCAAACAATCAGGGGAACACACTCTCCTCACTTATACTGTTCACCTGGTAACATGTCCCGTGTATGTTAAACCATCAAGGGGACACACTCTCCACACTTATAGAGTTCACCTGGTATCATGTCCTGTGTATATTAAACCATCAGGGGAACACACTCTCCTCACTTATACTGATCACCTGGTGACATGTCCCGTGTGTATTAAACAATCAGGGGAACACACTCTCCTCACTTATACTGCTCACCTGGTAACATGTCCCGTTTGTATCAAACAATCAGGGGAAGACATTCTCCTCACTTATCGAGTTCACCTGGTAACATGTTCCATGTATATTAAACCATCAGGGGAACACACTCTCCTCACTTATACTGATCACCTGGTAACATGTCCTGTGTGTATGAAACAATCAGGGGAACACACTCTCCTCGCTTATACTGCTCACCTGGTAACATGTCCTGTGTATATTAACCCATCAGGGGAACACACTCTCCTCGCTTATACTGTTCACCTGGTAACATGTCCCGTGTGTATTAAACCATCAGGGGAACACACTCTCCACACTGATAATGTTCACCTGGTAACATGTCCCGTGGATATAAAATCATCAGGGGAACACACTCTCCTCACTTATACCGTTCACCTGGTAACATGTCCCGTGTATGTTAAACCATCAGGGGAACACACTCTCCTCACTTATAATGTTCACCTGGTAACATGACCCGTGTGTATTAAACCATCAGGGGAAAACACTCTCCTCACTTATACTGTTCACCTGGTGACATGTCCCATGTATATAAAACCCTCAGGGGAACACACTCTCCTCAATTATACTGATCACCTGGTAACATGTCCCGTCTGTATTAAACCATCAGGGAAACACACTCTCCACACTTATAATGTTCACCTGGTAACATGTCCCGTCTGTATTAAACCATCAGGGGAACACACTCTCCACACTTATAATGTTCACCTGGTAACATGTCCCGTCTGTATTAAACCATCAGGGGAACACACTCTCCACGCTTATTATGTTCACCTGGTAACATGTCCCGTGTATATTAAGCCATCAGTGGAACACACTTTCCTCACTTATAGAGTTCACCTGGTAACATGTCCCGTGTATATTGAACCATCAGGGGAATACAGTATCCTCACTTATACTGTTCACCTGGTAACATGTCCCGTGTATATTAAACCATCAGTGGAACACATTCTCCTCACTTATACTGTACACCTGGGAACATGTCCCTTGTATATTAAACCATCAGTGGAACACATTCTCCTCACTTATACTGTTCACCTGGGAACATGTCCCGTGTATATTAAACCATCAGGGGAAAGCCCTCTCCTCACTTATACTGTTCACCTGGTAACATGTCCCGTGTATATTAAACCATCAGTGGAACACATTCTCCTCACTTATACTGTTCACCTGGTAACATGTCCCGTGTATATTAAACCATCAGGGGAACTCACTCTTCTCACGTCTACTGTTCACCTGGTATCATGTCCTGTGTGTATTAAACCATCAGGGGAACACATTCTCCTCACTTATACTGTTCACCTGGGAACATGTCCCGTGTATATTAAACCATCAGGGGAAGACACTCTCCTCCCTTTTCTGTTCACCTGGTAACATGTCCCGTGTGTATTAAACCATCAGGGGAACACTTTCTCCTCACTTATACTGTTCACCTGGTGACATGTCCCATGTATATAAAACCCTCAGGGGAACACACTCTCCTCAATTATACTGATCACCTGGTAACATGTCCCGTCTGTATTAAACCATCAGGGGTACACACTCTCCACACTTATAATGTTCACCTGGTAACATGTCCCGTCTGTATTAAACCATCAGGGGAACACACTCTCCACACTTATAATGTTCACCTGGTAACATGTCCCGTCTGTATTAAACCATCAGGGGAACACACTCTCCACACTTATAATGTTCACCTGGTAACATGTCCCGTCTGTATTAAACCATCAGGGGAACACACTCTCCACACTTATTATGTTCACCTGGTAACATGTCCCGTGTGTATTAAGCCATCAGTGGAACACACTCTCCTCACTTATACTGTTCACCTGCTAACATGTCCCGTGCGTATTAAACAATCAGGGGAACACACTTTCCTCACTTATAGAGTTCACCTGGTAACATGTCCCGTGTGTATTAAACAATCAGGGGAACACACTCTCCTCACTTATACCGTTCACCTGGAAACATGTCCTGTGTATATTAAACCATCAGGGGAACACACTCTCCTCACTTATACTGTTCACCTGGAAACATGTCCCGTGTATATTAAACCATCAGGGGAATACATTCTCCTCACTTATACTGTTCACCTGCTAACATGTCCCGTGTATATTAAACCATCAGGGGAACACACTCTCCTCACTTATACTGTTCACCTGGTAACATTTCCCGTGTATATTAAACCATCAGGGGAATACATTCTCCTCACTTATACTGTTCACCTGGTAACATGTCCCGTGTATATTAAACCATCAGGGGAAAGCCTTCTCCTCACTTATGCTCTTCAGCTGGTAACATGTCCCGTGTATATTATACCATCAGGGGAACACACTCTCCTGACTTATACTGTTCACCTGGTAACATGTCCCGTGTATATTAAACCATCAGGGGAACACACTCTCCTCACTTATACTGTTCACCTGCTAACATGTCCCGTGTATATTAAACCATCAGGGGAACACACTCTCCTCACTTATACTGTTCACCTGGTAACATGTCCCGTGTATATTAAACCATCGGGGGAACACATTCTCCTCACTTATACTGTTCACCTGGTAACATGTCCTGTGTATATTAAACCATCAGGGGAACACATTCTCCTCACTTATACTGTTCACCTGGTAACATGTCCCGTGTATATTAAACCATCAGGGGAACACACTCTCCTCACTTATACTGTTCACCTGGTAACATGTCCCGTGTATATTAAACCATCAGGGGAACACATTCTCCTCACTTATACTGTTCACCTGGGAACATGTCCCGTGTGTATTAAACCATCAGGGGAACACACTCTCCTCACTTATACTGTTCAACTGGTAACATGTCCCGTGAGTATTAAACAATCAGGGGAACACACTCTCCTCACATATACTGTTCACCTGGTAACATGTCCCGTGTATATTAAACCATCAGGGCAAAGCCCTCTCCTCACTTATACTGTTCAGCTGATAACATGTCCCATGTACATTATACCATCAGGGGAACACACTCTCCTCACTTAGACTGTTCACCTGGTAACATCTCCCGTGTATATTAAACCATCAGGGGACCTCACTCTCCTCACTTCTACTGTTCACCTGGTATCATGTCCTGTGTGTATTAAACCATCAGGGGAAGACACTCTCCTCCCTTTTCTGTTCACCTGGTAACATGTCCCGTGTGTATTAAACCATCAGGGGAACTCAATGTCCTGACTTATACTGTTCACCTGGTAACATGTCACGTGTATATTAAACCATCAGGGGAACTCACTCTCCTCACTTCTACTGTTCACCTGGTATCATGTCCTGTGTGTATTAAACCATCAGGGGAAGACACGCTCCTCACTTATACTGTTCACCTGCTAACATGTCCCGTGTATATTAAACCATCAGGGGAACACACTCTCCTCACTTATACTGTTCACCTGGTAACATGTCCCCTGTATATTAAAACATCAGGGGAAAGCACTCTCCTCACTTATACTGTTCAACTGGTAACATGTCCCGTGTATATTAAACCATCAGGGGAACTCACTCTCCTCACTTCTAATGTTCACCTGGTATCATGTCCTGTGTGTATTAAACCATCAGGGGAAGACACTCTCCTCCCTTTTCTGTTCACCTGGTAACATGTCCCGTGTATATTAAACCATCAGGGGAATACATTCTCCTCACTTATACTGTTCACCTGCTAACATGTCCCGTGTATATTAAACCATCAGGGGAACACACTATCCTCACTTATACTGTTCACCTGGTAACACGTCCCGTGTATATTAAACCATCAGGGGAAAGCCTTCTCCTCACTTATGCTGTTCAGCTGGTAACATGTCCCGTGTATTTTAAACCATCAGGGGAAAACACTCTCCTCACTTATACTGTTCACCTGGCAACATGTCCCGTGTATATTAAACCATCAGGGGAAAACACTCTCCCCACTTATACTGTTCACCTGGTAACATGTCCCGTGTATATTGAATCATCAGGGGAATACAGTATCCTCACTTATACTTTTCACCTGGTAACATGTCCCGTGTATATTAAACCATCAAGGGAACACACTCTCCTTACTTATACTGTTCACCTCGTAACATGTCCTGTGTATATTAAACCATCAGGGGAACACATTCTCCTCACTTATGCTGTTCACCTGGTAACATGTCCTGTGTATATTAAACCATCAGGGGAACACACTCTCCTCACTTATACTTTTCACCTGGTAACATGTCCCGTGTATATTAAACCATCAGGGGAAAGCCTTCTCCTCACTTATGCTCTTAAGCTGGTAACATGTCCCGTGTATATTATACCATCAGGGGAACACACTCTCCTCACTTATACTGTTCACCTGGTAACATGTCCCGTGTATATTAAACCATCAGGGGAAAGCCTTCTCCTCACTTATGCTGTTCAGCTGGTAACATGTCCCGTGTATACTAAACCATCAGGGGAACACACTCTCCTCACATATACTGTTCACCTGGCAACATGTCCCGTGTATATTAAACCATCAGGGGAAAACACTCTCCTCACTTATACTGTTCACCTGGTAACATGTCCCGTGTATATTGAACCATCAGGGGAATACAGTATCCTCACTTATACTGTTCACCTGGTAACATGTCCCGTGTATATTAAACCATCAGTGGAACACATTCTCCTCACTTATACTGTTCACCTGGGAACATGTCCCTTGTATATTAAACCATCAGTGGAACACATTCTCCTCACTTATACTGTTCACCTGGGAACATGTCCCGTGTATATTAAACCATCAGGGGAAAGCCCTCTCCTCACTCATACTGTTCACCTGGTGGCATGTCCTGTGCGTGTTAAACCATCAGGGGAACACACTCTCCTCACATATACTGTTCACCTGGTAACATGTCCAGTGCGTGTTAAACCATCAGGGGAACACACTCTCCTCACTTATACTGTTCACCTGGTAACATGTCCCTTGCATATTGAACCATCAGGGGAAAGCCTTCTCCTCACTTATACTGTTCAGCTGGTAACATTTCCCGTGTATATTAAACCATCAGGGGAAAACACTCTCCTCACTTATACTGTTCACCTGGTAACATGTCCTGTGCGTGTTAAACCATCAGGGGAACACACTCTCCTCACTTATACTGTTCACCTGGTAACATGTCCTGTGCGTGTTAAACCATCAGGGGAACACACTCTCCTCACTTATACTGTTCACGTGGGGAAATGTCCCGTCAGTATTAAACCATCAGGGGAACACACTCTCCTCACTTATACTGTTCACCTCGTGACATGTCCCGTGTGTATTAACCAATCAGGGGAACTCACTCTCCTCACTTATACTGTTCACCTGGTAACATGTCCTGTGCGTGTTAAACCATCAGGGGAACACACTCTCCTCACTTATACTGTTCACCTGTTGCCATGTCCCGTCAGTATTAAACCATCAGGGCAAGACACTCTCCTCCCTTTTCTGTTCACCTGGTAACATGTCCCGTGTGTATTAAACCATCAGGGGAACTCACTGTCCTCACTTCAGCTGTTCACCTGGTTACATGTCCCGTGTATATTAAACCATCAGGGGAAAGCCCTCTCCTCACTTATACTGTTCACCTGGTAATATGTCCCGTGTATATTAAACCATCAGGGGAACACACTCTCCTCAATTATACTGTTCACCTGGTAACATCTCCCGTGAGTATTAAACAATCAGGGGAACACTCTCTCCTCACTTATACTGTTCACCTGGCAACATGTCCCATGTATATTAAACAATCAGGGGAACACACTCTCCTCACTTATACTGTTCACCTGGTAACATGTCCTGTGTATATTTAACGATCAGGGGAACACACTCTCCTCACTTATACTGTTCACCTGGTAACATGTCCCGTGTGTATTAAACCATCAGGGGAACTCACTGTCCTCACTTCTACTGTTCACCTGGTAACATGTCCCGTGTATATTAAACCATCAGGGGAACACATTCTCCTCACTTATACAGTTCACGTTGTAACATGTCCCGTGTATATTAAACAATCAGGGGAAAACACTCTCCTCACTTATACTTTTCACCTGGTAACATGTCCCGTGTAGATTAAACCATCAGGGGAACACATTCTCCTCACTTATACTGTTCACATGCTAACATGTCCCGTGTATATTGAAACACCAGGGAAACACACTCTCCTCACTTATACTCGTCACCTGGTAACATGTCCCGTGTATATTGAACCATCAGGGGAATACAGTCTCCTCACTTATACTGTTCACCTGGAAACATGTCCATTGTATATTAAACCATCAGGGGAACACACTCTCCTCACTTATACTGTTCACCTGGTAACATGTCCCGCCAGTATTAAACCATCAGGGGAAGACACTCTCCTCCCTTTTCTGTTCACCTGGTAACATGTCCCGTGTGTATTAAACCATCAGGGGAACTCACTGTCCTCACTTATACTGTTCACCTGGTAACATGTCCCGTATATATTAAACCATCAGGGGAATACATTCTCCTCACTTATACTGTTCACCAGCTAACATGTCCCGTGTATATTAAACCATCAGTGGAACACATTCTCCTCACTTATACAGTTCACCTGGTAACATGTCCCTTGTATATTAAACCATCAGGGGAAAGACCTCTCCTCACTTATACTGTTCAGCTGGTAACATGTCCCGTGTATATTGAACCATCAGGGGAATAAAGTATCCTCACTTATACTCTTCACCTGGTAACATGTCCCGTGTATATGAAACCATCAGGGGAACACACTCTCCTCACTTACACTGTTCACCTGGTAACATGTCCTGTGCATGTTAAACCATCAGGGGAACACACTCTCCTCACTTATACTGTTCACCTGGTAACATGTCACTTGTATATTAAACCATCAGGGGAAAGCACTGTCCTCACTTATACTGTTCACCTGGTAATATGTCCCGTGTATATTAAACCATCAGGGGAACACACTCTCCTCACTTATACTGTTCACGTTGTAACATGTCCCGTGTATATTAAACCATCAGGGGAACACATTCTCCTCACATTTACTGTTCACGTTGTAACATGTCCCGTGTATATTAAACAATCAGGGGAACACACTCTCCTCACTTATACTTTTCACCTGGTAACATGTCCCGTGTAGATTAAACCATCAGGGGAACACATTCTCCTCACTTATTCTGTTCACATGCTAACATGTCCCGTGTATATTGAACCATCAGGGGAATCCAGTCTCCTCACTTATATTGTTCACCTGGTAACATGTCCCGTGTATATTGAACCATCAGGGGAACACACTCTCCTCACTTATATTGTTCACCTGGTGACATGTCCCGTGTGTATTAAACCATCAGGGGAACTCACTGTCCTCACTTCTACTGTTCACCTGGTAACATGTCCCGTGTATATTAAACCATCAGGGGAACACATTCTCCTCACTTATACTGTTCACGTTGTAACATGTCCCGTGTATATTAAACAATCAGGGGAAAACACTCTCCTCACTTATACTGTTCACCTGGTAACATGTCCTGTGTATATTTAACGATCAGGGGAACACACTCTCCTCACTTATACTGTTCACCTGGTAACATGTCCCGTGTGTATTAAACCATCAGGGGAACTCACTGTCCTCACTTCTACTGTTCACCTGGTAACATGTCCCGTGTATATTAAACCATCAGGGGAACACATTCTCCTCACTTATACTGTTCACGTTGTAACATGTCCCGTGTATATTAAACAATCAGGGGAAAACACTCTCCTCACTTATACTTTTCACCTGGTAACATGTCCCGTGTAGATTAAACCATCAGGGGAACACATTCTCCTCACTTATACTGTTCACATGCTAACATGTCCCGTGTATATTGAAACACCAGGGAAACACACTCTCCTCACTTATACTCGTCACCTGGTAACATGTCCCGTGTATATTGAACCATCAGGGGAATACAGTCTCCTCACTTATACTGTTCACCTGGAAACATGTCCATTGTATATTAAACCATCAGGGGAACACACTCTCCTCACTTATACTGTTCACCTGGTAACATGTCCCGCCAGTATTAAACCATCAGGGGAAGACACTCTCCTCCCTTTTCTGTTCACCTGGTAACATGTCCCGTGTGTATTAAACCATCAGGGGAATACATTCTCCTCACTTATACTGTTCACCAGCTAACATGTCCCGTGTATATTAAACCATCAGTGGAACACATTCTCCTCACTTATACAGTTCACCTGGTAACATGTCCCTTGTATATTAAACCATCAGGGGAAAGACCTCTCCTCACTTATACTGTTCAGCTGGTAACATGTCCCTTGTATATTGAACCATCAGGGGAATAAAGTATCCTCACTTATACTCTTCACCTGGTAACATGTCCCGTGTATATGAAACCATCAGGGGAACACACTCTCCTCACTTACACTGTTCACCTGGTAACATGTCCTGTGCATGTTAAACCATCAGGGGAACACACTCTCCTCACTTATACTGTTCACCTGGTAACATGTCACTTGTATATTAAACCATCAGGGGAAAGCACTGTCCTCACTTATACTGTTCACCTGGTAATATGTCCCGTGTATATTAAACCATCAGGGGAACACACTCTCCTCACTTATACTGTTCACGTTGTAACATGTCCCGTGTATATTAAACCATCAGGGGAACACATTCTCCTCACATTTACTGTTCACGTTGTAACATGTCCCGTGTATATTAAACAATCAGGGGAACACACTCTCCTCACTTATACTTTTCACCTGGTAACATGTCCCGTGTAGATTAAACCATCAGGGGAACACATTCTCCTCACTTATTCTGTTCACATGCTAACATGTCCCGTGTATATTGAACCATCAGGGGAATCCAGTCTCCTCACTTATATTGTTCACCTGGTAACATGTCCCGTGTATATTTAACCATCAGGGGAACACACTCTCCTCACTTATACTCGTCACCTGGTAACATGTCCCGTGTATATTGAACCATCAGGGGAACACACTCTCCTCACTTATATTGTTCACCTGGTGACATGTCCCGTGTGTATTAACCAATCAGGGGAACACACTCTCCTCACTTATACTGATCACCTGGTAACATGTCCCGTGCGTATTAAACCATCAGTGGAACACATTCTCCTCACTTATACAGTTCACCTGGTAACACGTCCCGTGTATATTAAACCATCAGGGGAACTCATTGTCCTTACTTATACTGTTCACCGGGTAACATGTCCCGTGTATATTAAACCATCAGGGGAATACACTCTCCTCACTTATACTGTTCACCAGGTAACATGTCCCGTGTATATTAAACCATCAGTGGAACACATTCTCCTCACTTATACTGTTCACCGGGTAACATGTCCCGTGTATATTAAACCATCAGGGGAACACACTCTCCTCACTTATACTCTTCATCTGGTAACATGTCCCGTGTATATTAAACCATCAGGGGAACACACTCTCCTCACTTATACTGTTCACCTGGTAACATGTCCCTTGTATATTAAACTATCAGGGGAACACACTCTCCTCTCTTATACTGTTCACCTGGTAACATGTCCCGTGTATATTAAACCATCAGGGGAAAGCACTGTCCTCACTTATACTGTTCACCTGGTAATATGTCCCGTGTATATTAAACCATCAGGGGAAAGCCCTCTCCTCACTTATACTGTTCACCTTGTAATATGTCCCGTGTATATTAAACCATCAGGGGAACACACTCTCCTCACTTATACTGTTCACGTTGTAACATGTCCCGTGTATATTAAACCATCAGGGGAACACACTCTCCTCACTTATACTGTTCACCTTGTAATATGTCCCGTGTATATTAAACCATCAGGGGAACACACTCTCCTCACTTATACTGTTCACGTTGTAACATTTCCCGTGTATATTAAACAATCAGGGGAACACACTCTCCTCCCTTTTCTGTTCACCTGGTAACATGTCCCGTGTGTATTAAACCATCAGGGGAACTCACTGTCCTCACTTATACTGTTCACCTGGTAACATGTCCCGTGTATATTAAACCATCAGGGGAATACATTCTCCTCACTTATACTGTTCACCGGGTAACATGTCCCGTGTATATTAAACCATCAGGGGAACACACTGTCCTCACTTATACTGTTCACCAGATAACATGTCCCGTGTATATTGAACCATCAGGGGAATAAAGTATCCTCACTTATACTGTTCACCTGGTAACATGTCCCTTGTATATTAAACTATCAGGGGAACACACTCTCCTCTCTTATACTGTTCACCTGGTAACATGTCCCGTGTATATTAAACCATCAGGGGAAAGCACTGTCCTCACTTATACTGTTCACCTGGTAATATGTCCCGTGTATATTAAACCATCAGGGGAAAGCCCTCTCCTCACTTATACTGTTCACCTTGTAATATGTCCCGTGTATATTAAACCATCAGGGGAACACACTCTCCTCACTTATACTGTTCACGTTGTAACATGTCCCGTGTATATTAAACCATCAGGGGAACACACTCTCCTCACTTATACTTTTCACCTGGTAACATGTCCCGTGTATATTAAACCATCAGGGGAACACATTCTCCTCAGTTATACTGTTCACCTGCTAATTTGTCCCGTGTATATTGAACCATCAGGGGAACACACTCCCCTCACTTATACTGTTCACCTGGTAACATGTCGAATGTATATTAAACCATCAGGGGAACACATTCTCCTCACAGATACTGTTCACCTGCTAACATGTCCCGTGTATATTAAACAATGAGGGGAACAAACTCTCCTCACTTATACTGTTCACCTGGTAACATGTCGAAAGTATATTAAGCTATCAGGGGAACCCGCTCTCTTCACTTATACTGTTCACCTGGAAACATGTCCCATGTATATTAAACCATCAGGGGAACATACTCTCTTCACATATACTATTCACCTGGTAACATGTCCCGTGTATATTAGACCATCAGGGGAACACACTCTCCTCACTTCTACTCTTCACCTGGTGACACATCCCGTGCGTGTTAAACCATCAGGGGAACACACTCTCCTCACTTATACTGCTCACCTGGTAACATGTCCCGTGTATATTAAACCATCAGGGGAACACATTCTCCTCACTTATAATGTTCACCTGGTAACATGTCCTGTGTATATTATACAATCAGGGGAACACACTCTCCTCACTTATACTGTTCACCTGGTAACATGTCCCGTGTATATTAAACCATCAGGGGAACACACTCTCCTCACTTATACTGTCCACTGGTAACATGTCCCGTGTATATTAAACCATCAGGGGAATACATTCTCCTCAGTTATACTGTTCACCTGGTAACATGTCCCGTGTATATTAAACCATCAGGGGAATACATTCTCCTCAGTTATACTGTTCACCTGCTAACATGTCCCGTGTGTATTAAACCATCAGGGGAAAGCCCTCTCCTCACTTATACTGTTCACCTGGTAACATGTCCCGTGTATATTATACCATCAGGGGAACACACTCTCCTCACTTATACTGTTCACCTGGTAACTTGTCCCGTGTATATTAAACCATCACGGGAACACACTCTCCTCACTTATACTGTTCACCTGGTAACATGTCCCGTGTATATTTAACAATCAGGGGAACACACTCTCCTCACTTATGCTGTTCACCTGGGAACATGTCCCGTGTATATTAAACAATCAGGGGAACACACTCTCCTCACTTATACTGTTCACCTGGTAACATGTCCCGTGGATATTAAACCATCAGGGGAAAGCCCTCTCATCACTTATACTGTTCACCTGGTAATATGTCCCGTGTATATTAAACCATCAGGGGAACACACTCTCCTCACTTATACTTTTCACCTGGTAACATGTCCCGTGTAGATTAAACCATCAGGGGAACACACTCTCCTCACTGATACTGTTCACCTGGTAACATGTCCCGTGTATATTGAACCATCAGGGGAATACAGTCTCCTCACTTATATTGTTCACCTGGTAACATGTCCCGTGTATATTTAACCATCAGGGGAACACACTCTCCTCACTTATACTCGTCACCTGGTAACATGTCCCGTGTATATTGAAACATCAGGGGAATACAGTCTCCTCACTTATACTGTTCACCTGGAAACAAGTCCTGTGTATATTAAACCATCAGGGGAACACACTCTCCTCACTTATACTGTTCACCTGGTAACATGTCCCGTGTATATTAAACCATCAGGGGAATACATTCTCCTCACTTATACTGTTCACCAGCTAACATGTCCCGTGTATATTAAACCATCTGGGGAAGACACTCTCCTCCCTTTTCTGTTCACCTGGTAACATGTCCAGTGTATATTAAACCATCAGGGGAACTCACTGTCCTCACTTATACTGTTCACCTGGTAACATGTCCCGTGTATATTAAACCATCAGGGGAATACATTCTCCTCACTTATACTGTTCACCAGCTAACATGTCCCGTGTATATTAAACCATCAGTGGAACACATTCTCCTCACTTATACAGTTCACCTGGTAACATGTCCCTTGTATATTAAACCATCAGGGGAAAGCCCTCTCCTCACTTATACTGTTCAGCTGGTAACATGTCCCGTGTATATTAAACCATCAGGGGAACACACTGTCCTCACTTATGCTCTTCACCTGGTAACATGTCACGTGTATATTAAACCATCAGGGAAACACACTCTCCTAACTTACACTGTTCACCTGGTAACATGTCCTGTGCGTGTTAAACCATCAGGGGAACACACTCTCCTCACTTATACTGTTCACCTGGTAACATGTCCCTTGTATATTAAACCATCAGAGGAAAGCTCTCTCCTCACTTATACTGTTCAGCTGGTAACATGTCCCGTGTATATTAAAACATCAGGGGAAAGCACTCTCCTCACTCATACTGTTCACCTGGTGGCATGTCCTGTGCGTGTTAAACCATCAGGGGAACACACTCTCCTCACTTATACTGTTCACCTGGTAACATGTCCTGTGCGTGTTAAACCATCAGGGGAACACACTCTCCTCACTTATACTGTTCAGCTGGTAACATGTCCCGTGTATATTAAAACATCAGGGGAAAGCACTCTCCTCACTCATACTGTTCACCTGATGGCATGTCCTGTGCGTGTTAAACCATCAGGGGAACACACTCTCCTCACTTATACTGTTCACCTGGTAACATGTCCTGTGCGTGTTAAACCATCAGGGGAACACACTCTCCTCTCTTATACTGTTCACCTGGTAACATGTCCCGTGTATATTCAACCATCAGGGGAAAGCCCTGTCCTCACTTATACTGTTCAACTGGTAATATGTCCCGTGTATATTAAACCATCAGGGGAAAGCCCTCTCCTCACTTATACTGTTCACCTGGTAATATGTCCCATGTATATTAACCATCAGGGGAACACACTCTCCTCACTTATACAGTTCACATTGTAACATGTCCCGTGTATATTAAACCATCAGGGGAACACACTCTCCTCACTTATACTTTTCACCTGGTAACATGTCCCGTGTATATTAAACCATCAGGGGAACACATTCTCCTCACTTATACTGTTCACGTTGTAACATGTCCCGTGTATATTAAACCATCAGGGGAACACACTCTCCTCACTTATACTGTTCACCTGCTAATTTGTCCCGTGTATATTGAACCATCAGGGGAACACACTCTCCTCACTTATACTGTTCACCTGGTAGCATGTCCCGTGTATTTTAAACCATCAGGGGAACAAACTCCCCTCACTTATATTGTTCACCTGGCAACATGTCCCGTGTATATTTAACCATCAGGGGAACACACTCTCCTCACTTATACTGTTCACCTGGTAACATGTCCCGTATATATTTAACAATCAGGGGAACACACTCTCCTCACTTATACTGTTCACGTTGTAACATGTCCCGTGTATATTAAACCATCAGGGGAACACATTCTCCTCACATTTACTGTTCACGTTGTAACATGTCCCGTGTATATTAAACAATCAGGGGAATCCAGTCTCCTCACTTATATTGTTCACCTGGTAACATGTCCCGTGTATATTTAACCATCAGGGGAACACACTCTCCTCACTTATACTCGTCACCTGGTAACATGTCCCGTGTATATTGAACCATCAGGGGAACACACTCTCCTCACTTATGCTGTTCACCTTGTGACATGTCCCGTGCATATTAAACCATCAGGGGAACACACTCTCCTCACTTATATTGTTCACCTGGTGACATGTCCCGTGTGTATTAACCAATCAGGGGAACACACTCTCCTCACTTATACTGATCACCTGGTAACATGTCCCGTGTATATTAAACCATCAGTGGAACACATTCTCCTCACTTATACAGTTCACCTGGTAACATGTCCCGTGTATATTAAACAATCAGGGGAATACACTCTCCTCACTTATACTGTTCACCAGGTAACATGTCCCGTGTATATTAAACCATCAGGGGAATACACTCTCCTCACTTATACTGTTCACCAGGTAACATGTCCCGTGTATATTAAACCATCAGTGGAACACATTCTCCTCACTTATACAGTTCACCTGGTAACATGTCCCGTGTATATTAAACAATCAGGGGAATACACTCTCCTCACTTATACTGTTCACCAGGTAACATGTCCCGTGTATATTAAACCATCAGGGGAATACACTCTCCTCACTTATACTGTTCACCAGGTAACATGTCCCGTGTATATTAAACCATCAGTGGAACACATTCTCCTCACTTATACTGTTCACCGGGTAACATGTCCCGTGTATATTAAACCATCAGGGGAACACACTGTCCTCACTTATACTGTTCACCAGATAACATGTCCCGTGTATATTGAACCATCAGGGGAATAAAGTATCCTCACTTATACTCTTCATCTGGTAACATGTCCCGTGTATATTAAACCATCAGGGGAACACACTCTCCTCACTTATACTGTTCACCTGGTAACATGTCCCTTGTATATTAAACTATCAGGGGAACACACTCTCCTCTCTTATACTGTTCACCTGGTAACATGTCCCGTGTATATTAAACCATCAGGGGAAAGCACTGTCCTCACTTATACTGTTCACCTGGTAATATGTCCCGTGTATATTAAACCATCAGGGGAAAGCCCTCTCCTCACTTATACTGTTCACCTTGTAATATGTCCCGTGTATATTAAACCATCAGGGGAACACACTCTCCTCACTTATACTGTTCACGTTGTAACATGTCCCGTGTATATTAAACCATCAGGGGAACACACTCTCCTCACTTATACTTTTCACCTGGTAACATGTCCCGTGTATATTAAACCATCAGGGGAACACATTCTCCTCACTTATACTGTTCACCTGGTGACATGTCCCATGTATATTAAACCATCAGGGGAACATACTCTCTTCACATATACTATTCACCTGGTAACATGTCCCGTGTATATTAGACCATCAGGGGAACACACTCTCCTCACTTCTACTCTTCACCTGGTGACACATCCCGTGCGTGTTAAACCATCAGGGGAACACACTCTCCTCACTTATACTGCTCACCTGGTAACATGTCCCGTGTATATTAAACCATCAGGGGAACACATTCTCCTCACTTATAATGTTCACCTGGTAACATGTCCTGTGTATATTATACAATCAGGGGAACACACTCTCCTCACTTATACTGTTCACCTGGTAACATGTCCCGTGTATATTAAACCATCAGGGGAACACACTCTCCTCACTTATACTGTCCACTGGTAACATGTCCCGTGTATATTAAACCATCAGGGGAATACATTCTCCTCAGTTATACTGTTCACCTGGTAACATGTCCCGTGTATATTAAACCATCAGGGGAATACATTCTCCTCAGTTATACTGTTCACCTGCTAACATGTCCCGTGTGTATTAAACCATCAGGGGAAAGCCCTCTCCTCACTTATACTGTTCACCTGGTAACATGTCCCGTGTATATTATACCATCAGGGGAACACACTCTCCTCACTTATACTGTTCACCTGGTAACTTGTCCCGTGTATATTAAACCATCACGGGAACACACTCTCCTCACTTATACTGTTCACCTGGTAACATGTCCCGTGTATATTTAACAATCAGGGGAACACACTCTCCTCACTTATGCTGTTCACCTGGGAACATGTCCCGTGTATATTAAACAATCAGGGGAACACACTCTCCTCACTTATACTGTTCACCTGGTAACATGTCCCGTGGATATTAAACCATCAGGGGAAAGCCCTCTCATCACTTATACTGTTCACCTGGTAATATGTCCCGTGTATATTAAACCATCAGGGGAACACATTCTCCTCACTTATACTGTTCACGTAGTAACATGTCCCGTGTATATTAAACCATCAGGGGAACACACTCTCCTCACTTATACTTTTCACCTGGTAACATGTCCCGTGTAGATTAAACCATCAGGGGAACACACTCTCCTCACTGATACTGTTCACCTGGTAACATGTCCCGTGTATATTGAACCATCAGGGGAATACAGTCTCCTCACTTATATTGTTCACCTGGTAACATGTCCCGTGTATATTTAACCATCAGGGGAACACACTCGCCTCACTTATACTCGTCACCTGGTAACATGTCCCGTGTATATTGAAACATCAGGGGAATACAGTCTCCTCACTTATACTGTTCACCTGGAAACATGTCCATTGTATATTAAACCATCAGGGGAACACACTCTCCTCACTTATACTGTTCACCTGGTAACATGTCCCGCCAGTATTAAACCATCAGGGGAAGACACTCTCCTCCCTTTTCTGTTCACCTGGTAACATGTCCCGTGTGTATTAAACCATCAGGGGAACTCACTCTCCTCACTTATACTGTTCACCTGGTAACATGTCCCGTGTATATTAAACCATCAGGGGAATACATTCTCCTCACTTATACTGTTCACCAGCTAACATGTCCCGTGTATATTAAACCATCAGTGGAACACATTCTCCTCACTTATACAGTTCACCTGGTAACATGTCCCTTGTATATTAAACCATCAGGGGAAAGCCCTCTCCTCACTTATACTGTTCAGCTGGTAACATGACCCGTGTATATTAAACCATCAGGGGAACACACTGTCCTCACTTATGCTCTTCACCTGGTAACATGTCACGTGTATATTAAACCATCAGGGAAACACACTCTCCTAACTTACACTGTTCACCTGGTAACATGTCCTGTGCGTGTTAAACCATCAGGGGAACACACTCTCCTCACTTATACTGTTCACCTGGTAACATGTCCCTTGTATATTAAACCATCAGAGGAAAGCTCTCTCCTCACTTATACTGTTCAGCTGGTAACATGTCCCGTGTATATTAAAACATCAGGGGAAAGCACTCTCCTCACTCATACTGTTCACCTGGTGGCATGTCCTGTGCGTGTTAAACCATCAGGGGAACACACTCTCCTCACTTATACTGTTCACCTGGTAACATGTCCTGTGCGTGTTAAACCATCAGGGGAACACACTCTCCTCACTTATACTGTTCAGCTGGTAACATGTCCCGTGTATATTCAACCATCAGGGGAAAGCCCTGTCCTCACTTATACTGTTCACCTGGTAATATGTCCCGTGTATATTAAACCATCAGGGGAAAGCCCTCTCCTCACTTATACTGTTCACCTGGTAATATGTCCCGTGTATATTAACCATCAGGGGAACACACTCTCCTCACTTATACAGTTCACATTGTAACATGTCCCGTGTATATTAAACCATCAGGGGAACACACTCTCCTCACTTATACTTTTCACCTGGTAACATGTCCCGTGTATATTAAACCATCAGGGGAACACATTCTCCTCACTTATACTGTTCACGTTGTAACATGTCCCGTGTATATTAAACCATCAGGGGAACACACTCTCCTCACTTATACTGTTCACCTGCTAATTTGTCCCGTGTATATTGAACCATCAGGGGAACACACTCTCCTCACTTATACTGTTCACCTGGTAGCATGTCCCGTGTATTTTAAACCATCAGGGGAACAAACTCCCCTCACTTATATTGTTCACCTGGCAACATGTCCCGTGTATATTTAACCATCAGGGGAACACACTCTCCTCACTTATACTGTTCACCTGGTAACATGTCCCGTGTATATTTAACAATCAGGGGAACACACTCTCCTCACTTATACTGTTCACCTGGTAACATGTCCTGTGTGTATTAAACAATCAGGGGAAAAACCGTCTCCTCACTTATACTGTTCAGCTGGTAACATGTCCCGTTTATATTAAACCATCAGGGGAAAAACCCTCTCCTCACTTATACTGTTCAGCTGGTAACATGTCCCGTGTATATTAAACCATCAGGGGAACACACTCTCCTCACTTATACTGTTCACCTGGTAACTTGTCCCGTGTATATTAAACCATCACGGGAACACACTCTCCTCACTTATACTGTTCACCTGGTAACTTGTCCCGTGTATATTAAACCATCACGGGAACACACTCTCCTCACTTATACTGTTCACCTGGGAACATGTCCCGTGTATATTAAACCATCACGGAAACACACTCTCCTCACTTATACTGTTCACCTGGTAACCTGTCCCGTGTATATTAAACCATCACGGGAACACACTCTCCTCACTTATACTGTTCACCTGGTAACTTGTCCCGTGTATATTAAACCATCACGGGAACACACTCTCCTCACTTATACTGTTCACATGCTAACATGTCCCGTGTATATTAAACCATCACGGGAACACACTCTCCTCACTTATACTGTTCACATGCTAACATGTCCCGTGTATATTAAACCATCAGGGGAACACACTCTCCTCACGTATACCCGTCACCAGGTAACATGTCCCGTGTATATTAAACCATCAGTGGAACACATTCTCCTCACTTATACAGTTCACCTGGTAACATGTCCCTTGTATATCAAACCATCAGGGGAAAGCCCTCTCTTCACTTATACTGTTCAGCTGGTAACATGTCCCGTATATATTATACCATCAGGGGAACACACTGTCCTCACTTATACTGTTCACCAGATAACATGTCCCTTGTATATTGAACCGTCAGGGGAATAAAGTATCCTCACTTATACTCTTCACCTGGTAACATGTCCCGTGTATATTAAACCATCAGGGGAACACACTCTCCTCACTTACACTGTTCACCTGGTAACATGTCCTGTGCGTGTTAAACCATCAGGGGAACACACTCTCCTCACTTATACTGTTCACCTGGTAACATGTCCCGTGTATATTAAACCATCAGGGGAATACAGTATCCTCACTTATACTGTTCACCTGGTGACATGTCCCGTGTATATTAAACCATCAGGGGAAAGCCCTCTCCTCAATTATACTGTTCAGCTGGTAACATGTCCCGTGTATATTATACCATCAGGGGAACACACTCTCCTCACTTATACTCTTCACCTGGTAACATGTCCCGTGTATATTAAACCATCAGGGGAACACACTCTCCTCACTTACACTGTTCACCTGGTAACATGTCCTGTGCGTGTTAAACCATCAGGGGAACACACTCTCCTCACTTATACTGTTCACCTGGTAACATGTCCCGTGTATATTAAACCATCAGGGGAATACAGTATCCTCACTTATACTGTTCACCTGGTGACATGTCCCGTGTATATTAAACCATCAGGGGAAAGCCCTCTCCTCAATTATACTGTTCAGCTGGTAACATGTCCCGTGTATATTATACCATCAGGGGAACACACTCTCCTCACTTATACTGTTCACCTGGTATCATGTCCTGTGTATATTAAACCATCAGGGGAACACACTCTCCTCACTTATAATGCTCACCTGGTAACATGTCCCGTGAGTATTCAACAATGAGGGGAACACACTCTCCTCACTTATACTTTTCACCTGGTAACATGTCCCATGTATATTAAACCATCAGGGAAACACACTCACTTCACATATACTGTTCACGTTGTAACATGTCCCGTGTATATTAGACCATCAGCGGAACACACTCTCCTCACTTATACTGTTCACCTGGTAACATGTCCTGTGTATATGAAACAATCAGGGGAACACACTCTCCTCACTGATACTGTTCACCTGCTAACATGTCCCGTGTATATTAAACAATGAGGGGAAAACACTCTCCTCACTTATACTCGTCACCAGGTAACATGTCCCATGTATGTTAAGCAATCAGGGGAACACGCTCTCTTCACTTATACTGTTCACCTGGTAACATGTCCCATGTATATTAAACCATCAGGGGAACACACTCTCTTCACATATACTGTTCACCTGGTAACATGTCCCGTGTATATTAGACCATCAGGGGAACACAATCTCCTCACTTCTACTCTTCACCTGGTGACACGTCCCGTGCATGTTAAACCATCAGGGGAACACATTCTCCTCACTTACAATGCTCACCTGGTAACATGTCCCGTGAGTATTAAACAATCAGGGGAACACAATCTCCTCACTTATACTTTTCACCTGCTAACATGTCCCGTGTATATTAAACCATCAGGGTAATACATTCTCCTCACTTATACTGTTCACCTGGTAACATGTCCCGTGTATATTAAACCATCAGGGGAACACAATCTGCTCACTTAAACTGTTCACCTGGTAACATGTCCCGTGTGTATTAAACCATCAGGGGAACACACTCTCCTCACTTATACTGCTCACCTGGTGACATGTCCCGTGAGTATTAAACAATCAGGGGATCACACTATCCTCACTTATACTGTTCACCTGGTGACATGTCCCGTGTGTATAAAACAATCTGGGGAACACACTCTCCTCACTTATAAAGTTCACCTGGTGACATGTCCCGTGTGTATAAAACAATCTGGGGAACACACTCTCCTCACTTATACAGTTCACCTGGTAACATGTCCCGTTTGTATAAAAAAATCAGGGGAACACACTCTCCTCACTTATTCTGTTCACCTGGTAACATGTCCCGTGTGTATAAAAAAATCAGGGGAACTCACTCCCCTCACTTATAGATTTCACCTGGTAACATGTCCCATGTGCATTAAACAATCAGGGGAACACACTCTCTTCACTTATACTGTTCACCTGGTGACATGTCCCGTGTGTATAAAACAATCAGGGGAACACACTCTCCTCACTATTCTGTTCACCTGGTAACATGTCCCGTGTGTATTAAACAATCAGGGGAACACACTCTCCTCACTTATACTGTTCACCCGGTAACATGTCCCGTGTGCATTAAACCATTAGGGGAACACACTCTCCTCACTTATACTGTTCACCTGGGAACATGTCCCGTGCGCATTAAACAATCAGGGGAACACACTCTCCTCACTGATACTGTTCACCTGGTAACATGTCCCGTGTGCATTAAACCATCAGGGGAACACACTCTCCTCACTTATACTGTTCACCTGGGAACATGTCCCGTGCGTATTAAACAATCAGCGGAACACACTCTCTCCTGACTTATACTGTTCACCTGGTGACGTGTCCCGTGTGCATTAAACAATCAGGGGAAAACACTCTCATCACTTATTCTGTTCACCTGGTAACATGACCCTTGTGTATTAAACAATCAGGGGAATACACTCTCCTCACTTATACTGTTCACCTGGTAACATGTCCCATGTATATTAAACCATCAGTGGAGCACACTCTCTTCACTTATACTGTTCACCTGTTAACATGTCCCATGTATATGAAACCATCAGGGGTACACACTCTCCTCACTTCTGCTGTTCACCTGGTAACATGTCCCGTGTGCATTAAAAAATCAGGGGAACACACTCTCTTCACTTATACTTTTCACCTAGTGACATGTCCTGTGTATATTAAACCATCAGGGGAACACACTCTCCTCACTTATACTCTTCACCAGGTAACATGTCCTGTGAATATTAAACCATCAGGGGAACACACTCTCCTCACTTATACTGTTCACCTGGTGACATGTCCCGTGTATTTTAAACCATCAGGGGAACACACTCTGCTCACTTATACTGTTCACCTGGTGACATGTCCCGCGTATATTAAACCATCATGGGAACACACTCTCCTCACTTATAGATTTCACCTGGTAACATATCCCGTGTGCATTAAACAATCAGGGGAACACACTCTCCTCACTTATTCTGTTCTCCTGGTGACATGTCCCGTGTGTATTATACAATCAGGGGAACACACTCTCCTCACTTATACTGTTCATCTGGTAACATGTCCCGTGCGTATTAAACAATCAGGGGAATACACTCTCCTCACTTATATCGTTGACCTGGTAACATGTCCCGTGTATATTAAACAATCAGGGGAACACACTCTCCTCACTGATACTGTTCACCTGGTAACATGTCCCGTGTATATTGAACCATCAGGGGAATACAGTCTCCTCACTTATATTGTTCACCTGGTAACATGTCCCGTGTATATTTAACCATCAGGGGAACACACTCGCCTCACTTATACTCGTCACCTGGTAACATGTCCCGTGTATATTGAAACATCAGGGGAATACAGTCTCCTCACTTATACTGTTCACCTGGAAACATGTCCATTGTATATTAAACCATCAGGGGAACACACTCTCCTCACTTATACTGTTCACCTGGTAACATGTCCCGCCAGTATTAAACCATCAGGGGAAGACACTCTCCTCCCTTTTCTGTTCACCTGGTAACATGTCCCGTGTGTATTAAACCATCAGGGGAACTCACTCTCCTCACTTATACTGTTCACCTGGTAACATGTCCCGTGTATATTAAACCATCAGGGGAATACATTCTCCTCACTTATACTGTTCACCAGCTAACATGTCCCGTGTATATTAAACCATCAGTGGAACACATTCTCCTCACTTATACAGTTCACCTGGTAACATGTCCCTTGTATATTAAACCATCAGGGGAAAGCCCTCTCCTCACTTATACTGTTCAGCTGGTAACATGACCCGTGTATATTAAACCATCAGGGGAACACACTGTCCTCACTTATGCTCTTCACCTGGTAACATGTCACGTGTATATTAAACCATCAGGGAAACACACTCTCCTAACTTACACTGTTCACCTGGTAACATGTCCTGTGCGTGTTAAACCATCAGGGGAACACACTCTCCTCACTTATACTGTTCACCTGGTAACATGTCCCTTGTATATTAAACCATCAGAGGAAAGCTCTCTCCTCACTTATACTGTTCAGCTGGTAACATGTCCCGTGTATATTAAAACATCAGGGGAAAGCACTCTCCTCACTCATACTGTTCACCTGGTGGCATGTCCTGTGCGTGTTAAACCATCAGGGGAACACACTCTCCTCACTTATACTGTTCACCTGGTAACATGTCCTGTGCGTGTTAAACCATCAGGGGAACACACTCTCCTCACTTATACTGTTCAGCTGGTAACATGTCCCGTGTATATTCAACCATCAGGGGAAAGCCCTGTCCTCACTTATACTGTTCACCTGGTAATATGTCCCGTGTATATTAAACCATCAGGGGAAAGCCCTCTCCTCACTTATACTGTTCACCTGGTAATATGTCCCGTGTATATTAACCATCAGGGGAACACACTCTCCTCACTTATACAGTTCACATTGTAACATGTCCCGTGTATATTAAACCATCAGGGGAACACACTCTCCTCAATTATACTTTTCACCTGGTAACATGTCCCGTGTATATTAAACCATCAGGGGAACACATTCTCCTCACTTATACTGTTCACGTTGTAACATGTCCCGTGTATATTAAACCATCAGGGGAACACACTCTCCTCACTTATACTGTTCACCTGCTAATTTGTCCCGTGTATATTGAACCATCAGGGGAACACACTCTCCTCACTTATACTGTTCACCTGGTAGCATGTCCCGTGTATTTTAAACCATCAGGGGAACAAACTCCCCTCACTTATATTGTTCACCTGGCAACATGTCCCGTGTATATTTAACCATCAGGGGAACACACTCTCCTCACTTATACTGTTCACCTGGTAACATGTCCCGTGTATATTTAACAATCAGGGGAACACACTCTCCTCACTTATACTGTTCACCTGGTAACATGTCCTGTGTGTATTAAACAATCAGGGGAAAAACCGTCTCCTCACTTATACTGTTCAGCTGGTAACATGTCCCGTTTATATTAAACCATCAGGGGAAAAACCCTCTCCTCACTTATACTGTTCAGCTGGTAACATGTCCCGTGTATATTAAACCATCAGGGGAACACACTCTCCTCACTTATACTGTTCACCTGGTAACTTGTCCCGTGTATATTAAACCATCACGGGAACACACTCTCCTCACTTATACTGTTCACCTGGTAACTTGTCCCGTGTATATTAAACCATCACGGGAACACACTCTCCTCACTTATACTGTTCACCTGGGAACATGTCCCGTGTATATTAAACCATCACGGAAACACACTCTCCTCACTTATACTGTTCACCTGGTAACCTGTCCCGTGTATATTAAACCATCACGGGAACACACTCTCCTCACTTATACTGTTCACCTGGTAACTTGTCCCGTGTATATTAAACCATCACGGGAACACACTCTCCTCACTTATACTGTTCACATGCTAACATGTCCCGTGTATATTAAACCATCACGGGAACACACTCTCCTCACTTATACTGTTCACATGCTAACATGTCCCGTGTATATTAAACCATCAGGGGAACACACTCTCCTCACGTATACCCGTCACCAGGTAACATGTCCCGTGTATATTAAACCATCAGTGGAACACATTCTCCTCACTTATACAGTTCACCTGGTAACATGTCCCTTGTATATCAAACCATCAGGGGAAAGCCCTCTCTTCACTTATACTGTTCACCAGATAACATGTCCCTTGTATATTGAACCGTCAGGGGAATAAAGTATCCTCACTTATACTCTTCACCTGGTAACATGTCCCGTGTATATTAAACCATCAGGGGAACACACTCTCCTCACTTACACTGTTCACCTGGTAACATGTCCTGTGCGTGTTAAACCATCAGGGGAACACACTCTCCTCACTTATACTGTTCACCTGGTAACATGTCCCGTGTATATTAAACCATCAGGGGAATACAGTATCCTCACTTATACTGTTCACCTGGTGACATGTCCCGTGTATATTAAACCATCAGGGGAAAGCCCTCTCCTCAATTATACTGTTCAGCTGGTAACATGTCCCGTGTATATTATACCATCAGGGGAACACACTCTCCTCACTTATACTGTTCACCTGGTATCATGTCCTGTGTATATTAAACCATCAGGGGAACACACTCTCCTCACTTATAATGCTCACCTGGTAACATGTCCCGTGAGTATTCAACAATGAGGGGAACACACTCTCCTCACTTATACTTTTCACCTGATAACATGTCCCATGTATATTAAACCATCAGGGAAACACACTCACTTCACATATACTGTTCACGTTGTAACATGTCCCGTGTATATTAGACCATCAGCGGAACACACTCTCCTCACTTATACTGTTCACCTGGTAACATGTCCTGTGTATATGAAACAATCAGGGGAACACACTCTCCTCACTGATACTGTTCACCTGCTAACATGTCCCGTGTATATTAAACAATGAGGGGAAAACACTCTCCTCACTTATACTCGTCACCAGGTAACATGTCCCATGTATGTTAAGCAATCAGGGGAACACGCTCTCTTCACTTATACTGTTCACCTGGTAACATGTCCCATGTATATTAAACCATCAGGGGAACACACTCTCTTCACATATACTGTTCACCTGGTAACATGTCCCGTGTATATTAGACCATCAGGGGAACACAATCTCCTCACTTCTACTCTTCACCTGGTGACACGTCCCGTGCATGTTAAACCATCAGGGGAACACATTCTCCTCACTTACAATGCTCACCTGGTAACATGTCCCGTGAGTATTAAACAATCAGGGGAACACAATCTCCTCACTTATACTTTTCACCTGCTAACATGTCCCGTGTATATTAAACCATCAGGGTAATACATTCTCCTCACTTATACTGTTCACCTGGTAACATGTCCCGTGTATATTAAACCATCAGGGGAACACAATCTGCTCACTTAAACTGTTCACCTGGTAACATGTCCCGTGTGTATTAAACCATCAGGGGAACACACTCTCCTCACTTATACTGCTCACCTGGTGACATGTCCCGTGAGTATTAAACAATCAGGGGATCACACTATCCTCACTTATACTGTTCACCTGGTGACATGTCCCGTGTGTATAAAACAATCTGGGGAACACACTCTCCTCACTTATAAAGTTCACCTGGTGACATGTCCCGTGTGTATAAAACAATCTGGGGAACACACTCTCCTCACTTATACAGTTCACCTGGTAACATGTCCCGTTTGTATAAAAAAATCAGGGGAACACACTCTCCTCACTTATTCTGTTCACCTGGTAACATGTCCCGTGTGTATAAAAAAATCAGGGGAACTCACTCCCCTCACTTATAGATTTCACCTGGTAACATGTCCCATGTGCATTAAACAATCAGGGGAACACACTCTCTTCACTTATACTGTTCACCTGGTGACATGTCCCGTGTGTATAAAACAATCAGGGGAACACACTCTCCTCACTATTCTGTTCACCTGGTAACATGTCCCGTGTGTATTAAACAATCAGGGGAACACACTCTCCTCACTTATACTGTTCACCCGGTAACATGTCCCGTGTGCATTAAACCATTAGGGGAACACACTCTCCTCACTTATACTGTTCACCTGGGAACATGTCCCGTGCGCATTAAACAATCAGGGGAACACACTCTCCTCACTGATACTGTTCACCTGGTAACATGTCCCGTGTGCATTAAACCATCAGGGGAACACACTCTCCTCACTTATACTGTTCACCTGGGAACATGTCCCGTGCGTATTAAACAATCAGCGGAACACACTCTCTCCTGACTTATACTGTTCACCTGGTGACGTGTCCCGTGTGCATTAAACAATCAGGGGAAAACACTCTCATCACTTATTCTGTTCACCTGGTAACATGACCCTTGTGTATTAAACAATCAGGGGAATACACTCTCCTCACTTATACTGTTCACCTGGTAACATGTCCCATGTATATTAAACCATCAGTGGAGCACACTCTCTTCACTTATACTGTTCACCTGTTAACATGTCCCATGTATATGAAACCATCAGGGGTACACACTCTCCTCACTTCTGCTGTTCACCTGGTAACATGTCCCGTGTGCATTAAAAAATCAGGGGAACACACTCTCTTCACTTATACTTTTCACCTAGTGACATGTCCTGTGTATATTAAACCATCAGGGGAACACACTCTCCTCACTTATACTCTTCACCAGGTAACATGTCCTGTGAATATTAAACCATCAGGGGAACACACTCTCCTCACTTATACTGTTCACCTGGTGACATGTCCCGTGTATTTTAAACCATCAGGGGAACACACTCTGCTCACTTATACTGTTCACCTGGTGACATGTCCCGCGTATATTAAACCATCATGGGAAGACACTCTCCTCACTTATAGATTTCACCTGGTAACATATCCCGTGTGCATTAAACAATCAGGGGAACACACTCTCCTCACTTATTCTGTTCTCCTGGTGACATGTCCCGTGTGTATTATACAATCAGGGGAACACACTCTCCTCACTTATACTGTTCATCTGGTAACATGTCCCGTGCGTATTAAACAATCAGGGGAATACACTCTCCTCACTTATATCGTTGACCTGGTAACATGTCCCGTGTATATTAAACAATCAGGGGAACACACTCTCCTCACTTATACTGTTCACCTGGTAACATGTCCCGTGTGTATTAAACAATCAGGGGAACACACTCTCCTCACTTATACTGTTCACCTGGTAACATGTCCCGTGTGTATTAAACAATCAGGGGAACACACTCGCCTCACTTATACTGTTCACCTGGTGACGTGTCCCTTGTATATTAAACAATCAGGGGAACACACTCTCCTCACTTAAACTGTTCACCTGGTAACATGTCCCGTGTGTATTAAACAATCAGGGGAATACACTCTTCTCACTTATACTGTTCACCTGGTAACATGTCCCGTGTGTATTAAACAATCAGGGGAACACACTCTCCTCACTTATACTGTTCACCTGGTGACGTGTCCCTTGTATATTAAACAATCAGGGGACCACACTCTCCTCACTTATACTGTTCACCTGGTGACGTGTCCCGTGTGCATTAAACAATCAGGGGAACACATTCTCTTCACTTATACTGTTCATCTGGTAACATGTCCCGTGCGTATTAAACAATCAGGGGAACAGACTCTCCTCTCTTATACTGTTCTTCTGGTAACATGTCCCGTGTGCATTAAACAATCAGGGGAACACACTCTCCTCACTTATACTGTGCATCTGGTAACATGTCCCGTGCGTATTAAACTATCAGGGGAACACACTCTCCTCAATTATGCTGTTCACCTGGTGACATGTCCTGTGTATTTTAATCCATCAGGGGAACACACTCTCCTCAATTATACTCTTCACCTGGTAACATGTCCTGTGTATTTTAATCCATCAGGGGAACACACTCTCCTCACTTCTACTGTTCACCTGGTAACATGTCTCGTGTGCATGAAAAAATCAGGGGAACACACTCTCCTCACTTATACTGTTCATCTGGTAACATGTCCCGTGCGTATTAAACAATCAGGGGAACAGACTCTCCTCTCTTATACTGTTCTTCTGGTAACATGTCCCGTGTGCATTAAACAATCAGGGGAACACACTCTCCTCACTTATACTGTTCTTCTGGTAACATGTCCCGTGTGCATTAAACAATCAGGGGAACGCACTCTCCTCACTTCTACTGTTCATCTGGTAACATGTCCCGTGCGTATTAAACTATCAGGGGAACACACTCTCCTCACTTATACTGTTCATCTGGTAACATGTCCCGTGCGTATTAAACTATCAGGGGAACACACTCTCCTCACTTATACTGTTCACCTGGTGACGTGTCCCGTGTGCATTAAACAATCAGGGGAACACATTCTCTTCACTTATACTGTTCACCTGGTGACATGTCCCGTGCGTATTAAACCATCAGGGGAACACACTCTCCTCTCTTATACTGTTCACCTGGTGACATGTCCCGTGCGTATTAAACTATCAGGGGAACACACTCTCCTCACTTATACTTGTCACCTGGTAACATGTCCCGTGTGCATTAAACAATCAGGGGAACACATTCTCCTCACTTATACTGTTCATCTGGTAACATGTCCCGTGCGTATTAAACAATCAGGGGAACTCACTCTCCTCACTTATACTGTTCACCTGGTAACGTGTCCCGTGTGCATTAAACAATCAGGGGAACACATTCTCTTCACTTATACTGTTCATCTGGTAACATGTCCCGTGCGTATTAAACAATCAGGGGAACTCACTCTCCTCACTTATACTGTTCACCTGGTAACGTGTCCCGTGTGCATTAAACAATCAGGGGAACACATTCTCTTCACTTATACTGTTCATCTGGTAACATGTCCCGTGTGCATTAAACAATCAGGGGAACACATTCTCTTCGCTTATACTGTTCACCTGGTGACATGTCCCGTGTGCATTAAACCATCAGGGGAACACACTCTCCACAATTATACTGTTCACCTGGTGACGTGTCCCGTTTGCATTAAACAATCAGGGGAACACACTCTCCTCACTTATACTGTTCACCTGGTGACGTGTCCCGTGTGTATTAAACAATCAGGGGAACACACTCTCCTCAAATATACTTTTCACCTGGTAACATGTCCCGTGTGCATTAAACAATCAGGGGAAAACACTCTCCTCACTATACTGTTCACCTGGTAACATGTCCTGTGTATATTAAACCATCAGGGGAACACACTCTCCTCACTTATACTGGTCACCTGTTAACATGTCCCGTGCGTATTAAACAATCAGGGGAATACACTCTACTCACTTACACTGTTCACCTGGTAACATGTTCCGTGTATATTAAATAATCAGGGGAACACACTCTCCTCACTTATACTGTTCATCTGGTAACATGTCCCGTGCGTATTAAACCATCAGGGGAACACACTCTCCTCACTTATACTGTTCACCTGGTAACATGTCCCGTGTATATTAAATAATCAGGGGAACACACTCTCCTCACTTATACTGTTCACCAGGTGACATGTCCCGTGTGCATTAAACAATCAGGGGAAAGCACTCTCCTCACTTCTACTGTTCACCTGGTATCATGTCCCGTGCGTATTAAACAATCAGGGGAACACACTCTCCTCACTTATACTGTTCACCTGGTGACGTGTCCAGTGTGCAATAAACAATCAGGGGAAAACACTCTCCTCACTTATACGGTTCACCTGGTAACATGTCCCGTGTATATTAAACCATCAGGGGAAAACAATCTCCTCACTTATACTGTTCACCTGTTGACATGTTCGTGCGTATTAAACAATCAGGGGAACACACTCTCCTCACTTATACTGTTCATCTGGTAACATGTCCCGTGCGTATTAAACAATCAGGGGAAAACACTCTCCTCACATATACTGTTCACCTGGTAACATGTCTTGTGTATATTAAACAATCAGGGGAACTCACTCTCCTCACTTATACTGTTCACCTGGTAACATGTCCTGTGTATATTATACCATCAGGGGAACACACTCTCCTCACTTATACTGTTCACCTGGTAACATGTCTTGTGTATATTAAACAATCAGGGGAACTCACTCTCCTCACTTATACTGTTCACCTGGTAACATGACCCGTGCATATTAAGCCATCTGGGGAACACACTCTCTTCACTTATACTCTTCACCTGGTCACATGTCCTGTGTATTTTAATCCATCAGGGGAACACACTCTCCTCACTTATACTGTTCATCTGGTAACATGTCCCGTGCGTATTAAACTATCAGGGGAACACACTCTCCTCAATTATACTGTTCACCTGGTGACATGTCCCGTGCGTATTAAACAATCAGGGGAACACACTCTCCTCTCTTATACTGTTCTTCTGGTAACATGTCCCGTGTGCATTAAACAATCAGGGGAACACACTCTCCTCACTTCTACTGTTCATCTGGTAACATGTCCCGTGCGTATTAAACTATCAGGGGAACACACTCTCCTCACTTATACTGTTCACCTGGTGACATGTCCCGTGTATATTAAACAATCAGGGGAACACACTCTCCTCACTTATACTGTTTACCTGGTAACATGTCCCGTGTATATTAAACCATCAGGGGAACACACTCTCCTCTCTTATACTGTTCATCTGGTAACATGTCCCGTGCGTATTAAACTATCAGGGGAACACACTCTCCTCACTTATACTTGTCACCTGGTAACATGTCCCGTGTGCATTAAACAATCAGGGGAACACATTCTCCTCACTTATACTGTTCATCTGGTAACATGTCCCGTGCGTATTAAACAATCAGGGGAACTCACTCTCCTCACTTATACTGTTCATCTGGTAACATGTCCCGTGCGGATTAAACTATCAGGGGAACACACTCTCCACAATTATACTGTTCACCTGGTGACGTGTCCCGTTTGCATTAAACAATCAGGGGAACACACTCTCCTCACTTATACTGTTCACCTGGTGACGTGTCCCGTGTGTATTAAACAATCAGGGGAACACACTCTCCTCAAATATACTTTTCACCTGGTAACATGTCCCGTGTGCATTAAACAATCAGGGGAAAACACTCTCCTCACTATACTGTTCACCTGGTAACATGTCCTGTGTATATTAAACCATCAGGGGAACACACTCTCCTCACTTATACTGGTCACCTGTTAACATGTCCCGTGCGTATTAAACAATCAGGGGAATACACTCTACTCACTTACACTGTTCACCTGGTAACATGTCCCGTGTATATTAAATAATCAGGGGAACACACTCTCCTCACTTATACTGTTCATCTGGTAACATGTCCCGTGCGTATTAAACCATCAGGGGAACACACTCTCCTCACTTATACTGTTCACCTGGTGACATGTCCTGTGTATATTAAACAATCAGTGGAACACAACCTCCTCACTTACACTGTTCACCTGGTAACATGTCCCGTGTATATTAAATAATCAGGGGAACACACTCTCCTCACTTATACTGTTCACCAGGTGACATGTCCCGTGTGCATTAAACAATCAGGGGAAAGCACTCTCCTCACTTCTACTGTTCACCTGGTAACATGTCCCGTGCGTATTAAACAATCAGGGGAACACACTCTCCTCACTTATACTGTTCACCTGGTGACGTGTCCCGTGTGCAATAAACAATCAGGGGAAAACACTCTCCTCACTTATACGGTTCACCTGGTAACATGTCCCGTGTATATTAAACCATCAGGGGAAAACAATCTCCTCACTTATACTGTTCACCTGTTGACATGTCCCGTGCGTATTAAACAATCAGGGGAACACACTCTCCTCACTTATACTGTTCATCTGGTAACATGTCCCGTGCGTATTAAACAATCAGGGGAAAACACTCTCCTCACATATACTGTTCACCTGGTAACATGTCTTGTGTATATTAAACAATCAGGGGAACTCACTCTCCTCACTTATACTGTTCACCTGGTAACATGTCCTGTGTATATTAAACCATCAGGGGAACACACTCTCCTCACTTATACTGTTCACCTGGTAACATGTCTTGTGTATATTAAACAATCAGGGGAACTCACTCTCCTCACTTATACTGTTCACCTGGTAACATGACCCGTGCATATTAAGCCATCTGGGGAACACACTCTCTTCAATTATACTTTTCACCGAGTGACATGTCCTGTGCATATTAAACCATCAGTGGAACACACTCTCCTCACTTATACTCTTCACCAGGTAACATGTCCTGTGAATATTAAACCATCAGGGGAACACACTCTCCTCACTTATACTGTTCACCTGGTGACATGTCCCGGCTATATTAAACCATCATGGGAACACACTATCCTCACTTATACTGTTCACCTTATGACATGTCCCACGTATATTAAACCATCAGTGGAACACCCTCTCCTCACTTATACTGTTCACCAGGGAACATGTCCCGTCTAAGTTAAACCATCATGGGAACTCAGTCTCCTCACTTATAGATTTCACCTGGTAACATGTCCCGTGTGTATTAAACAATCAGGGGAACACACTCTCCTCACTCATACTATTCACCTTGTAACATGTCCCATGTGTATTAAACAATCAGGGGAACACACTCTCCTCACTTATACTCTTCACCTGGTAACATGTCCCGTGCGTATTAAACAATCAGGGGAACACACTCTCCTCACTTATACTGTTCACCTGGTGACGTGTCCCGTGTGCATTAAACAATCAGGGGAAAACACTCTCCTCACTTATACTGTTCACCTGGTAACATGACCCGTGTGTATTAAACAATCAGGGGAAAACACTCTCCTCACTTCTACTGTTCATCTGGTAACATGTCCCGTGCGTATTAAACTATCAGGGGAACACACTCTCCTCACTTATACTGTTCACCTGGTGACGTGTCCCGTGTATATTAAACAATCAGGGGAACACACTCTCCTCACTTATACTGTTCACCTGGTAACATGTCCCGTGTATATTAAACCATCAGGGGAACACACTCTCCTCTCTTATACTGTTCATCTGGTAACATGTCCCGTGCGTATTAAACTATCAGGGGAACACATTCTCCTCACTTATACTGTTCTTCTGGTAACATGCCCCGTGTGCATTAAACAATCAGGGGAACACATTCTCCTCACTTATACTGTTCATCTGGTAACATGTCCCGTGCGTATTAAACAATCAGGGGAACTCACTCTCCTCACTTATACTGTTCATCTGGTAACATGTCCCGTGCGGATTAAACTATCAGGGGAACACACTCTCCACAATTACACTGTTCACCTGGTGACGTGTCCCGTTTGCATTAAACAATCAGGGGAACACACTCTCCTCACTTATACTGTTCACCTGGTGACGTGTCCCGTGTGTATTAAACAATCAGGGGAACACACTCTCCTCAAATATACTTTTCACCTGGTAACATGTCCCGTGTGCATTAAACAATCAGGGGAAAACACTCTCCTCACTATACTGGTCACCTGGTAACATGTCCCGTGCGTATTAAACAATCAGGGGAATACACTCTACTCACTTACACTGTTCACCTGGTAACATGTCCCGTGTATATTAAATAATCAGGGGAACACACTCTCCTCACTTATACTGTTCATCTGGTAACATGTCCCGTGCGTATTAAACCATCAGGGGAACACACTCTCCTCACTTATACTGTTCATCTGGTAACATGTCCCGTGCGTATTAAACAATCAGGGGAAAACACTCTCCTCACTATACTGGTCACCTGGTAACATGTCCCGTGCGTATTAAACAATCAGGGGAATACACTCTACTCACTTACACTGTTCACCTGGTAACATGTCCCGTGTATATTAAATAATCAGGGGAACACACTCTCCTCACTTATACTGTTCATCTGGTAACATGTCCCGTGCGTATTAAACCATCAGGGGAACACACTCTCCTCACTTATACTGTTCACCTGGTAACATGTCCCGTGCGTATTAAACAATCAGGGGAATACACTCTACTCACTTACACTGTTCACCTGGTAACATGTCCCGTGTATATTAAATAATCAGGGGAACACACTCTCCTCACTTATACTGTTCATCTGGTAACATGTCCCGTGCGTATTAAACCATCAGGGGAACACATTCTCCTCACTTATACTGTTCACCTGGTGACATGTCCTGTGTATATTAAACAATCAGTGGAACACAACCTCCTCACTTATACTGTTCACCTGGTAACATGTCCCGTGTATATTAAACTATCAGGGGAACACACTCTCCTCACTTACATTGTTCACCTGGTAACATGTCCCGTGTATATTAAATAATCAGGGGAACACACTCTCCTCACTTATACTGTTCACCAGGTGACATGTCCCGTGTGCATTAAACAATCAGGGGAAAGCACTCTCCTCACTTCTACTGTTCACCTGGTATCATGTCCCGTGCGTATTAAACAATCAGGGGAACACACTCTCCTCACTTATACTGTTCACCTGGTGACATGTCCCGTGCGTATTAAACAATCAGGGGAACACACTCTCCTCACTTATACTGTTCATCTGGTAACATGTCCCGTGCGTATTAAACAATCAGGGGAAAAAGCACTCCTCACATATACTGTTCACCTGGTAACATGTCTTGTGTATATTAAACAATCAGGGGAACTCACTCTCCTCACTTATACTGATCACCTGGTAACATGTCCCGTGCGGATTAAACTATCAGGGGAACACACTCTCCACAATTATACTGTTCACCTGGTGACGTGTCCCGTTTGCATTAAACAATCAGGGGAACTCACTCTCCTCACTTATACTGATCACCTGGTAACATGTCCCGTGCGGATTAAACTATCAGGGGAACACACTCTCCACAATTATACTGTTCACCTGGTGACATGTCCCGTGTGCATTAAACAATCAGGGGAAAGCACTCTCCTCACTTCTACTGTTCACCTGGTATCATGTCCCGTGCGTATTAAACAATCAGGGGAACACACTCTCCTCACTTATACTGTTCACCTGGTGACGTGTCCCGTGTGTATTAAACAATCAGGGGAACACACTCTCCTCAAATATACTTTTCACCTGGTAACATGTCCCGTGTGCATTAAACAATCAGGGGAAAACACTCTCCTCACTATACTGTTCACCTGGTAACATGTCCTGTGTATATTAAACCATCAGGGGAACACACTCTCCTCACTTATACTGGTCACCTGTTAACATGTCCCGTGCGTATTAAACAATCAGGGGAATACACTCTCCTCACTTATACTGTTCACCTGGTGACATGTCCTGTGTATATTAAACAATCAGTGGAACACAACCTCCTCACTTACACTGTTCACCTGGTAACATGTCCCGTGTATATTAAATAATCAGGGGAACACACTCTCCTCACTTATACTGTTCACCAGGTGACATGTCCCGTGTGCATTAAACAATCAGGGGAAAGCACTCTCCTCACTTCTACTGTTCACCTGGTAACATGTCCCGTGCGTATTAAACAATCAGGGGAACACACTCTCCTCACTTATACTGTTCACCTGGTGACGTGTCCCGTGTGCAATAAACAATCAGGGGAAAACACTCTCCTCACTTATACGGTTCACCTGGTAACATGTCCCGTGTATATTAAACCATCAGGGGAAAACAATCTCCTCACTTATACTGTTCACCAGGTGACATGTCCCGTGTGCATTAAACAATCAGGGGAAAGCACTCTCCTCACTTCTACTGTTCACCTGGTAACATGTCCCGTGCGTATTAAACAATCAGGGGAACACACTCTCCTCACTTATACTGTTCATCTGGTAACATGTCCCGTGCGTATTAAACAATCAGGGGAAAACACTCTCCTCACATATACTGTTCACCTGGTAACATGTCTTGTGTATATTAAACAATCAGGGGAACTCACTCTCCTCACTTATACTGTTCACCTGGTAACATGTCCTGTGTATATTAAACCATCAGGGGAACACACTCTCCTCACTTATACTGTTCACCTGGTAACATGTCTTGTGTATATTAAACAATCAGGGGAACTCACTCTCCTCACTTATACTGTTCACCTGGTAACATGACCCGTGCATATTAAGCCATCTGGGGAACACACTCTCTTCAATTATACTTTTCACCGAGTGACATGTCCTGTGCATATTAAACCATCAGTGGAACACACTCTCCTCACTTATACTCTTCACCAGGTAACATGTCCTGTGAATATTAAACCATCAGGGGAACACACTCTCCTCACTTATACTGTTCACCTGGTGACATGTCCCGGCTATATTAAACCATCATGGGAACACACTATCCTCACTTATACTGTTCACCTTATGACATGTCCCACGTATATTAAACCATCAGTGGAACACCCTCTCCTCACTTATACTGTTCACCAGGGAACATGTCCCGTCTAAGTTAAACCATCATGGGAACTCAGTCTCCTCACTTATAGATTTCACCTGGTAACATGTCCCGTGTGTATTAAACAATCAGGGGAACACACTCTCCTCACTCATACTATTCACCTTGTAACATGTCCCATGTGTATTAAACAATCAGGGGAACACACTCTCCTCACTTATACTCTTCACCTGGTAACATGTCCCGTGCGTATTAAACAATCAGCGGAACACACTCTCCTCACTTATACTGTTCACCTGGTGACGTGTCCCGTGTGCATTAAACAATCAGGGGAAAACACTCTCCTCACTTATACTGTTCACCTGGTAACATGACCCGTGTGTATTAAACAATCAGGGGAAAACACTCTCCTCACTTCTACTGTTCATCTGGTAACATGTCCCGTGCGTATTAAACTATCAGGGGAACACACTCTCCTCACTTATACTGTTCACCTGGTGACGTGTCCCGTGTATATTAAACAATCAGGGGAACACACTCTCCTCACTTATACTGTTCACCTGGTAACATGTCCCGTGTATATTAAACCATCAGGGGAACACACTCTCCTCTCTTATACTGTTCATCTGGTAACATGTCCCGTGCGTATTAAACTATCAGGGGAACACATTCTCCTCACTTATACTGTTCTTCTGGTAACATGCCCCGTGTGCATTAAACAATCAGGGGAACACATTCTCCTCACTTATACTGTTCATCTGGTAACATGTCCCGTGCGTATTAAACAATCAGGGGAACTCACTCTCCTCACTTATACTGTTCATCTGGTAACATGTCCCGTGCGGATTAAACTATCAGGGGAACACACTCTCCACAATTACACTGTTCACCTGGTGACGTGTCCCGTTTGCATTAAACAATCAGGGGAACACACTCTCCTCACTTATACTGTTCACCTGGTGACGTGTCCCGTGTGTATTAAACAATCAGGGGAACACACTCTCCTCAAATATACTTTTCACCTGGTAACATGTCCCGTGTGCATTAAACAATCAGGGGAAAACACTCTCCTCACTATACTGGTCACCTGGTAACATGTCCCGTGCGTATTAAACAATCAGGGGAATACACTCTACTCACTTACACTGTTCACCTGGTAACATGTCCCGTGTATATTAAATAATCAGGGGAACACACTCTCCTCACTTATACTGTTCATCTGGTAACATGTCCCGTGCGTATTAAACCATCAGGGGAACACACTCTCCTCACTTATACTGTTCACCTGGTAACATGTCCCGTGCGTATTAAACAATCAGGGGAATACACTCTACTCACTTACACTGTTCACCTGGTAACATGTCCCGTGTATATTAAATAATCAGGGGAACACACTCTCCTCACTTATACTGTTCATCTGGTAACATGTCCCGTGCGTATTAAACCATCAGGGGAACACATTCTCCTCACTTATACTGTTCACCTGGTGACATGTCCTGTGTATATTAAACAATCAGTGGAACACAACCTCCTCACTTATACTGTTCACCTGGTAACATGTCCCGTGTATATTAAACCATCAGGGGAACACACTCTCCTCACTTACATTGTTCACCTGGTAACATGTCCCGTGTATATTAAATAATCAGGGGAACACAATCTCCTCACTTATACTGTTCACCTGGTAACATGTCCCGTGTATATTAAACCATCAGGGGAACACACTCTCCTCACTTATACTGTTCACCAGGTGACATGTCCCGTGTGCATTAAACAATCAGGGGAAAGCACTCTCCTCACTTCTACTGTTCACCTGGTATCATGTCCCGTGCGTATTAAACAATCAGGGGAACACACTCTCCTCACTTATACTGTTCACCTGGTGACATGTCCCGTGCGTATTAAACAATCAGGGGAACACACTCTCCTCACTTATACTGTTCATCTGGTAACATGTCCCGTGCGTATTAAACAATCAGGGGAAAAAGCACTCCTCACATATACTGTTCACCTGGTAACATGTCTTGTGTATATTAAACAATCAGGGGAACTCACTCTCCTCACTTATACTGATCACCTGGTAACATGACCCGTGCATATTAAGCCATCTGGGGAACACACTCTCTTCAATTATACTTTTCACCTAGTGACATGTCCTGTGCATATTAAACCATCAGGGGAACTCACTCTCCTCACTTATACTCTTCACCAGGTAACATATCCCGTGAGTATTAAACAATCAGGGGAACACACTCTCCTCACTTATACTGTTCACCTGGGAACATGTCCCGTGTATATTAAACAATCAGGGGAACATACTCTCCTCACTTAGACAGTTCACCTGGTAACAAGTCCTGTGTATATTAAACCATCAGGGGAACACACTCTCCTCACTTATACTGTTCACCTTGTAACATGTCCTGTGTATATTAAAACATCAGGGGAACACACTCTCCTCACTTATACTGTTCACCTGGTAACATGTCCCATGAATATTAAACCATCAGGGGAACACAATCTCCTCACTTACACTGTTCACCTGGTAACATGTCCCGTGTATATTAAACCATCAGGGGAACACAGTCTCCTCACTTATACTGTTCACCTGGGAACATGTCCCGTGTATATTAAACAATCAGGGGAATATACTCTCCTCACTTATACTGTTCACCTGGTAACATGTCCCATGAATATTAAACCATCAGGGGAACACACTCTCCTCACTTACACTGTTCACCTGGTAACATGTCCCGTGTATATTGAACGATCAGGGGAACACAGTCTCCTCACTTATACTGTTCACCTGGTGACATGTCCTGTGTGCATTAAACAATCAGGGGAACACACTCCCCTCTTTTATACTGTTCACCTGGTAACATGTCCCATGTATATTAAACCATCAGGGGAACACACTCTCCTCACTTACAGTGATCACTTGTTAACATGTCCCGTGTATATTATACAATCAGGGGAACAAACTCTCCTCACTTACACTGTTCACCTGGTAACATGTCCCGTGTGTATTAAACCATCAGGGGAACACACTCTCCTCACTTATACTGTTCACCTGGTAACATGTCCAGTGTGTATTAAACCATCAGGGGAACACACTCTCCTCACTTACACTGTTCACCTGGTAACATGGCCTGTGTGTATTAAACAATCAGGGGAACACACTCTCCTCACTTATACTGTTCACCTCGTAACATGGCCCGTGTGTATTAAACCATCAGGGGAACACACTCTCCTCACTTATACTGTTCACCTGGTGACATGTCCTGTGTGTATTAAACAATGAGGGGAACACCCTCTCCTCACTTATACTGTTTACCTGGTAACATGTCCAGTGTGTATTAAACCATCAGGGGAACACACTCTCCTCACTTATACTGTTCACCTGGTAACATGTCCCGTGTGTATTAAACCATCAGGGGAACACACTCTCCTCACTTATACTGTTCACCTGGTAACATGTCCAGTGTGTATTAAACCATCAGGGGAACACACTCTCCTCACTTATACTGTTCACCTGGTAACATGTCCCGTGTGTATTAAACCATCAGGGGAACACACTCTCCTCACTTATACTGTTCACCTGGTAACATGTCCTGTGTGTATTAAACAATCAGGGGAATTCACTCCCCTCACTTATACTGTTCACCTGGTAACATGCCCCGTGCGTGTCAAACCATCAGGGGAACACTCTCTCCTCACTGATACTGTTCACCAGTTGACATGTCCTGTGTGTATTAAACCATCAGGGGAACACAATCTCCTCACTTATGCTGTTCACTTGGTTACATGTCCCGTGTGTATTAAACAATCAGGGGAACACAATCTCCTCACTTATACTGTTCACCTGGTAACATGTCCCATGTATATTAAACCATCAGGGGAACACATCTCCTCACTTATACTGTTCACCTGGTAACATGTCCCGTGTGTATAAAACAATCAGGGGAACACTCCCTCTTCACTTATGCTGTTCACCTGGTAACATGTCCCGCGCATATTAAACCATCAGTGGAACACACTCTCCTCACTTCTACTCTTCACCTGGTGACACATCCCGTCAGTATGAAACAATCATTGGATCACAGTCTCCTCACTTATACTGTTCACCTGGTAACATGTCCCGTGAGTATTAAACAATCAGGGGAACACACTCTCCTTACTTATACTGTTCACCTGGTAACATGTCCTGTGTATATTAAACCATCAGGGGAACACATTCTCCTCACTTATACTGTTCACCTGCTAACATGTCCCGTGTATATTAAACCATCAGGGGAATACAGTCTCCTCACTTATACTGTTCACCTGGTAACATGCCCTGTGTATATTAAACCATCAGGGGAACACATTCTCCTCACTTATACTGTTCACCTGCTAACATGTCCCGTGAGTATTAAACAATCAGGGGAACACAATCTCCTCACTTCTACTGTTCACCTGGTAACATGTCCCGTGTATATTAAACCATCAGGGGAATACAGTCTCCTCACTTATACTGTTCACCTGGTAACATGCCCTGTGTATATTAAACCATCAGGGGAACACACTCTCCTCACTTATACTGTTCACCTGGTAACATGTCCCGTGTGTATTAAACCATCAGGGGAACACACTCTGCTCACTTATACTGTTCACCTGGTAACATGTCCCGTGTATATTAAACCATCAGGGGAACACATAATCCTCATTTATACTGTTCACCTGCTAACATGTCCCGTGTATATTAAAACATCAGGGGAACACAATCTCCTCACTTATACTGTTCATCTGGAAACATGTCCCGTGTATATTAAACCGTCAGGGGAACACACTCTCCTCACTTATACTGTTCGCCTGGTAACGTGTCCCGTGTATATTTAACAATCAGGGGAACACAATCTGCTCACTTATACTGTTCACCTCGTAACATGTCCCGTGTATATTAAACCATCAGGGGAATACCGTCTCCTCACTTATACTGTTCACCTGGTAACATGTCCCGTGTATATTAAACCATCAGCGGAACACACTCTCCTCACTTATACTGTTCACCTGGTAACATGTCCCGTGTATATTAAACCATCAGGGGAAAGCACTCTCCTCACTTATACTGTTCACCTGGTAACATGTCCCGTGTATATTAAACCATCAGGGGAACACACTCTCCTCACTTATACTGATCACCTGGTGACATGTCCCGTGTGTATTAAACCATCAGGGAAACACACTCTCCTCACTTATACTGTTTACGTGGTAACATGTCCCTTGCGTGTTATTCAATCAGGGGAACACACTCTCATCACTTATACTGTTCACCTGGTAACATGTCCCGTGCGTGTTAAACCATCAGGGGAACACACTCTCCTCACTTATACTGTTCACCTGGTGACATGTCCCGTGCGTACTAAACAGTCAGGGTAACAATCTCTCCTCACTTATACTGTTCACCTGGCAACATGTCCCGTGTCTACTAAACGATCAGGGGAACACACTCTCCTAATTTATATTTTTCACCTGGAAACATGTCCCGTGTATATTAAACCATCAGGGAAAGCAGTCTCCTCACTTATACTGTTCACCTGGGAACATGTCCTGTGTATATTAAACCATCAGGGGAACACACTCTCCTCACTTATACTGTTCACCTGGTAACATGTCCCGTGTATATTAAACCATCAGGGGAACACACTCTCCTCACTTATACTGTTCACCTGGTAACAAGTCCCATGTATATTAAACCATCAGGGGAAAGCCCTCTCCTCACTTATACTGTTCAATTGGTGACATGTCACGTGTGTATTAAACAATCAGGGGAACACACTCTCCTCACTTATACTGTTCACTTGCTTACATGTCCCGTGTGTATTAAACCATCAGGGGAACTCACTCTCTTCACTTTTACTGTTCACCTGTTGACATGTCGTGTGTTTTAAACCATCAGGGGAAGACACTCTCCTCACTTATACTGTTCACCTGGTGACATGTCCCGTGAATATTAAACCATCAGGGGAACACACTCTCCTCACTTATACTGTTCAACTGGTGACATGTCCCGTGTGCATTAAACAATCAGAGGAACACAATCTCCTCACTTTTCCTGTTCACCTGGTAACATGTCCCGTGAGTATTAAACAATCAGGGGAACACACTCTCCTCACTTATACTGTTCACCTGGTAACATGTCCCATGTATATTAAACCATCAGTGGAACACAGTCTCCTCACTTATACTGTTCACCTGGTAACATGTCCCGTGTGTATTAAACAATCAGGGGAACACACTCTCTTCACTTATACTGTTCAGCTGGTAACATGTCCCGTGTGTATTAAACAATCAGGCAACACACTCTCCTCACTTATACTGTTCACCTGGAAACATGTCCCGTGTGTATTAAACCATCAGGGGAACACTCTCTCCTCACTTATACTGTTCACCTGGAAACATGTCCCGTGTGTATTAAACCATCAGGGGAACACAATCTCCTCACTTATACTGTTCACCTGGTAACATGTCCCGTGTATATTAAACCGTCACGGGAACACACTCTCCTCACTTATACTGTTCATCTGGTAACATGTCCCGTGTATATTAAACCGTCAGGGGAACACACTCTCCTCACTTATACTGTTCACCTGGTAACATGTCCTGTGTATATTAAACCATCAGGGGAACACACTCTCCTCACTTATACTGTTCACCTGGTGACATGTCCCGTGTTTATTAAACAATAAGGGGAACACACTCTCCTCACTTATAGAGTTCACCTGGTAACATGTCCCGTGTATATTAAACAAGCAGAGGAACCCACTGTCCTCACTAATTCTGTTCAACTGGTAACATGTCCCGTGTGCATTAAACAATCAGGGGAACACACTCTCCTCACTTATTCTGTTCACCTGGTAACATGTCCCGTGTGTATTAAACAATCAGGGGAACACACTCTCCTCACTTATACTGATCACCTGGTAACATGTCCCGTGTGTATTAAACAATCAGGGGAACACACTCTCTTCACTTATACTGTTCACCTGGTAACATGTCCCGTGTGTATAAAACAATCAGGGGAACACACTCTCCTCACTTATACTGTTCACCTGGTAACATGTCCCGTGTGTATTAAACAATCAGGGGAACACACTCTCTTCACTTCTACTTTTCATCTGTTAACATGTCCCGTGTATATTAAACCATCAGGGGAACACAATTTCCTCACTTATACTGTTCATCTGGTAACATCTCCCGTGTATATTAAACCATCAGGGGAATACAGTCTCCTCACTTATACTGTTCACCTGGTAACATGTCCCGTGTATATTAAACCATCAGGGGAACACACTCTCCTCACTTATACTGTTCACCTGGTAACATGTCCCGTGTATATTAAACCATCAGGGGAACACATAATCCTCACTTATACCGTTCACCTGCTAACATGTCCCGTGTATATTAAACCATCAGGGGAACACATAATCCTCACTTATACCGTTCACCTGCTAACATGTCCCGTGTATATTAAACCATCAGGGGAACACATAATCCTCACTTATACCGTTCACCTGCTAACATGTCCCCTGTATATTAAACCATCAGGGGAATACCGTCTCCTCACTTATACTGTTCACCTGGCAACATCTCCCGTGTATATTAAACCATCAGCGGAACACACTCTCCTCACTTATACTGTTCACCTGGTAACATGTCCCGTGTATATTAAACCATCAGGGGAAAGCACTCTCCTCACTTATACTGTTCACCTGGTAACATGTCCCGTGTATGTTAAACCATCAGGGGAAAACACTCTCCTCACTTATACTGATCACCTGGTGACATGTCCCGTGTGTATTAAACCATCAGGGAAACACACTCTCCTCACTTATACTGTTTACGTGGTAACATGTCCCTTGCGTGTTAATCAATCAGGGGAACACACTCTCATCACTTATAATGTTCACCTGGTAACATGTCCCGTGCGTGTTAAACCATCAGGGGAACACACTCTCCTCACTTATACTGTTCACCTGGTGACATGTCCTGTGCGTACTAAACATTAAGGGTAACAATCTCTCCTCACTTATACTGTTCACCTGGCAACATGTCCCGTGTATACTAAACGATCAGGGGAACACACTCTCCTAATTTATATTGTTCACCTGGAAACATGTCCCGTGTATATTAAACCATCAGGGGAAAGCACTCTCCTCACTTATACTGTTCACCTGGTAACATGTCCCGTGTGTATTAAACAATCAAGGGAACACACTCTCCTCACTTATACTGTTCAGCTGGTAACGTGTCCCGTGCGTATTAAACAATCAGGGGAACACACTCTCCTCACTTATACTGTTCACCTGGTAACATGTCCTGTGCGTATTAAACAATCAGGGGAACACACTCTCCTCACTTATACTGTTCACCTGTTGACATGTCCTGTTTGTTTTAAACCATCAGGGGATCTCACTCTCCTCACTTATACTGTTCACCTGGTAACATGTCCTGTGCGTATTAAACAATCAAGGGAACACACTCTCCTCACTTATACTGTTCAGCTGGTAACATGTCCTGTGCGTATTAAACAATCAGGGGAACACACTATCCTCACTTATACTGTTCACCTGTTGACATGTCCTGTTTGTTTTAAACCATCAGGGGATCTCACTCTCCTCACTTATACTGTTCTCCTGGTAACATGTCCTGTGTGTATTAAACAATCAGGGGAAAACACTCTCCTCACATATACTGTTCACCTGGTAACATGTCCCATGTATATTAAACCATCAGGGGAACACACTCTCCTCACTTATACTGTTCACCTGGTAACATGTCCCGTGTGTATTAAACAATCAGGGGAAAACACTCTCCTCACATATACTGTTCACCTGGTAACATGTCCCATGTATATTAAACCATCAGGGGAACACACTCTCCTCACTTATACTGTTCACCTGGTAACATGTCCCATGTATATTAAACCATCAGGGGAACACACTCTCCTCACTTATACTGTTCACCTGGTAACATGTCCCGTGTGTATAAAACAATCAGGGGAACACACTCTCTTCACTTATGCTGTTCACCTGGTAACATGTCCCGCGTATATTAAACCATCAGGGGAACACACTCTCCTCACTTCTACTCTTCACCTGGTGACACATCCCGTCAGTATGAAACAATCATTGGATCACACTCTCCTCACTTATACTGTTCACCTGGTAACATGTCCCGTGTATATTAAACCATCAGGGGAACACACTCTCCTCACTTATACTGTTCACCTGGTAACATGTCCCGTGCGTGTTAAACCATCAGGGGAACACACTCTCCTCACTTATACTGTTCACCTGGTGACATGTCCCGTGTGTACGAAACAGTCAGGGTAACAATCTCTCCTCACTTATACTGTTCACCTGGCAACATGTCCCGTGTATACTAAACGATCAGGGGAACACACTCTCCTCACTTATACTGTTCACCTGGTAACAAGTCCCATGTATATTAAACCATCAGGGGAACACACTCTCCTCATATATACTGTTCACCTGGTAACAAGTCCCATGTATATTAAACCATCAGGGGAACACCCTCTCCTCACTTATACTGTTCAATTGGTGACATGTCACGTGTGTATTAAACAATCAGGGGAACACACTCTCCTCACTTATACTGTTCACTTGCTTACATGTCCCGTGCGTATTAAACAATCAGGGGAACACACTCTCCTCACTTATACTGTTCAACTGGTGACATGTCCCGTGTGTATTAAACAATCAGGGGAACACACTCTCCTCACTTTTCCTGTTCACCTGGTGACATGTCCCGTGTATATTAAAGCATCAGGGGAACACATTCTCCTCACTTATACTGTTCACCTGCTAACATGTCCCGTGTATATTAAACCATCGTGGGAATACAGTCTCCTCACTTATACTGTTCACCTGGTAACATGTCCCGTGTATATTAAACCATCAGGGACACACACTATCCTCACTTATACTGTTCACCTGGTAACATGTCCCGTGCGTGTTAAACCATCAGAGGAACAAACTCTCCTCACTTATACTGTTCACCTGGTAACATGTCCCGTGTATATTAAACCATCAGGGGAACACACTCTCCTCACTTATACTGTTCACCCGGTGACATGTCCCGTGTTTATTAAACAATAAGGGGAACACACTCTCGTCACTTATAGAGTTCACCTGGTAACATGTCCCGTGTGTATTAAACAATCAGGGGAACCCACTCTCCTCACTAATTCTGTTCAACTGGTGACATGTCCCGTGTGCATTAAACAGTCAGGGGAACACACTCTCCTCACTTATACTGTTCACCTGGTAACATGTCCCGTGTGTATTAAATAATCAGGGGAACACACTCTCCTCACATATTCTGTTCACCTATTAACATGTCCCGTGTATATTAAACCATCAGGGGAACACACTCTCCTCACTTATACTGTTCACCTGGTAACATGTCCCGTGTGTATTAAATAATCAGGGGAACACACTCTCCTCACATATTCTGTTCACCTGGTAACATGTCCCGTGTATATTAAACCATCAGGGGAACACACTCTCCTCACTTATACTGTTCACCTGGTAACATGTCCCGTGTATATTAAACCATCAGGGGAACACACTCTCCTCACTTATACTGTTCACCTGGTGACATGTCCCGTGTATATTAAACCATCAGGGGAACACACTCTCCTCACTTCTACTGTTCACCTGGTAACATGTCCCGGGTGTATTAAAGCATCAGGGGCACACACTATCCTCACTTATACTGTTCACCTGGTAACATGTCCCGGGTGTATTAAAGCATCAGGGGCACACACTATCCTCACTTATACTGTTCACCTGGTAACATGTCCCGTGCGTGTTAAACCATCAGGGGAACAAACTCTCCTCACTTATACTGTTCACCAGGTGACATGTCCCGTGTGTAATAAACAATCAGGGAACGCACTCTCCTCACTTATACTGTTCACCTGGTAACATGTCCCGTGCGTGTTAAACCATCAGGGGAACACACTCTCCTCACTTATACTGTTCGCCTGGCAACATGTCCCGTGAGTATTAAACAATCAGGGGAACACACTCTCCTCACTTATATTATTCACCTGGTAACATGTCCCGTGTGCATTAAACAATCAGGGGAACACACTCTCCTCACTTATACTGTTCACCTGGTGACATGTCCCAAGTATATTAAACCATCAGGGGAACACATTCTCCTCACTTAAACTGTTCACCTGGTGACATGTCCCGTGATTGTTAAACCATCAGGGGAACACACTCTCCTCACTTATACTGTTCACCTGGTAACATGTCCCGTGAATATCAAACCATCAGGGGAAAGCACTCTCCTCACTTATACTGTTCACCTGGTAACATGTCCTGTGTGCATTAAGTCATCAGGGGAACACACTCTCCTCACTTATACAGTTCACTTGGTGAAATGTCCCGTGCGTATTAAACCATCAGGGGAACACACTCTCCTCACTTATACTGTTCACCTGGTAACATGTCCCGTGCATATTAAACCATCAGGGGAACACGCTCTCCTCACTTAGACTGTTCATCTGGTAACATGTCCAGTGAATATTAAACCATCAGGGGAACACATTCTCCTCACTTATCCTGTTCACCTGGTGACATGTCCCGTGTGTATTAAACAATCAGGGGAATTCACTCCCCTCACTTATACTGTTCACTTGGTTACATGTCCCGTGCGTGTTAAATCATCAGAGGAACACACTCTCCTCACTTATACTGTTCACTTGGTTACATGTCCCGTGCATATTAAACCATCAGGGGAACAGACTCTCCTCACTTATACTGTTCACCTGCGGAAATGTCCCATCAGTATTAAACCATCAGGGGAACACAATCTCCTCACTTATACTGTTCACCTGGTAACATGTCCCGTGTGTATTAAACAATCAGGGGAACTCACTCTCCTCACTTACACTGTTCATCTGGTGGCATGTCTCGTCAGTATTAAACCATAAGGGGAAGACACTCCCCTCACTTATACTGTTCACCTGGTAACATGTCCCGTGTGTATTAAACAATCAAGGGAACACACTCTCCTCACTTATACTGTTCACCTGGTAACATGTCCCGTGCGTATTAAACAATCAGGGGAACACACTCTCCTCACTTATATTGTTCACCTGGTAACATGTCCCGTGCGTATTAAACCATCAGGGGAACACACTCTCCTCACTTATATTGTTCACCTGGTAACATGTCCCGTGCGTATTAAACAATCAGGGGAACACACTCTCCTCACTTATATTGTTCACCTGGTAACATGTCCTGTGTATATTAAACCATCAGGGGAACACATTCTCCTCACTTATACTGTTCACCTGGTAACATGTCCCGTGTGTATTAAACAATCAAGGGAACACACTCTCCTCACTTATACTGTTCACCTGGTAACATGTCCCGAGTGTATTAAACAATCAAGGGAACACACTCTCCTCACTTATATTGTTCACCTGGTAACATGCCCCGTGTATATTAAACCCTCAGGGGAATACAGTCTCCTCACTTATACTGTTCACCTGGTAACATGTCCCGTGTATATTAAACCATCAGGGGAACACACTATCCTCACTTATACTGTTCACCTGGTAACATGTCCCGTGTGTATTAAACAATCAGGGGAACAAACTTTCCTCACTTATACTGTTCACCAGGTGACATGTCCCGTGCGTGTAAAACCATCAGGGGAACACACTCTCCTCACTTATACTGTTCACCTGGCAACATGTCCCGTGAGTATTAAACAATCAGGGGAACACACTCTCCTCACTTATACTGTTCACCTGGTGACATGTCCCGTGTGTATTAAACAATCAGGGGAACACACTCTCCGCACTTATACTGTTCACCTGGTGACATGTCCCGTGTATATTAAACCATCAGAGGAACACACTCTCCTCACTTATACTGTTCACCAGGTGACATGTCCCGTGCGTGTTAAACCATCAGGGGAACACACTCTCCTCACTTATACTGTTCACCTGGTAACATGTCCCGAGTGTATTAAACAATCAAGGGAACACACTCTCCTCACTTATATTGTTCACCTGGTAACATGTCCCGTGTATATTAAACCATCAGGGGAATACAGTCTCCTCACTTATACTGTTCACCTGGTAACATGTCCCGTGTATATTAAACCATCAGGGGAACACACTCTCCTCACTTATACTGTTTTCCTGGTAACATGTCCCGTGCGTGTTAAACCATCAGGGGAACATACTCTCCTCACTTATACTGTTCACCTGGCAACATGTCCCGTGCGCATTAAACAAGCAGGGGAACACACTCTCCTCACTTATATTGTTCACCTGGTAACATGTCCGGTGTATATTAAACCATCAGGGGAACACATTCTCCTCACTTAAACTGTTCACCTGGTAACATGTCCCGTGTATATTAAACCATCAGAGGAACACGCTCTGCTCACTCATACTGTTCACCAGGTGACATGTCCCGTGCGTGTTAAACCATCAGGGGAACACACTCTCCTCACTTATACTGTTCACCTGGTAACATGTCCCGTGAATATTAAACCATCAGGGGAAAGCACTCTCCTCACTTATACTGTTCACCTGGTAACATGTCCCGTGTGCATTAAACCATCAGTGGAACACTCTCTCCTCACTTATACTGTTCACCTGGTAACATGTCCTGTGTGCATTAAATCATCAGGGGAACACACTCTCCTCACTTATACAGTTCACTTGGTGAAATGTCCCGTGCGTATTAAACCATCAGCGGAACACACTCTCCTCACTTATACTGTTCACCTGGTAACATGTCCCGTGCATATTAAACCATCAGGGGAACACGCTCTCCTCACTTAGACTGTTCATCTGTTAACATGTCCCGGGTATATTAAACAATCAGGGGAACACACTCTCTTCACTTATACTGTTCACCTGGTAACATGTCCCGTGCATATTAAACCATCAGGGGAACACGCTCTCCTCACTTAGACTGTTCATCTGGTAACATGTCCAGTGAATATTAAACCATCAGGGGAACACACTCTCCTCACTTATACTGTTCACCTGGTAACATGTCCCGTGCATATTAAACCATCAGGGGAACACGCTCTCCTCACTTAGACTGTTCATCTGGTAACATGTCCCGTGTATATTAAACAATCAGGGGAACACACTCTCCTCACTTATACTGTTCACCTGGCAACATGTCCCGTGTGTATTAAACAATCAAGGGAACACACTCTCCTCACTTATACTGTTCACCTGGTAACATGTCCCGTGCGTATTAAACAATCAGGGGAACACACTCTCCTCACTTATATTGTTCACCTGGTAACATGTCCTGTGTATATTAAACCATCAGGGGAACACATTCTCCTCACTTATACTGTTCACCTGGTAACATGTCCCGTGTGTATTAAACAATCAAGGGAACACACTCTCCTCACTTATACTGTTCACCTGGCAACATGTCCCGTGAGTATTAAACAATCAGGGGAACACACTCTCCTCACTTATACTGTTCACCTGGTAACATGTCCCGTGTATTTGAAACCATCAGGGGAACACACTCTCCTCACTTATACTGTTCATCTGGTAAAATGTCCCGTGTATATTAAAAATCAGGGGAACACACTCTCCTCACTTATACTGTTCACCTGGTAACATGTCCTGTGTATATTAAACCATCAGGGGAACACACTCTCTTCACTTATACTGTTCACCTGGTAACATGTCCCGTGTATTTGAAACCATCAGGGGAACACACTCTCCTCACTTATACTGTTCATCTGGTAAAATGTCCCGTGTATATTAAACCATCAGGGGAACACACTCTCCTCACTTATACTGTTCACCTGGTAACATGTCCTGTGTATATTAAACCATCAGGGGAACACACTCTCTTCACTTATACTGTTCACCTGGAAACATGTCCCGTGTATATGAAACCATCAGGGGAACACACTCTCCTCACTTATACTGTTCACCTGGTAACATGTCCCGTGCGTATTAAACAAGCAGGGGAACACACTCTCCTCACTGAAATTGTTCACCTGGTAACACGTCCTGTGTATATTAAACCATCAGGGGAACACATTCTCCTCACTTATACTGTTCACCTGGTAACATGTCCCGTGTATATTAAACCATCAGAGGAACACACTCTGCTCACTTATACTGTTCACCTGGTAACATGTCCCATGCGTGTTAAACCATCAGGGGAACACACTCTCCTCACTTATACTGTTCACCTGGTAACATGTCCCGTGAATATTAAACCATCAGGGGAAAGCACTCTCCTCACTTATACTGTTTACCTGGTAACATGTCCCGTGTGCATTAAACCATCAGTGGAACACTCTCTCCTCACTTATACTGTTCACCTGGTAACATGTCCTGTGTGCATTAAATCATCAGGGGAACACACTCTCCTCACTTATACAGTTCACTTGGTGAAATGTCCCGTGCGTATTAAACCATCAGGGGAACACACTCTCCTCACTTATACTGTTCACCTGGTAACATGTCCCGTGCATATTAAACCATCAGGGGAACACGCTCTCCTCACTTAGACTGTTCATCTGGTAACATGTCCAGTGAATATTAAACCATCAGGGGAACACATTCTCCTCACTTATCCTGTTCACCTGGTGACATGTCCCGTGTGTATTAAACAATCAGGGGAATTCACTCCCCTCACTTATACTGTTCACCTGGTAACATGTCCCGTGCGTGTTAAATCATCAGAGGAACACACTCTCCTCACTTATACTGTTCACTTGGTTACATGTCCCGTGCATATTAAACCATCAGGGGAACACACTCTCCTCACTTATACTGTTCACCTGCGGAAATGTCCCATCAGTATTAAACCATCAGGGGAACACAATCTCCTCACTTATACTGTTCACCTGGTAACATGTCCCGTGTGTATTAAACAATCAGGGGAACTCACTCTCCTCACTTATACTGTTCATCTGGTAACATGTCCCGTGTGTATTAAACAATCAAGGGAACACACTCTCCTCACTTATACTGTTCACCTGGTAACATGTCCCGTGCGTATTAAACAATCAGGGGAACACACTCTCCTCACTTATATTGTTCACCTGGTAACATGTCCTGTGTATATTAAACCATCAGGGGAACACATTCTCCTCACTTATACTGTTCACCTGGTAACATGTCCCGTGTGTATTAAACAATCAAGGGAACACACTCTCCTCACTTATACTGTTCACCTGGCAACATGTCCCGTGAGTATTAAACAATCAGGGGAACACACTCTCCTCACTTATACTGTTCACCTGGTAACATGTCCCGAGTGTATTAAACAATCAAGGGAACACACTCTCCTCACTTATATTGTTCACCTGGTAACATGTCCCGTGTATATTAAACCATCAGGGGAATACAGTCTCCTCACTTATACAGTTCACCTGGTAACATGTCCCGTGTATATTAAACCATCAGGGGAACACACTATCCTCACTTATACTGTTCACCTGGTAACATGTCCCGTGTATATTAAACCATCAGGGGAACACACTCTCCTCACTTATACTGTTCACCTGGTAACATGTCCCGTGTGTATTAAACAATCAAGGGAACACACTCTCCTCACTTATACTGTTCACCTGGCAACATGTCCCGTGAGTATTAAACAATCAGGGGAACACACTCTCCTCACTTATACTGTTCACCTGGTAACATGTCCCGTGTGTATTAAACAATCAAGGGAACACACTCTCCTCACTTATACTGTTCACCTGGTAACATGTCCCGTGTATATTAAACCATCAGGGGAACACATTCTCCTCACTTATACTGTTCACCTGGTAACATGTCCCGTGTGTATTAAACAATCAAGGGAACACACTCTCCTCACTTATACTGTTCACCTGGCAACATGTCCCGTGAGTATTAAACAATCAGGGGAACACACTCTCCTCACTTATACTGTTCACCTGGTAACATGTCCCGAGTGTATTAAACAATCAGGGGAACAAACTCTCCTCACTTATACTGTTCACCAGGTGACATGTCCCGTGCGTGTTAAACCATAAGGGGAACACACTCTCCTCACTTATACTGTTCACCTGGTAACATGTCCCGTGAATATTAAACCATCAGGGGAAAGCACTCTCCTCACTTATACTGTTTACCTGGTAACATGTCCCGTGTGCATTAAACCATCAGTGGAACACTCTCTCCTCACTTATACTGTTCACCTGGTAACATGTCCTGTGTGCATTAAATCATCAGGGGAACACACTCTCCTCACTTATACAGTTCACTTGGTGAAATGTCCCGTGCGTATTAAACCATCAGGGGAACACACTCTCCTCACTTATACTGTTCACCTGGTAACATGTCCCGTGCATATTAAACCATCAGGGGAACACGCTCTCCTCACTTATCCTGTTCAGCTGGTGACATGTCCCGTGTGTATTAAACAATCAGGGGAATTCACTCCCCTCACTTATACTGTTCACCTGGTAACATGTCCCGTGCGTGTTAAATCATCAGAGGAACACACTCTCCTCACTTATACTGTTCACTTGGTTACATGTCCCGTGCATATTAAACCATCAGGGGAACACACTCTCCTCACTTATACTGTTCACCTGCGGAAATGTCCCATCAGTATTAAACCATCAGGGGAACACAATCTCCTCACTTATACTGTTCACCTGGTAACATGTCCCGTGTGTATTAAACAATCAGGGGAACTCACTCTCCTCACTTATACTGTTCATCTGGTAACATGTCCCGTGTGTATTAAACAATCAGGGGAACACACTCTCCTCACTTATACTGTTCACCTGGTAACATGTCCCGTGCGTATTAAACAATCAGGGGAACACACTCTCCTCACTTATATTGTTCACCTGGTAACATGTCCTGTGTATATTAAACCATCAGGGGAACACATTCTCCTCACTTATACTGTTCACCTGGTAACATGTCCCATGTATATTAAACCATCAGGGGAACACACTCTCCTCACTTATACTGTTCACCTGGTAACATGTCCCATGTATATTAAACCATCAGGGGAACACACTCTCCTCACTTATACTGTTCACCTGGTAACATGTCCCGTGTGTATAAAACAATCAGGGGAACACACTCTCTTCACTTATGCTGTTCACCTGGTAACATGTCCCGCGTATATTAAACCATCAGGGGAACACACTCTCCTCACTTCTACTCTTCACCTGGTGACACATCCCGTCAGTATGAAACAATCATTGGATCACACTCTCCTCACTTATACTGTTCACCTGGTAACATGTCCCGTGTATATTAAACCATCAGGGGAACACACTCTCCTCACTTATACTGTTCACCTGGTAACATGTCCCGTGCGTGTTAAACCATCAGGGGAACACACTCTCCTCACTTATACTGTTCACCTGGTGACATGTCCCGTGTGTACGAAACAGTCAGGGTAACAATCTCTCCTCACTTATACTGTTCACCTGGCAACATGTCCCGTGTATACTAAACGATCAGAGGAACACACTCTCCTCACTTATACTGTTCACCTGGTAACAAGTCCCATGTATATTAAACCATCAGGGGAACACACTCTCCTCATATATACTGTTCACCTGGTAACAAGTCCCATGTATATTAAACCATCAGGGGAACACCCTCTCCTCACTTATACTGTTCAATTGGTGACATGTCACGTGTGTATTAAACAATCAGGGGAACACACTCTCCTCTCTTATACTTTTCACCTGGTATCATGTCCCGTGTGTATTAAACAATCAGGGGAACACACTCTCCTCACTTATACTGTTCACTTGCTTACATGTCCCGTGCGTATTAAACAATCAGGGGAACACACTCTCCTCACTTATACTGTTCACCTGGTGACATGTCCCGTGTATATTAAACCATCAGGGGAACACATTCTCCTCACTTATACTGTTCACCTGCTAACATGTCCCGTGTATATTAAACCATCGTGGGAATACAGTCTCCTCACTTATACTGTTCACCTGGTAACATGTCCCGTGTATATTAAACCATCAGGGACACACACTATCCTCACTTATACTGTTCACCTGGTAACATGTCCCGTGCGTGTTAAACCATCAGAGGAACAAACTCTCCTCACTTATACTGTTCACCTGGTAACATGTCCCGTGTATATTAAACCATCAGGGGAACACACTCTCCTCACTTATACTGTTCACCCGGTGACATGTCCCGTGTTTATTAAACAATAAGGGGAACACACTCTCCTCACTTATAGAGTTCACCTGGTAACATGTCCCGTGTGTATTAAACAATCAGGGGAACCCACTCTCCTCACTAATTCTGTTCAACTGGTGACATGTCCCGTGTGCATTAAACAGTCAGGGGAACACACTCTCCTCACTTATTCTGTTCACCCATTAACATGTCCCGTGTGTATTAAACAATCAGGGGAACACACTCTCCTCACTTATACTGTTCACCTGGTAATATGTCCCGTGTATATTAAACCATCAGGGGAACACACTCTCCTCACTTATACTGTTCATCTGGTAACATGTCCTGTGTGTATTAAACAATCAGGGGAACACACTCTCCTCACTTATACTGTTCACCTGGTAATATGTCCCGTGTATATTAAACCATCAGGGGAACACACTCTCCTCACTTATACTGTTCACCTGGTAACATGTCCCGTGTGTATTAAATAATCAGGGGAACACACTCTCCTCACATATTCTGTTCACCTATTAACATGTCCCGTGTGTATTAAACAATCAGGGGAACACACTCTCCTCACTTATACTGTTCACCTGGTAACATGTCCCGTGTATATTAAACCATCAGGGGAACACACTCTCCTCACTTATACTGTTCACCTGGTGACATGTCCCGTGTATATTAAACCATCAGGGGAACACACTCTCCTCACTTCTACTGTTCACCTGGTAACATGTCCCGGGTGTATTAAAGCATCAGGGGAACACACTCTCCTCACTTATACTGTTCCCCTGGTAACATGTCCCGTGTATATTAAACCATCAGGGGAACACACTCTCCTCACTTCTACTGTTCACCTGGTAACATGTCCCGGGTGTATTAAAGCATCAGGGGAACACACTATCCTCACTTATACTGTTCACCTGGTAACATGTCCCGGGTGTATTAAAGCATCAGGGGCACACACTATCCTCACTTATACTGTTCACCTGGTAACATGTCCCGTGCGTGTTAAACCATCAGGGGAACAAACTCTCCTCACTTATACTGTTCACCAGGTGACATGTCCCGTGTGTAATAAACAATCAGGGAACGCACTCTCCTCACTTATACTGTTCACCTGGTAACATGTCCCGTGCGTGTTAAACCATCAGGGGAACACACTCTCCTCACTTATACTGTTCGCCTGGCAACATGTCCCGTGAGTATTAAACAATCAGGGGAACACACTCTCCTCACTTATATTATTCACCTGGTAACATGTCCCGTGTGCATTAAACAATCAGGGGAACACACTCTCCTCACTTATACTGTTCACCTGGTGACATGTCCCAAGTATATTAAACCATCAGGGGAACACATTCTCCTCACTTAAACTGTTCACCTGGTGACATGTCCCGTGATTGTTAAACCATCAGGGGAACACACTCTCCTCACTTATACTGTTCACCTGGTAACATGTCCCGTGAATATCAAACCATCAGGGGAAAGCACTCTCCTCACTTATACTGTTCACCTGGTAACATGTCCTGTGTGCATTAAGTCATCAGGGGAACACACTCTCCTCACTTATACAGTTCACTTGGTGAAATGTCCCGTGCGTATTAAACCATCAGGGGAACACACTCTCCTCACTTATACTGTTCACCTGGTAACATGTCCCGTGCATATTAAACCATCAGGGGAACACGCTCTCCTCACTTAGACTGTTCATCTGGTAACATGTCCAGTGAATATTAAACCATCAGGGGAACACATTCTCCTCACTTATCCTGTTCACCTGGTGACATGTCCCGTGTGTATTAAACAATCAGGGGAATTCACTCCCCTCACTTATACTGTTCACTTGGTTACATGTCCCGTGCGTGTTAAATCATCAGAGGAACACACTCTCCTCACTTATACTGTTCACTTGGTTACATGTCCCGTGCATATTAAACCATCAGGGGAACACACTCTCCTCACTTATACTGTTCACCTGCGGAAATGTCCCATCAGTATTAAACCATCAGGGGAACACAATCTCCTCACTTATACTGTTCACCTGGTAACATGTCCCGTGTGTATTAAACAATCAGGGGAACTCACTCTCCTCACTTACACTGTTCATCTGGTGGCATGTCTCGTCAGTATTAAACCATAAGGGGAAGACACTCCCCTCACTTATACTGTTCACCTGGTAACATGTCCCGTGTGTATTAAACAATCAAGGGAACACACTCTCCTCACTTATACTGTTCACCTGGTAACATGTCCCGTGCGTATTAAACAATCAGGGGAACACACTCTCCTCACTTATATTGTTCACCTGGTAACATGTCCCGTGCGTATTAAACCATCAGGGGAACACACTCTCCTCACTTATATTGTTCACCTGGTAAGATGTCCTGTGTATATTAAACCATCAGGGGAACACATTCTCCTCACTTATACTGTTCACCTGGTAACATGTCCCGTGTGTATTAAACAATCAAGGGAACACACTCTCCTCACTTATACTGTTCACCTGGTAACATGTCCCGAGTGTATTAAACAATCAAGGGAACACACTCTCCTCACTTATATTGTTCACCTGGTAACATGTCCCGTGCGTATTAAACCATCAGGGGAACACACTCTCCTCACTTATATTGTTCACCTGGTAACATGTCCTGTGTATATTAAACCATCAGGGGAACACATTCTCCTCACTTATACTGTTCACCTGGTAACATGTCCCGTGTGTATTAAACAATCAAGGGAACACACTCTCCTCACTTATACTGTTCACCTGGTAACATGTCCCGTGCGTATTAAACAATCAGGGGAACACACTCTCCTCACTTATATTGTTCACCTGGTAACATGTCCCGTGCGTATTAAACCATCAGGGGAACACACTCTCCTCACTTATATTGTTCACCTGGTAACATGTCCTGTGTATATTAAACCATCAGGGGAACACATTCTCCTCACTTATACTGTTCACCTGGTAACATGTCCCGTGTGTATTAAACAATCAAGGGAACACACTCTCCTCACTTATACTGTTCACCTGGTAACATGTCCCGAGTGTATTAAACAATCAAGGGAACACACTCTCCTCACTTATATTGTTCACCTGGTAACATGCCCCGTGTATATTAAACCCTCAGGGGAATACAGTCTCCTCACTTATACTGTTCACCTGGTAACATGTCCCGTGTATATTAAACCATCAGGGGAACACACTATCCTCACTTATACTGTTCACCTGGTAACATGTCCCGTGTGTATTAAACAATCAGGGGAACAAACTCTCCTCACTTATACTGTTCACCAAGTGACATGTCCCGTGCGTGTAAAACCATCAGGGGAACACACTCTCCTCACTTATACTGTTCACCTGGCAACATGTCCCGTGAGTATTAAACAATCAGGGGAACACACTCTCCTCACTTATACTGTTCACCTGGTGACATGTCCCGTGTGTATTAAACAATCAGGGGAACACACTCTCCGCACTTATACTGTTCACCTGGTGACATGTCCCGTGTATATTAAACCATCAGAGGAACACACTCTCCTCACTTATACTGTTCACCAGGTGACATGTCCCGTGCGTGTTAAACCATCAGGGGAACACACTCTCCTCACTTATACTGTTCACCTGGTAACATGTCCCGAGTGTATTAAACAATCAAGGGAACACACTCTCCTCACTTATATTGTTCACCTGGTAACATGTCCCGTGTATATTAAACCATCAGGGGAATACAGTCTCCTCACTTATACTGTTCACCTGGTAACATGTCCCGTGTATATTAAACCATCAGGGGAACACACTCTCCTCACTTATACTGTTTTCCTGGTAACATGTCCCGTGCGTGTTAAACCATCAGGGGAACATACTCTCCTCACTTATACTGTTCACCTGGCAACATGTCCCGTGCGTATTAAACAAGCAGGGGAACACACTCTCCTCACTTATATTGTTCACCTGGTAACATGTCCGGTGTATATTAAACCATCAGGGGAACACATTCTCCTCACTTAAACTGTTCACCTGGTAACATGTCCCGTGTATATTAAACCATCAGAGGAACACGCTCTGCTCACTCATACTGTTCACCAGGTGACATGTCCCGTGCGTGTTAAACCATCAGGGGAACACACTCTCCTCACTTATACTGTTCACCTGGTAACATGTCCCGTGAATATTAAACCATCAGGGGAAAGCACTCTCCTCACTTATACTGTTCACCTGGTAACATGTCCCGTGTGCATTAAACCATCAGTGGAACACTCTCTCCTCACTTATACTGTTCACCTGGTAACATGTCCTGTGTGCATTAAATCATCAGGGGAACACACTCTCCTCACTTATACAGTTCACTTGGTGAAATGTCCCGTGCGTATTAAACCATCAGGGGAACACACTCTCCTCACTTATACTGTTCACCTGGTAACATGTCCCGTGCATATTAAACCATCAGGGGAACACGCTCTCCTCACTTAGACTGTTCATCTGGTAACATGTCCCGGGTATATTAAACAATCAGGGGAACACACTCTCTTCACTTATACTGTTCACCTGGTAACATGTCCCGTGCATATTAAACCATCAGGGGAACACGCTCTCCTCACTTAGACTGTTCATCTGGTAACATGTCCAGTGAATATTAAACCATCAGGGGAACACACTCTCCTCACTTATACTGTTCACCTGGTAACATGTCCCGTGCATATTAAACCATCAGGGGAACACGCTCTCCTCACTTAGACTGTTCATCTGGTAACATGTCCCGTGTATATTAAACAATCAGGGGAACACACTCTCCTCACTTATACTATTCACCTGGTGGCATGTCTCGTCAGTATTAAACCATAAGGGGAAGACACTCCCCTCACTTATACAGTTCACCTGGTAACATGTCCCGTGTGTATTAAACAATCAAGGGAACACACTCTCCTCACTTATACTGTTCACCTGGTAACATGTCCCGTGCGTATTAAACAATCAGGGGAACACACTCTCCTCACTTATATTGTTCACCTGGTAACATGTCCTGTGTATATTAAACCATCAGGGGAACACATTCTCCTCACTTATACTGTTCACCTGGTAACATGTCCCGTGTGTATTAAACAATCAAGGGAACACACTCTCCTCACTTATACTGTTCACCTGGCAACATGTCCCGTGAGTATTAAACAATCAGGGGAACACACTCTCCTCACTTATACTGTTCACCTGGTAACATGTCCCGTGTATTTGAAACCATCAGGGGAACACACTCTCCTCACTTATACTGTTCATCTGGTAAAATGTCCCGTGTATATTAAAAATCAGGGGAACACACTCTCCTCACTTATACTGTTCACCTGGTAACATGTCCTGTGTATATTAAACCATCAGGGGAACACACTCTCTTCACTTATACTGTTCACCTGGTAACATGTCCCGTGTATTTGAAACCATCAGGGGAACACACTCTCCTCACTTATACTGTTCATCTGGTAAAATGTCCCGTGTATATTAAACCATCAGGGGAACACACTCTCCTCACTTATACTGTTCACCTGGTAACATGTCCTGTGTATATTAAACCATCAGGGGAACACACTCTCTTCACTTATACTGTTCACCTGGAAACATGTCCCGTGTATATGAAACCATCAGGGGAACACACTCTCCTCACTTATACTGTTCACCTGGTAACATGTCCCGTGCGTATTAAACAAGCAGGGGAACACACTCTCCTCACTGAAATTGTTCACCTGGTAACACGTCCTGTGTATATTAAACCATCAGGGGAACACATTCTCCTCACTTATACTGTTCACCTTGTAACATGTCCCGTGTATATTAAACCATCAGAGGAACACACTCTGCTCACTTATACTGTTCACCTGGTAACATGTCCCATGCGTGTTAAACCATCAGGGGAACACACTCTCCTCACTTATACTGTTCACCTGGTAACATGTCCCGTGAATATTAAACCATCAGGGGAAAGCACACTCCTCACTTATACTGTTTACCTGGTAACATGTCCCGTGTGCATTAAACCATCAGTGGAACACTCTCTCCTCACTTATACTGTTCACCTGGTAACATGTCCTGTGTGCATTAAATCATCAGGGGAACACACTCTCCTCACTTATACAGTTCACTTGGTGAAATGTCCCGTGCGTATTAAACCATCAGGGGAACACACTCTCCTCACTTATACTGTTCACCTGGTAACATGTCCCGTGCATATTAAACCATCAGGGGAACACGCTCTCCTCACTTAGACTGTTCATCTGGTAACATGTCCAGTGAATATTAAACCATCAGGGGAACACATTCTCCTCACTTATCCTGTTCACCTGGTGACATGTCCCGTGTGTATTAAACAATCAGGGGAATTCACTCCCCTCACTTATACTGTTCACCTGGTAACATGTCCCGTGCGTGTTAAATCATCAGAGGAACACACTCTCCTCACTTATACTGTTCACTTGGTTACATGTCCCGTGCATATTAAACCATCAGGGGAACACACTCTCCTCACTTATACTGTTCACCTGCGGAAATGTCCCATCAGTATTAAACCATCAGGGGAACACAATCTCCTCACTTATACTGTTCACCTGGTAACATGTCCCGTGTGTATTAAACAATCAGGGGAACTCACTCTCCTCACTTATACTGTTCATCTGGTAACATGTCCCGTGTGTATTAAACAATCAAGGGAACACACTCTCCTCACTTATACTGTTCACCTGGTAACATGTCCCGTGCGTATTAAACAATCAGGGGAACACACTCTCCTCACTTATATTGTTCACCTGGTAACATGTCCTGTGTATATTAAACCATCAGGGGAACACATTCTCCTCACTTATACTGTTCACCTGGTAACATGTCCCGTGTGTATTAAACAATCAAGGGAACACACTCTCCTCACTTATACTGTTCACCTGGCAACATGTCCCGTGAGTATTAAACAATCAGGGGAACACACTCTCCTCACTTATACTGTTCACCTGGTAACATGTCCCGTGTATATTAAACCATCAGGGGAATACAGTCTCCTCACTTATACAGTTCACCTGGTAACATGTCCCGTGTATATTAAACCATCAGGGGAACACACTATCCTCACTTATACTGTTCACCTGGTAACATGTCCCGTGTGTATTAAACAATCAAGGGAACACACTCTCCTCACTTATACTGTTCACCTGGCAACATGTCCCGTGAGTATTAAACAATCAGGGGAACACACTCTCCTCACTTATACTGTTCACCTGGTAACATGTCCCGTGTGTATTAAACAATCAAGGGAACACACTCTCCTCACTTATACTGTTCACCTGGTAACATGTCCCGTGTATATTAAACCATCAGGGGAACACATTCTCCTCACTTATACTGTTCACCTGGTAACATGTCCCGTGTGTATTAAACAATCAAGGGAACACACTCTCCTCACTTATACTGTTCACCTGGCAACATGTCCCGTGAGTATTAAACAATCAGGGGAACACACTCTCCTCACTTATACTGTTCACCTGGTAACATGTCCCGAGTGTATTAAACAATCAGGGGAACAAACTCTCCTCACTTATACTGTTCACCAGGTGACATGTCCCGTGCGTGTTAAACCATAAGGGGAACACACTCTCCTCACTTATACTGTTCACCTGGTAACATGTCCCGTGAATATTAAACCATCAGGGGAAAGCACTCTCCTCACTTATACTGTTTACCTGGTAACATGTCCCGTGTGCATTAAACCATCAGTGGAACACTCTCTCCTCACTTATACTGTTCACCTGGTAACATGTCCTGTGTGCATTAAATCATCAGGGGAACACACTCTCCTCACTTATACAGTTCACTTGGTGAAATGTCCCGTGCGTATTAAACCATCAGGGGAACACACTCTCCTCACTTATACTGTTCACCTGGTAACATGTCCCGTGCATATTAAACCATCAGGGGAACACGCTCTCCTCACTTATCCTGTTCAGCTGGTGACATGTCCCGTGTGTATTAAACAATCAGGGGAATTCACTCCCCTCACTTATACTGTTCACCTGGTAACATGTCCCGTGCGTGTTAAATCATCAGAGGAACACACTCTCCTCACTTATACTGTTCACTTGGTTACATGTCCCGTGCATATTAAACCATCAGGGGAACACACTCTCCTCACTTATACTGTTCACCTGCGGAAATGTCCCATCAGTATTAAACCATCAGGGGAACACAATCTCCTCACTTATACTGTTCACCTGGTAACATGTCCCGTGTGTATTAAACAATCAGGGGAACTCACTCTCCTCACTTATACTGTTCATCTGGTAACATGTCCCGTGTGTATTAAACAATCAGGGGAACACACTCTCCTCACTTATACTGTTCACCTGGTAACATGTCCCGTGCGTATTAAACAATCAGGGGAACACACTCTCCTCACTTATATTGTTCACCTGGTAACATGTCCTGTGTATATTAAACCATCAGGGGAACACATTCTCCTCACTTATACTGTTCACCTGGTAACATGTCCCGTGTGTATTAAACAATCAAGGGAACACACTCTCCTCACTTATACTGTTCACCTGGCAACATGTCCCGTGAGTATTAAACAATCAGGGGAACACACTCTCCTCACTTATACTGTTCACCTGGTAACATGTCCCGAGTGTATTAAACAATCAAGGGAACACACTCTCCTCACTTATATTGTTCACCTGGTAACATGTCCCGTGTATATTAAACCATCAGGGGAATACAGTCTCCTCACTTATACAGTTCACCTGGTAACATGTCCCGTGTATATTAAACCATCAGGGGAACACACTATCCTCACTTATACTGTTCACCTGGTAACATGTCCCGTGTGTATTAAACAATCAAGGGAACACACTCTCCTCACTTATACTGTTCACCTGGCAACATGTCCCGTGAGTATTAAATAATCAGGGGAACACACTCTCCTCACTTATACTGTTCACCTGGTAACATGTCCCGTGTATATTAAACCATCAGGGGAACACATTCTCCTCACTTATACTGTTCACCTGGTAACATGTCCCGTGTGTATTAAACAATCAATGGAACACACTCTCCTCACTTATACTGTTCACCTGGCAACATGTCCCGTGAGTATTAAACAATCAGGGGAACACACTCTCCTCACTTATACTGTTCACCTGGTAACATGTCCCGTGTATATTAAACCATCAGGGGAATACAGTCTCCTCACTTATACTGTTCACCTGGTAACATGTCCCGAGTGTATTAAACAATCAAGGGAACACACTCTCCTCACTTATATTGTTCACCTGGTAACATGTCCCGTGTATATTAAACCATCAGGGGAATACAGTCTCCTCACTTATACTGTTCACCTGGTAACATGTCCCGTGTGTATTAAACAATCAGGGGAACAAACTCTCCTCACTTATACTGTTCACCAGGTGACATGTCCCGTGCGTGTTAAACCCTAAGGGGAACACACTCTCCTCACTTATACTGTTCACCTGGCAACATGTCCCGTGAGTATTAAACAATCAGGGGAAAACACTCTCCTCACTTATACTGTTCACCTGGTGACATGTCCCGTGTGTATTAAACAATCAGGGGAACACACTCTCCGCACTTATACTGTTCACCTGGTGACATGTCCCGTGTATATTAAACCATCAGAGGAACACACTCTCCTCACTTATACTGTTCACCAGGTGACATGTCCCGTGCGTGTTAAACCATCAGGGGAACACACTCTCCTCACTTATACTGTTCACCTGGTAACATGTCCCGAGTGTTTTCAACAATCAAGGTAACACACTCTCCTCACTTATATTGTTCACCTGGTAACATGTCCCGTGTATATTAAACCATCAGGGGAATACAGTCTCCTCACTTATACTGTTCACCTGGTAACATGTCCCGTGTATATTAAACCATCAGGGGAACACACTATCCTCACTTATACTGTTCACCTGGTAACATGTCCCGTGTGTAATAAACAATCAGGGGAACACACTCTCCTCACTTATACTGTTCACCTGGTAACATGTCCCGTGTGCATTAAACCATCAGTGGAACACTCTCTCCTCACTTATACTGTTCACCTGGTAACATGTCCCGTGTGCATTAAACCATCAGTGGAACACTCTCTCCTCACTTATACTGTTCACCTGGTAACATGTCCAGTGCATATTAAACCATCAGGGGAACACGCTCTCCTCACTTAGACTGTTCATCTGGTAACATGTCCAGTGAATATTAAACCATCAGGGGAACACATTCTCTTCACTTATCCTGTTCACCCGGTGACATGTCCCGTGTGTATTAAACAATCAGGGGAATTCACTCCCCTCACTTATACTGTTCACCTGGTATCATGTCGTGTGTATATTAAACCATCAGGGGAACACGCTCTCCTCACTTAGACTGTTCATCTGGTAACATGTCCAGTGTGTATTAAACAATCAGGGGAGTTCACTCCCCTCACTTATACTGTACAACTGGTATCATGTCCCGTGTATATTAAACCATCAGGGGAACTCACTCTCCTCACTTATACTGTTCACCTGGTATCATGTCCCGTGTATATTAAACAATCAGGGGAACACACTCTCCTCACTTATACTGTACACCTGTTAACATGTCCTGTGCATATTAAACCATCATGAGAAAACACTCTCCTCACTATTCTGTTCACCTGGTAACATGTCCCGTGCGTATTAAACAATCAGGGGAACACCCTCTCCTCACTTATACTGTTCACCTGGTAACATGTCCTGTCTACATTAAACCATCAGGGGAACACACTCTCCTCACTTCTACTGTTCACCTGGTTACATGTCCCAGCGTATTAAACAATCAGGGGAAAACACTCTCCTCACTATTCTGTTCACCTGGTAACATGTCCTGCGTGTATTAAACCATCAGGGGAACACACTCTCTTCACTTATTCTGTTCACCTGGTAACATGTCCCGTGTATATGAAACCATCAGGGGAACACACTCTCCTCACTTATACTGTTCATCTGGTAAAATGTCCCGTGTATATTAAACCATCAGGGGAACACACACTCTCCTCACTTATACTGTTCACCTGGTAACATGTCCTGTGTATATTAAACCATCAGGGGAACACACTCTCTTCACTTATACAGTTCACCTGGAAACATGTCCCGTGTATATGAAACCATCAGGGGAACACACTCTCCTCACTTATACTGTTCACCTGGTAACATGTCCCGTGCGTATTAAACAATCAGGGGAACACACTCTCCTCTCTTATATTGTTCACCTGGTAACATGTCCTGTGTATATTAAACCATCAGGGGAACACATTCTCCTCACTTATACTGTTCACCTGGTAACATGTCCCGTGCGTATTAAACAATCAAGGGAACACACTCTCCTCACTTATATTGTTCACCTGGTAACATGTCCCGTGTATATTAAACCATCAGGGGAATACAGTCTCCTCACTAATACTGTTCACCTGGTAACATGTCCCGTGTATATTAAACCATCAGGGGAACACACTATCCTCACTTATACTGTTCACCTGGTAACATGTCCCGTGTGTAATAAACAATCAGGGGAACACACTCTCCTCACTTATCCTGTTCACCTGGTAACATGTCCTGTGCGTGTTAAACCATCAGGGGAACACACTCTCCTCACTTATACTGTTCACCTGGCAACATGTCCCGTGAGTATTAAACAATCAGGGGAACACACTCTCCTCACTTATACTGTTCACCTGGTGACATGTCCCGTGTGTATTAAACAATCAGGGGAACACACTCTCCGCACTCACACTGTTCACCTGGTAACATGTCCCGTGAGTATTAAACAATCAGGGGAACACACTCTCCTCACTTATACTGTTCACCTGGTGACATGTCCCGTGTATATTAAACCATCAGAGGAACACACTCTCCTCACTTATACTGTTCACCAGGTGACATGTCCCGTGCGTGTTAAACCATCAGGGGAACACACTCTCCTCACTTATACTGTTCACCTGGTAACATGTCCCGTGAATATTAAACCATCAGGGGAAAGCACTCTCCTCACTTATACTGTTCACCTGGTAACATGTCCCGTGTGCATTAAACCATCAGTGGAACACTCTCTCCTCACTTATACTGTTCACCTGGTAACATGTCCCGTGTGCATTAAACCATCAGTGGAACAATCTCTCCTCACTTATACTGTTCGCCTGGTAACATGTCCTGTGTGCATTAAATCATCAGGGGAACACACTCTCCTCACTCATACAGTTCACTTGGTGAAATGTCCCGTGCGTATTAAACCATCAGGGGAACACACTCTCTTCACTTTCCCTGTTCAGCTGGTAACATGTCCCGTGCATATTAAACCATCAGGGGAACACGCTCTCCTCACTTAGACTGTTCATCTGGTAACATGTCCAGTGAATATTAAACCATCAAGGGAACACATTCTCCTCACTTATACTGTTCACCTGGTAACATGTCCCGTGTATATTAAACAATCAGTGGAACACACTCTCCTCACTTATACTGTTCACCTGGTAACATGTCCCGTGTATATTAAACCATCAGGGGAACACACTCTCCTCACTTATACTGTACACCTGTTAACATGTCCTGTGCATATTAAACCATCATGGGAAAACACTCTCCTCACTATTCTGTTCACCTGGTAACATGTCCCGTGCGTATTAAACAATCAGGGGAACACACTCTCCTCACTTATCCTGTTCACCTGGTGACATGTCCCGTGTGTATTGAACAATCAGGGGAATTCACTCCCCTCACTTATACTGTTCACCTGGTATCATGTCGTGTGTATATTAAACCATCAGGGGAACACACTCTCCTCACTTATACTGTTCACCTGGTAACATGTCCCGTGTATATTAAACAATCAGGGGAACACACTCTCCTCACTTATACTGTTCACCTGGTAACATGTCCCGTGTATATTAAACCATCAGGGGAACACACTCTCCTCACTTATACTGTACACCTGTTAACATGTCCTGTGCATATTAAACCATCATGGGAAAACACTCTCCTCACTATTCTGTTCACCTGGTAACATGTCCCGTGCGTATTAAACAATCAGGGGAACACACTCTCCTCACTTATACTGTTCACCTGGTGACATGTCCCACGTCTATTAAACCATCAGGGGAACACACTCTCCTCACTTATACTGTTCACCTGGTAACATGTCCGGTGTATATTAAACAATCAGGGGAACACACTCTCCTCACTTATACTGTTCACCTTGTCACATGTCCTGTGTATATTAAACCATCAGGGGAACACACTATCCTCACATATACTGTTCACCTGGTGACATGTCCCGTGCGTATTAAACAATCAGGGGAACACACTCTCCTCACTTATACTGTTCACCTGGTAACATGTCCCATGTGTATTAAACAATCAGGGGAACACCCTCTCCTCACTTATACTGTTCACCTGGTAACATGTCCTGTCTACATTAAACCATCAGGGGAACACACTCTCCTCACTTCTACTGTTCACCTGGTAACATGTCCTGTGTGCATTAAACAATCAGGGGAACACAATCTCCTCACTTATACTGCTCACCTGGTAACATGTCCCGTGTATTTGAAACCATCAGGGGAACACACTCTCCTCACTATTCTGTTCACCTGGTAACATGTCCCGTGTGAATTAAACAATCAGGGGAACACAATCTCCTCACTTATACTGCTCACCTGGTAACATGTCCCGTGTATTTGAAACCATCAGGGGAACACACTCTCCTCACTTATACTGTTCATCTGGTAAAATGTCCCGTGTATATTAAACCATCAGGGGAACACACTCTCCTCACTTACACTGTTCACCTGGTAACATGTCTTGTGTATATTAAACCATCAGGGGAACACACTCTCTTCACTTATACTGTTCACCTGGAAACATGTCCCGTGTATATGAAACCATCAGTGGAACACACTCTCCTCACTTATACTGTTCACCTGGTAACATGTCCCGTGTGTATTAAACAATCAGGGGAACACACTCTCCTCACTTATATTGTTCACCTGGTAACATGTCCTGTGTATATTAAACGATCAGGGGAACACATTCTCCTCACTTATACTGTTCACCTGGTAACATGTCCCGTGTGTATTAAACAATCAGGGGAACACACTCTCCTCACTTATACTGTTCACCTGGTAACATGTCCCGTGCGTGTTAAATCATCGGAGGAACACACTCTCCTCACTTATACTGTTCACTTGGTTACATGTCCCGTGCATATTAAACCATCAGGGGAACACACTCTCCTCACTTATACTGTTCACCTGCGGAAATGTCCCATCAGTATTAAACCATCAGGGGAACACAATCTCCTTACTTATACAGTTCACCTGGTAACATGTCCCGTGTGTATTAAACAATCAGGGGAACACACTCCCCTCACTTATACTGTTCACCTGGTAACATGTCCCGTGTGTATTAAGCAATCAGGTGAACACACTCTCCTCACTTATACTGTTCACCTGGTAACATATCCCGTGCGTATTAAACAATCAGGGGAACACACTCTCCTCACTTATATTGTTCACCTGGTAACATGTCCTGTGTATATTAAACCATCAGGGAACACATTCTCCTCACTTATACTGTTCACCTGGTAACATGTCCCGTGTGTATTAAACAATCAAGGGAACACACTCTCCTCACTTATACTGTTCACCTGGTAACATGTCCCGTGAGTATTAAACAATCAGGGGAACACACTCTCCTCACTTATACTGTTCACCTGGTAACATGTCCCGTGAGTATTAAACAATCAGGGGAACACACTCTCCTCACTTATATTGTTCACCTGGTAACATGTCCCGTGTATATTAAACCATCAGGGGAATACAGTCTCCTCACTTATACTGTTCACCTGGTAACATGTCCCGTGTATATTAAACCATCAGGGGAACACACTATCCTCACTTATACTGTTCACCAGGTGACATGTCCCGTGTGTAATAAACAATCAGGGGAACACACTCTCCTCACTTATACTGTTCACCTGGTAACATGTCCCGTGCGTGTTAAACCATCAGGGGAACACACTCTCCTCACTTATACTGTTCACCTGGCAACATGTCCCGTGAGTATTAAACAATCAGGGGAACACACTCTCCTCACTTATACTGTTCACCTGGTGACATGTCCCGTGTGTATTAAACCATCAGAGGAACACACTCTCCTCACTTATACTGATCTCCAGGTCACATGTCCCGTGCGTGTTAAACCATCAGGGGAACACACTCTCCTCACTTATACTGTTCACCTGGTAACATGTCCCGTGAATATTAAACCATCAGGGGAAAGCACTCTCCTCACTTATACTGTTCACCTGGTAACATGTCCCATGTGCATTAAACCATCAGTGGAACACTCTCTCCTCACTTATACTGTTCACCTGGTAACATGTCCCGTGTGCATTAAACCATCAGTGGAACACTCTCTCCTCACTTATACAGTTCACTTAGTGAAATGTCCCGTGCGTATTAAACCATCAGGGGAACACACTCTCCTCACTTTCCCTGTTCAGATGGTAACATGTCCCGTGCATATTAAACCATCAGGGGAACACGCTCTCCTCACTTAGACTGTTCATCTGGTAACATGTCCAGTGAATATTAAACCATCAGGGGAACACACTCTCCTCACTTATCCTGTTCACCCGGTGACATGTCCGTGTGTATTAAACAATCAGGGGAATTCACTCCCCTCACTTAGACTGTTCACCTGGTAACATGTCGTGTGTATATTAAACCATCAGGGGAACACACTCTCCTCACTTATACTGTTCACCTGGTATCATGTCGTGTGTATATTAAACCATCAGGGGAACACACTCTCCTCACTTATACTGTTCACCTGGTAACATGTCCTGTGTGTATTAAACAATCAGGGGAACACACTCTCCTCACTTATACTGTTCACCTGGTAACATGTCCTGTGTGTATTAAACAATCAGGGGAACACACTCTCCTCACTTATACTGTTCACCTGGTAACATGTCCTGTGGATATTAAACCATCATGGGAAAACACTCTCCTCACTATTCTGTTCACCTGGTAACATGTCCCGTGTGAATTAAACAATCAGGGGAACACAATCTCCTCACTTATACTGTTCACCTGGTAACATGTCCTGTGTGTATTAAACCATCAGGGGAACACACTCTCTTCACTCATACTGTTCACCTGGTAACATGTCCCGTGTATATGAAACCATCAGGGGAACACACTCTCCTCACTTATACTGTTCATCTGGTAAAATGTCCCGTGTATATTAAACCATCAGGGGAACACACTCTCCTCACTTATACTGTTCACCTGGTAACATGTCCTGTGTATATTAAACCATCAGGGGAACACACTCTCTTCACTTATACTGTTCACCTGGAAACATGTCCCGTGTATATGAAACCATCAGGGGAACACACTCTCCTCACTTATACTGTTCACCTGGTAACATGTCCCATGTGTATTAAACCATCAGGGGAACACACTCTCCTCACTTATACTGTTCACCTGGTAACATATCCCGTGTGCATTAAAAAATCAGGGGAACACACTCTCCCCACTTCTTCTCCTCAACTGGTAACATGTCCCGTGTGTATTAAACAATCAGGGGGACACACTCTCCTCACTTATACTGTTCACCTGGTAACATGTCCCGTGTATATTAAACCATCAGGGGAACACACTCTCCTCACTTATTCTGTTCACCTGGTGACATGTCCCGTATGTATTAAACAATCAGGGGGACACACGCTCCTCACTATTCTGTTCACCTGGTAACATGGCCCGTGTATATTAAACCATCAGGCGAACACACTCTCCTCACTTATACTGTTCACCTGCTAACATGTCCTGTGTATATTAAAGAATCAGGGGAACACACTCTCCTCACTTATACTGTTCATCTGGTGACATGTCCCATGTTTATTAAACAATCAAGGGAACACACTCTCCTCACTTATACTGTTCACCTGGTTACATGTCCCGTGCATTTTAAGCCATCTGGGGAACACACTCTCCTCACTTATACTGTTCACCTGTTAACATGTCCCTTGCGCATTAAACCATCAGGGGAACACACTCTCCTCACTATTCTGTTCACCTGCTAACATGGCCCGTGTGTATTAAACAATCAGGGGAACACACTCTCCTCACTTATACAGTTCACCTGGGAACATGTCCTGTGTATATTAAACCATCAGGGGAACACACTCTCCTCACTTATACTGTTCACCTGCTAACATGTCCTGTGTATATTAAAGAATCAGGGGAACACACTCTCCTCACTTATACTGTTCATCTGGTGACATGTCCCATGTTTATTAAACAATCAAGGGAACACACTCTCCTCACTTATACTGTTCACCTGGTAACATGTCCCGTGTGTATTAAACCATCAGGGGAACACACTCTCCTCACTTATACTGTTCACCTGGTAACATGTCCCGTGAGTTTTAAACCATCAGGGGAACACACTCTCCTCACTTATACTGTTCACTTGGTGACATGTCCCGTGTTTATTAAACAATCAAGGGAACACACTCTCCTCACTTATACTGTTCACCTGGTAACATGTCCCGTGTGTATTAAACCATCAGGGGAACACACTCTCCTCACTTATACTGTTCACCTGGTGACATGTCCCGTGTATATTACACCATCAGGGGAACACAGTCTCCTCACTTATACTGTTCACCTGGTAACATGTCCCGTGTATATTAAACCATCAGGGGAACACAGTCTCCTCACTTATACTGTTCACCTGGTGACATGTCCCGTGTATATTACACCATCAGGGGAACACACTCTACTCACTTATAATGTTCACCTTGTAACATGTCGCGAATATAGTAAACAATCAGGGGAACACAGTCTCCTCACTTATACTGTTCACCTGGTGACATGTCCCGTGTGTATTAAACAATCAGGGGAACACACTCTCCTCACTTATACTGTTCACCTGGTAACATGTCCCGAGTGTATTAAATAATCAAGGGAACACACTCTCCTCACTTATATTGTTCACCTGGTAACATGTCCCGTGTATATTAAACCATCAGGGGAATACAGTCTCCTCACTTATACTGTTCACCTGGTAACATGTCCCGTGTATATTAAACCATCAGGGGAACACACTATCCTCACTTATACTGTTCACCTTGTAACATGTCCCGTGTGTGTTAAACCATCAGGGGAACAAACTCTCCTCACTTATACTGTTCACCAGGTGACATGTCCCGTGTGTAATAAACAATCAGGGGAACACACTCTCCTCACTTATACTGTTCACCTGGTAACATGTCCCGTGCGTGTTAAACCATCAGGGGAACACACTCTCCTCACTTATACTGTTCACCTGGCAACATGTCCCGTGAGTATTAAACAATCAGGGGAACACACTCTCCTCACTTATACTGTTCACCTGGTGACATGTCCCGTGTGTATTAAACCATCAGAGGAACACACTCTCCTCACTTATACTGATCTCCAGGTCACATGTCCCGTGCGTGTTAAACCATCAGGGGAACACACTCTCCTCACTTATACTGTTCACCTGGTAACATGTCCCGTGAATATTAAACCATCAGGGGAAAGCACTCTCCTCACTTATACTGTTCACCTGGTAACATGTCCCATGTGCATTAAACCATCAGTGGAACACTCTCTCCTCACTTATACTGTTCACCTGGTAACATGTCCCGTGTGTATTAAACCATCAGGGGAACACACTCTCCTCACTTTCCCTGTTCAGATGGTAACATGTCCCGTGCATATTAAACCATCAGGGGAATACGCTCTCCTCACTTAGACTGTTCATCTGGTAACATGTCCAGTGAATATTAAACCATCAGGGGAACACACTCTCCTCACTTATACTGTTCACCTGGTAACATGTCCCGTGTGTATTAAACCATCAGGGGAACACACTCTCCTCACTTATACTAAAATAAAAGCAAAATACTGCGGATGCTGGAAATCTGAAACAAAAACAAGAAATGCTGGATTCACTCAGCAGGTCTGGCAGCATCTGTGGAAAGAGAAGCAGAGTTAACGTTTCGGATCAGTGACCCTTCTTCGGAACTGACAAATATTAGAAAAGTCACAGATTATAAACAAGTGAGGTGGGGGTTGGGCAAGAGATAACAAAGGAGAAGGTGCAGATTGGACCAGGCCACATAGCTGACCAAAAGGTCACGGAGCAAAGGCAAACAATATGTTAATGGTGTGTTGAAAGACAAAGCATTAGTACAGATTAGGTGTGAATATACTGAATATTGAACATCAGCAAGTGCAAACCTGAAGAAAAACAACCTGAAAAAAAACAGTGGGTGAGCAAACTGAACAAACTAAGATGAACTGAAATAAATACAAAAAAAGATTGTAAAAAATGTAAAAAGGAATGCCAAAAAAAAAAGGAAGAAAAAATAACTAAAAATGACTAAAAATGAAAGTAAAGTGGGGGGCTGTCATGCTCTGAAATTATTGAACTCAATGTTCAGACCGGCAGGCTGTAGTGTGCCTAATCGGTAGATGAGATGCTGTTCCTCGAGCTTGCGTTGATGTTCACTGGAACACTGCAGCAATCCCAGGACAGAGATGTGAGCATGAGAGCAGGGGGGAGTGTTGAAATGGCAAGCAACCGGAAGCTCAGGGTCCTGCTTGCGGACTGAGCGGAGATGTTCCGCAAAGCGGTCACCCAGTCTGCGCTTGGTCTCCCCAATGTAGAGGAGACCACACTGTGAGCAGCGAATACAGTATACTACATTGAAAGAAGTACAAGTAAATCGCTGCTTCACCTGAAAGGAGTGTTTGGGGCCTGGGATAGTGAGGAGAGAGGAGGTAAAGGGACAGGTATTACACCTCCTGCGATTGCAAGGGAAGGTGCCCTGGGATGGGGACGAGGTGGTGGGGGTAATGGAGGAGTGGACCAGGGTGTCGCGGAGGGAACGATCCCTTCGGAATGCTGACAGGGGAAGGGAGGGGAAGATGCGACTGGTAGTGGCATCACGCTGGAGGTGGCGAAAATGGCGGAGGATGATCCTTTGGATATGGAGGCTGGTGGGATGAAAAGTGAGGACAAGGGGAACCCTGTCACGGTTCTGGGAGGGAGGGGAAGGGGTGAGGGTAGAGGTGCGGGGAATGGGTCGGACACGGTTGAGGGCCCTGTCAACCACAGTGGGGGGAAACCCTCGGTTGAGGAAAAAGGAGGTCATATCAGAAGCACCGTCATGGAAGGTAGCATCATTAGAGCAGATGCGTCGGAGACGGAGAAACTGGGAGAATGGAATGGAGTCCTTACAGGAGGTAGGGTGTGAAGAAGTGTAGTCGAGGTAGCTGTGGGAGTCAGTGGGCTTATAATGGATATTGGTAGACAACCTATCCCCAGAGATGGAGACAGAGAAGTCGAGGAAGGGAAGGGAAGTGTCAGAGATGGACCATGTAAAGGTGAGAGAAGGGTGGAAATTGGAAGCAAAGTTGATAAAGTTTTCTAGTTCGGGGCGGGAGCAGGAAACGGCACCGATACAGTCATCAATGTACCGGAAAAAGAGTTGGGGGAGGGGGCCTGAGTAGGACTGGAACAAAGAATGCTCGACATATCCCACAAAAAGACAGGCATAACTAGGACCCATGCGGGTACCCATAGCAACACCTTTTACTTGAAGGAAGTGCGTGGAGTTGAAGGAGAAGTTGTTCAATGTGAGAACAAGTTCAGCCAGGCGGAGGAGGGTGTTGGTGGATGGGGACTGGTTGGGCCTCTGTTCCAGGAAGAAGCGGAGAGCCCTCAAACCATCCTGGTGGGGGATGGAGGTGTAGAGCGATTGGACGTCCATAGTGAAGAGGAGGCGGTTGGGACCAGGAAACTGGAAATTGTCAAAATGACGTAGGGCGTCAGAAGAGTCACGGATGTAGGTGGGAAGAGACTGGACCAGCGGAGAAAAGATAGAGTCTAGATAGGAAGAAATAAGTTCAGTTGGGCAGGAGCAGGCTGACACAATGGGTCTGCCAGGACAGTCCCGTTTGTGGATTTTGGGAAGGAGGTAGAAGCGGGCTGTCCGGGGTTGCGGGACTATGAGGTTGGAAGCTGTAGAGGGAAGATCTCCAGAGGAGATGAGGTCAGTGACAGTCCTTTGGACGGTGGCTTGATGTTCGGTGGTGGGGTCATGGTCCAGAGGGAGGTAGGAAGAGGTGTCTGTGAGTTGGCGTTGAGCTTCTGCAAGGTAGAGGTCAGTACGCCATACAACAACAGCACCACCCTTGTCTGCAGGTTTGATGACCATGTCGGGGTTAGACCTGAGAGAACGGAGTGCCTCAAGTTCAGAGGGGGACAGGTTAGAGTGAGTGAGGGGGGCAGAGAAATTGAGACGACCAATGTCTCGCCGACAGTTTTCAATGAAGAGATCAAGAGCGGGTAAGAGGCCAGGGTGAGGGGTCCAGGTAGAGGGAGAATGCTGGAGGCGGGTGAATGGGTCTGCTGGTCGGGGGGAGGACTCCTGGTCGAAGAAGTGAGCCCGGAGGCGGAGGCGACGGAAGAAGAGCTCAACGTCATGCCGAGCGCGAAATTCATTGAGGTGGGGGCGTAAGGGGATAAAACTGAGACCTTTGCTGAGTACAGAACGCTCAGCATCAGAGAGGGGGAGGTCAGAGGGTATAGTGAATACACGGCAAGGGGTCAGATCAGAAGGGGTGGGGTCAGAGGGAAGTGAAGCGGAAGGAGGATCTGGAGGGGCGTTAGTCCCCATCAGCTGCTGGAGCTTGCGTTCCTTAACACCTGAAAGGAAGAAAAAAAGTTTTTTGTTAATGCGTCGGATGAGACGTAAGATGAGATGAAACTGCAGAGTAGAACAGATTTGAGATAAGGTGAGACGGTGCTGCTGGAGAGAGAGGTCCAGTGTGTGCATATGGCGGCGCATAGCACTGAGTGTGGATCTCAGGATGCGGCGAGAGTAGCAGTCCGAGGAACGTTGTATTTCTCGGAGATACCTGTGATCCTGGGTGGTTTCAAAGCATGATGGGTGAAACTGCAGTTGGAATCCACGTGGAATCAGTCGGAGCCGGAGACAGTCACTGAGGAAGGAGATGTGGCTGTGAAAACGGGTTTTGGTAGATACCTTATCAAACACCAGGAGGGAAATAGAAAGCAATGAAGGTGAACAAGGTAAAAGAGACAAACGAAAATCCCGTCGGAGAGAAGAGCAGAACTTCTTCAAGGTAGGCATTCCTGGAAGAGAAGTGGCAGTGAATTCAACACTAAAATAAAAGCAAAATACTGCGGATGCTGGAAATCTGAAACAAAAACAAGAAATGCTGGATTCACTCAGCAGGTCTGGCAGCATCTGTGGAAAGAGAAGCAGAGTTAACGTTTCGGATCAGTGACCCTTCTTCGGAACTGACAAATATTAGAAAAGTCACAGATTATAAACAAGTGAGGTGGGGGTTGGGCAAGAGATAACACTCCTCACTTATACTGTTCACCTGGTAACATGTCCCGTGTGTATTAAACCATCAGGGGAACACACTCTCCTCACTTATACTGTTCACCTGGTAACATGTCCCGTGTGCATTAAACCATCATGGGAAAACACTCTCCTCACTATTCTGTTCACCTGGTAACATGTCCCGTGTATATTAAACCATCAGGGGAACACACTCTCCTCACTTATACTGTACACCTGTTAACATGTCCCGTGTATATTAAACCATCAGGGGAACACACTCTCCTCACTGATACTGTTCACCTGTTAACATGTCCCGTGTGCATTAAACCATCATGGGAAAACACTCTCCTCACTATTCTGTTCACCTGGTAACATGTCCCGTGTATATTAAACCATCAGGGGAACACACTCTCCTCACTTATACTGTTCACCTGGTGACATGTCCCGTGTCTATTAAACCATCAGGGGAACACACTCTCCTCACTTATACTGTTCACCTGGTAACATGTCCGGTGTATATTAAACAATCAGGGGAACACACTCTCCTCACTTATACTGTTCACCTGGTAACATGTCCTGTGGATATTAAACCATCATGGGAAAACACTCTCCTCACTATTCTGTTCACCTGGTGACATGTCCTGTGTGAATTAAACAATCAGGGGAACACAATCTCCTCACTTATACTGTTCACCTGGTAACATGTCCTGTGTGTATTAAACCATCAGGGGAACACACTCTCTTCACTCATACTGTTCACCTGGTAACATGTCCCGTGTATATGAAACCATCAGGGGAACACACTCTCCTCACTTATACTGTTCATCTGGTAAAATGTCCCGTGTATATTAAACCATCAGGGGAACACACTCTCCTCACTTATACTGTTCACCTGGTAACATGTCCTGTGTATATTAAACCATCAGGGGAACACACTCTCCTCACTTATACTGTTCACCTGGTAACATATCCCGTGTGCATTAAAAAATCAGGGGAACACACTCTCCTCACTTATACTGTTCACCTGGAAACATGTCCCGTGTATATGAAACCATCAGGGGAACACACTCTCCTCACTTATACTGTTCACCTGGTAACATGTCCCATGTGTATTAAACCATCAGGGGAACACACTCTCCTCACTTATACTGTTCACCTGGAAACATGTCCCGTGTATATGAAACCATCAGGGGAACACACTCTCCTCACTTATACTGTTCACCTGGTAACATGTCCCATGTGTATTAAACCATCAGGGGAACACACTCTCCTCACTTATACTGTTCACCTGGTAACATATCCCGTGTGCATTAAAAAATCAGGGGAACACACTCTCCCCACTTCTTCTCCTCAACTGGTAACATGTCCCGTGTGTATTAAACAATCAGGGGGACACACTCTCCTCACTTATACTGTTCACCTGGTAACATGTCCCGTGTATATTAAACCATCAGGGGAACACACTCTCCTCACTTATTCTGTTCACCTGGTGACATGTCCCGTGTGTATTAAACAATCAGGGGGACACACGCTCCTCACTATTCTGTTCACCTGGTAACATGGCCCGTGTATATTAAACCATCAGGCGAACACACTCTCCTCACTTATACTGTTCACCTGCTAACATGTCCTGTGTATATTAAAGAATCAGGGGAACACACTCTCCTCACTTATACTGTTCATCTGGTGACATGTCCCATGTTTATCAAACAATCAAGGGAACACACTCTCCTCACTTATACTGTTCACCTGGTAACATGTCCCGTGCATTTTAAGCCATCTGGGGAACACACTCTCCTCACTTATACTGTTCACCTGTTAACATGTCCCTTGCGCATTAAACCATCAGGGGAACACACTCTCCTCACTATTCTGTTCACCTGGTAACATGGCCCGTGTGTATTAAACAATCAGGGGGACACACTCTCCTCACTTATACAGTTCACCTGGGAACATGTCCTGTGTATATTAAACCATCAGGGGAACACACTCTCCTCACTTATACTGTTCACCTGCTAACATGTCCTGTGTATATTAAAGAATCAGGGGAACACACTCTCCTCACTTATACTGTTCATCTGGTGACATGTCCCATGTTTATTAAACAATCAAGGGAACACACTCTCCTCACTTATACTGTTCACCTGGTAACATGTCCCGTGTGTATTAAACCATCAGGGGAACACACTCTCCTCACTTATACTGTTCACCTGGTAACATGTCCCGTGAGTTTTAAACCATCAGGGGAACACACTCTCCTCACTTATACTGTTCACTTGGTGACATGTCCCGTGTTTATTAAACAATCAAGGGAACACACTCTCCTCACTTATACTGTTCACCTGGTAACATGTCCCGTGTGTATTAAACCATCAGGGGAACACACTCTCCTCACTTATACTGTTCACCTGGTGACATGTCCCGTGTATATTACACCATCAGGGGAACACAGTCTCCTCACTTATACTGTTCACCTGGTAACATGTCCCGTGTATATTAAACCATCAGGGGAACACAGTCTCCTCACTTATACTGTTCACCTGGTGACATGTCCCGTGTATATTAAACCATCAGGGGAACACAGTCTCCTCACTTATACTGTTCACCTGGTGACATGTCCCATGTATATTACACCATCAGGGGAACACACTCTACTCACTTATAATGTTCACCTTGTAACATGTCGCGAATATAGTAAACAATCAGGGGAACACAGTCTCCTCACTTATACTGTTCACCTGGTGACATGTCCCGTGTGTATTAAACAATCAGGGGAACACACTCTCCTCACTTATACTGTTCACCTGGTGACATTTCCCGTGTGTATTAAACAATCAGGGGAACACACTCTCCTCACTTATACTGTTCACCTGGTAACATGTCCCGTGTATATTAAACCATCAGGGGAACACACTCTCCTGACTTTTACTGTTCACCTGGTAACATGTCCCGTGTGTATTAAACAATCAGGGGAACACACTCTCCTCACTTATACTGTTCACCTGGTAACATGTCCCGTGTATATTACACCATCAGGGGAACACACTCTCCTCACTTATACTGTTCACCTGGTGACATGTCCCGTGCGTATTAAACAATCAGGGGAACACACTCTCCTCACTTAGACTGTTCACGTGGTGACATGTCCGGTGTATATTAAACCATCAGGGGAACACACTCTCCTCACTTATAATGTTCACCTTGTCACATGTCCCGTGTGCATTTAACAATCAGGGGAACACACTCTCCTCACTATTCTGTTCACCTGGTAACATGTCCCGTGTGTATTAAACAATCAGGGGAACACCCTCTCCTCACTTATACTGTTCACCTGGTAACATGTCCTGTGTATATTAAACCATCAGGGGAACACACTCTCTTCACTTATACTGTTCACCTGGTAACATGTCCCATGTATATGAAACCATAATGGTAACACACTCTCCTCACTTCTACTGTTCACCTGGTAACATGTCCCGTGTGCATAAAAAAATCAGGGGAACACACTCTCCTCACTTATACTGTTCATCTGGTAACATGTCCCATGTATATTAAACCATCAGGGGAACACACTCTCCTCACTTATACTGTTCACCTGGTAACATGTCCCGTGTGTATTAAACAATCAGGGGAACACACTCTCCTCACTTATACTGTTCACCTGGTAACATGTCCCGTGTGTATTAAACCATCAGGGGAACACACTCTCCTCACTTATACTGTTCACCTGGTGACATGTCCCGTGTATATTAAACCATAAGGGGAACACACTCTCCTCACTTATACTGTTCACCTGGTAACATGTCCCGTGTGTATTAAACAATCAGGGGAACACACTCTCCTCACTTATACTGTTCACCTGGTAACATGTCCGGTGTGTATTAAACAATCAGGGGAACACACTCTCCTCACTTATACTGTTCACCTGGTGACATGTCCCGTGTATATTAAACCATCAGGGGAACACACTCTCCTCACTTATACTGTTCACCTGGTAACATGTCCCGTGTGTATTAAACAATCAGGGGAACACACTCTCCTCACTTATACTGTTCACCTGGTAACATGTCCGGTGTGTATTAAACAATCAGGGGAACACACTCTCCTCACTTATACTGTTCACCTGGTAACATGTCCGGTGTGTATTAAACAATCAGGGGAACACACTCTCCTCACTTATACTGTTCACCTGGTAACATGTCCCGTGTGCATTAAACAATCAGGGGAACTCACTCTCCTCACTTATACTGTTCACCTGGTGACATGTCCCGTGTGTATTAAACAATCAGGGGAACACAGTCTCCTCACTTATACTGTTCACCTGGCAACATGTCCCTTGTGCATTAAACCATCATGGGAAAACACTCTCCTCACTATTCTGTTCACCTGGTAACATGTCCCGTGTGTATTAAACAATCAGGGGAACACACTCTCCTCACTTATACTGTACACCTCTTAACATGTCCTGTGCATATTAAACCATCAGGGGAACACACTCTCTTCACTTATCCTGTTCACCTGGTAACATGTCCCATGTATTTGAAACCATCAGGGGAACACACTCTCCTCACTTATACTGTTCACCTCGTAACATGTCGCGTGTGTATTAAACAATCAGGGGAACAGACTCTCCTCACTTATACTGTTCATCTGGTAACGTGTCCCGTGTATATTAAACCATCAGGGGAACATACTCTCCTCACTTATACTGTTCACCTGGTGACGTGTCCCGTGTGCATTAAACAATCAGGGGAACACACTCTCCTCACTTATACTGTTCATCTGTTAACATGTCCCTTGCGCATTAAACCATCAGGGGAAAACTCTCTCCTCACTATTCTGTTCACCTGGTAACATGGCCCGTGTGTATTAAACAATCAGGGGAACACACTCTGCTCACTTATTCTGTTCACCTGGTGACATGTCCCGTGTATATTAAACCATCAGGGGAACACACTCTCCTCACTTATCCTCTTCACCTGGTGACGTGTCCCGTGTGCATTAAACAATCAGGGTAACACACTCTCCTCACTTATACTGTTCACCTCGTAACATGTCGCGTGTGTATTAAACAATCAGGGGAACAGACTCTCCTCACTTATACTGTTCACCTGGTAACATGTCCCGTGTATATTAAACCATCAGGGGAACACACTCTCCTCACTTACACTGTTCTCCTGGTGACATGTCCCGTGTATATTAAACCATCAGGGGAACACACTCTCCTCACTTATTCTGTTCACCTGGTGACATGTCCCGTGTATATTAAACCATCAGGGGAACACACTCTCCTCACATACACTGTTCACCTGGTGACATGTCCCTTGTGTATTAAACAATCAGGGGAACACACTCTCCTCACTTATACTGTTCATCTGGTAACGTGTCCCGTGTATATTAAACCATCAGGGGAACACACTCTCCTCACTTACACTGTTCTCCTGGTGACATGTCCCGTGTATATTAAACCATCAGGGGAACACACTCTCCTCACTTATTCTGTTCACCTGGTGACATGTCCCGTGTATATTAAACCATCAGGGGAACACACTCTCCTCACATACACTGTTCACCTGGTGACATGTCCCTTGTGTATTAAACAATCAGGGGAACACACTCTCCTCACTTATACTGTTCATCTGGTAACGTGTCCCGTGTATATTAAACCATCAGGGGAACATACTCTCCTCACTTATACTGTTCATTTGGTCATATGTCCCGTCGTTATTAAACCATCAGGGGAACACACTCTCCTCACTTATACTGTTCATCTGGGAACATGTCCCGTGTATATTAAACCATCAGGGGAACACACTCTCCTCACTTATACTGTTCACCTGCTGACATGTCCCGTGTTTATTAAACAATCAGGGGAACACTCTCTCCTCACTTATACTGTTCACCTGGTAACATGTCCCGTGTGTATTAAACCATCAGGGGAACACACTCTCCTCACTTATACTGATCACCTGGTAACATATCCCGTGTATATTAAACCATCAGGGGAACACACTCTCCTCACTTACACTGTTCACCTGGTAACATGTCCCATGTATATGAAACCATCATGGGAACACACTCTCCTCACTTATACTGTTCACCTGGTGACATGTCCCGTGTGCATTAAAAAATCAGGGGAACACACTCTCCTCACTTCTACTGTTCACCTGGTAACATGTCCCGTGTGCATTAAAAAATCAGGGGAACACACTCTCCTCACTTATACTGTTCATCTGGTAACGTGTCCCGTGTATATTAAACCATGAGGGGAACACACTCTCCTCACTTCTTCTGTTCATCTGGTCATATGTCCCGTCGATATTAAACCATAAGGGGAACACACTCTCCTCACTTATAATGTTCACCTTGTCACATGTCCCGTGTGCATTAAACAATCAGTGGAACACAGTCTCCTCACATATACTTTTCACCTAGTGACATGTCCTGTGTATATTAAACCATCAGGGGAACACTCTCTCCTCACTTATACTCTTCACCAGGTAACATGTCTCGTGTTTAATAAACCATCAGGGGAACTCACTCTCCTCACTTAGACTGTTCACCTGGTAACATGTCCCGTGCATATTAAGCCATCTGGGGAACACAATCTGCTCACTTATACTGTTCACCTGGTGACATGTCCCATGTATATGAAACCATCAGGGGAACACACTCTCGTCACTTCTACTGTTCACCTGGTAACATGTCCCGTGCGTATTAAACAATCAGGGGAACACACTCTCCTCACTTATACTGTTCACCTGGTAACATGTCCTGTGCATATTAAACCATTAGGGGAACACACTCTCTTCACTTATCCTGTTCACCTGGGAACATGTCCCATGTATATGAAACAATCAGGGGAACACAATCTCCTCACTTACACTGTTCACCTGGTGAGATGTCCCGAGTGTATTAAACAATCATGGGAACACACTCTCCTCACTTCCGCTCTTCACCTGGTAACATGTCCCGTGTATATTAAATCATCTGGGGAACACAATCTGCTCACTTATACTGTTCACCTGGTGACATGTCCTGTGTATATTAAACCATCAGGGGAACACACTCTCCTCACTTATACTCTTCACCAGGTAACATGTCCTGTGTATATTAAACCTTCAGGGAACACACTCTCCTCAGTTATTCTGTTCACCTGGTTACATGTCCCGTGCGTATTAAACCATCAGTGGAACACACTCTCCTCACTTGTACTGTTCACCTGGTAACATGTCTCGTGTTTAATAAACCATCAGGGGAACTCACTCTCCTCACTTAGACTGTTCACCTGGTAACATGTCCCGTGCATATTAAGCCATCTGGGGAACACAATCTGCTCACTTATACTGTTCACCTGGTGACATGTCCTGTGTATATTAAACCATCAGGGGAACACACTCTCCTCACTTATACTCTTCACCAGGTAACATGTCCTGTGTATATTAAACCTTCAGGGAACACACTCTCCTCAGTTATTCTGTTCACCTGGTTACATGTCCCGTGCGTATTAAACCATCAGTGGAACACACTCTCCTCACTTGTACTGTTCACCTGGTAACATGTCCCGTGTGCATTAAACAATCAGGGAACACACTCTCCTCAGTTATTCTGTTCACCTGGTGACATGTCCCGTGTGTATTAAACAATCAGGGGAACACACTCTCCTCACTTATACTGTTCACCTGGTAACATGTCCCGTGTGCATTAAACCATCATGGGAAAACACTCTCCTCACTATTCTGTTCATCTAGTAACATGTCCCGTGTGTATTAAACAATCAGGGGAACACACTCTCCTCACTTATACTGTTCACCTGGTAACATGTCCCATGTATATGAAACCATCAGGGGAACACACTCTCGTCACTTCTACTGTTCACCTGGTAACATGTCCCATGTATATGAAACCATCAGGGGAACACACTCTCCTCACTTCTACTGTTCACCTGGTAACATGTCCCGTGCGTATTAAACCATCAGGGGAACACACTCTCCTCACTTATACTGTTCATCTGGTAACATGTCCCGTGCGTATTAAACAATCAGGGGAACACACTCTCCTCACTTATACTGTTCACCTGGTAACATGTCCCGTGTACATTAAACCATCAGGGGAACACACTCTCCTCACTTATACTGTTCACCTGGTAACATGTCCCGTGTATATGAAACCATCATGGGAACACACTCTCCTCACTTCTAATGTTCAACTGGTAACATGTCCCGTGCGTATTAAACAATCAGGGGAACACACTCTCCTCACTTATACTGTTCACCTGGTAACATGTCCCGTGTACATTAAACCATCAGGGGAACACACTCTCCTCACTTATACTGTTCACCTGGTAACATGTCCCGTGTATATGAAACCATCATGGGAACACACTCTCCTCACTTCTAATGTTCAACTGGTAACATGTCCCGTGCGTATTAAACAATCAGGGGAACACACTCTCCTCACTTCTACTGTTCACCTGGTAACATGTCCCGTGCGTATTAAACCATCAGGGGAACACACTCTCCTCACTTATACTGTTCACCTGGTAACATGTCCCGTGTATATGAAACCATCATGGGAACACACTCTCCTCACTTATACTGTTCACCTGGTAACATGTCCTGTGTACATGAAACCATCATGGGAACACACTCTCTTCACTTATACTGTTCACCTGGTAACATGTCCCGTGTATATTAAACAATCAGGGTAACACACTCTCCTCACTTATACTGTTCACCTGGTAACATGTCCCGTGTATATTAAACCATCAGGGGAACACACTCTCCTCACTTATACTGTTCACCTGGTGACAGGTCCCGTGTATATTAAATCATCAGGGGAACACACTCTCCTCACTTATACTGTTCACCTGGTAACATGTCCCGTGTATGTTAAACCATCAGGGGAATACACTCTCCTCACTTATACTGTTCACCTGGTGACATTTCCCGTGTGCATTAAACAGTCAGGGGAAAACACTCTCCTCACTTATACTCTTCATCAGGTAACGTGTCCCGTGTATATTAACCCATCAGGGGAACACACTCTCCTCACTTATACTGTTCACCTGGTGACATGTCCCGATTGTATTAAACAATCAGGGGAACGCACTCTCCTCACTTCTGCTCTTCACCTGGTAACATGTCCCGTGTATATTAAATCATCAGGGCAACACTCTCTCCTCACTTATACTCTTCACCAGGTAACATGTCCTGTGTATATTAAACCTTCAGGGGAACACACTCTCCTCACTTATACTGTTCACCTGGTGACATGTCCCGTGTGTATTAAACAATCAGGGGAAGACACTCTCCTCACTTATAATGTTCACCTGGTAATATGTTCTGTGTATATTAAACCATCAGGGGAACACACTCTCCTCACTTATACTGTTCACATGGTGACATGTCCGGTGTATATTAAACCATCAGGGGAACACACTCTCCTCACTTATAATGTTCACCTGGTAATATGTTCTGTGTATATTAAACCATCAGGGGAACACACTCTCCTCACTTATACTGTTCACCTGGTAATATGTCCCGTGTCTATTAAACAATCAGGGGAACACCCTCTCCTCACTTATACTGTTCACCTGGTAACATGTCCCGTGTATATGAAACCATTATGGGAACACACTCTCCTCACTTCTACTGTTTTTCTGGTAACATGTCCCGTGAGCATTAAACCATCAGGGGAACACACTCTCCTCACTTATACTGTTCACCTGGTGACATGTCCCGTGCGTATTAAACAATCAGGGGAACACACTCTGCTCACTTACACTGTTCACCTGGTAACATGTCGCGTGTATAATAAACCATCAGGGGAACACACTCTCCTCACTTATACTGTTCACCTGGTAACATGTCCCGTGTATGTTAAACCATCAAGGGAACACACACTCCTCACTTATACTGTTCACCTGGTAACATGTCCCGTGTATGTTAAACCATCAGGGGAACACACTCTCCACACTTATACTGTTCACCTGGTAACATGTCCCGTGTATGTTAAACCATCAGGGGAACACACTCTCCTCACTTATACTGTTCACCTGGTGACATGACCCGAGTGTATTAAACAATCAGGGGAACACACTCTCCTCACTTCGGCTCTTCACCTGGTAACATGTCCCGTGTATATTAAATCATCAGGGGAACTCACTCTCCTCACTTATACTGTTCACCTGGTAACATGTCCCGTGCACATTAAACCATCAGGGGAAAACACTCTCCTCACTATTCTGTTCACCTGGTAACATGTCCCGTGTATATTAACAATCAGGGGGACACACTCTCCTCACTTATACTGTTCACCTGGTGACATGTCCCGTGCGTATTAAACAATCAGGGGAACACACTCTCCTCATTTATACTGTTCACCTGGTAACATGTCCTGTGTGTATTAAACCATCAGGGGAACACACTCTCCTCATTTATACTGTTCACCTGGTAACATGTCCTGTGTATGTTAAACCATCAGGGGCACACACACTCCTCACTTATACTCTTCACCTGGTAACATGTCCCGTGTATATTAAACCATCAGGGGAACACACTCTCCTCACTTATGCTGTTCACCTGGTTACATCTCCTGTGTATATTAAACAATCAGGGGAACACACTCTCCTCACTTGCACTGTTCACCTGGTGACATGTCCCGTGTATATTAAACCATCAGGGGAACATACTCTCCTCACTTATACTGTTCACCTGGTAACATGTCCCGTGTGTATTAAATAATCAGGGGAACACACTCTCCTCACTTGTTCTATTCACGTGGTAACATGTCCCGTGTACATTAAACAATCAGGGGAACACACTCTCCTCACTTATACTTTTCACCTGGTGACACGTCCTGTCAGTATTAAACCATCAGGGGAACACACTCTCCTCACTTGTTCTATTCACGTGGTAACATGTCCCGTGTATATTAAACAATCAGGGGAACACACTCTCCTCACTTATACTGTTCATCTGGTAACGTGTCCCGTGCGTATTACACCATCAGGGGAACACACTCTCCTCACTTACACTGTTCATCTGGTAACATGTCCCGTGTCTATTTAACCATCAGGGGAACACACTCTCCTCACTTATACAGTTCATCTGGTAACATGTCCTGTGTGCATTAAACCACCAGGAGAACACACTCTCCTCACTTATACTGTTCACCTGGTGACATGTCCCGTGTATATTAAAACACCAGGGGAACACACTCTCCTCACTTCTACTGTTCACCAGGTAACATGTCCTGTTTATATTAAACAATCAGGGGAACACACTCTCCTCACTTATACTGTTCACCGAGTGACATGTCCTGTGTATATTAAACCATCAGGGGAACACACTCTCCTCACTTACACTGTTCACCTGGTGACATGTCCCGTGTGTATTAAACCATCAGGGGAACACAATCTGCTCACTGATACTGTTCAGGTGGTAACATGTCCCGTGTATATTAAAACACCAGCGGAACACACTCTCCTCACTTATACTGTTCACCAGATAACAAGTCCCGTCTATATTAAACCACCAGGAGAACACACTCTCCTCACTTATACTGTTCACCTGGTGACATGTCCCGTGTATATTAAACCATCAGGGGAAAACATTCTCCTCACTTATACTGTTCACCTGGTGACATGTCCTGTTTATATTAAACAATCAGGGGAACACACTCTCCTCACTTATACTGTTCACCGAGTGACATGTCCTGTGTATATTAAACCATCAGGGGAACACACTCTCCTCACTTACACTGTTCACCTGGTGACATGTCCCGTGTGTATTAAACCATCAGGGGAACACAATCTGCTCACTGATACTGTTCAGGTGGTAACATGTCCCGTGTGTATTAAACAATCAGGGGAACACACTGTCACCACTTATGCTGTTCACCTGGTAACATGTCCCGTGTATATTAAACCACCAGGGGAACACACTCTCCTCACTTATACTGTTCACCAGATAACAAGTCCCGTCTATATTAAACCATCAGGGGAAAACATTCTCCTCAATTATACTGTTCACCTGGTGACATGTCCCAAGTGTATTAAACCATCAGGGGAACACACTGTCACCACTTATGCTGTTCACCTGGTAACATGTCCCGTGTATATTAAACCACCAGGGGAACACACTCTCCTCACTTCTACTGTTCACCTGGTAACATGTCCCGTTCGTATTAAACCATCAGGGGAACACAATCTGCTCACTTATACTGTTCACCTGGTAACATGTCCTGTTTATATTAAACAATCAGGGGAACACACTCTCCTCACTTATAATGTTCACCGAGTGACATGTCCTGTGTATATTAAACCATCAGGGGAACACACTCTCCTCACTTATACTGTTCACCTGGTGACATGTCCCGAGTGTATTAAACCATCAGGGGAACACAATCTGCTCACTTATACTGTTCACGTGGTAACATGTCCCGTGTATATTAAAACACCAGGGGATCACAGTCTCTCTCCTCACTTATACTGTTCACCAGGTAACATGTCCTGTCTATATTAAACCTTCAGGGGAAAACATTCTCCTCACTTATACTGTTCACCTGGTGACATGTCCCGTCTATATTAAACCATCAGGGGAAAACATTCTCCTCACTTATACTGTTCAACTGGTGACATGTCCCGTGTATATTAAACAATCAGGGGAAAACATTCTCCTCAATTATACTGTTCACCTGGTGACATGTCCCAAGTGTATTAAACCATCAGGGGAACACACTCTCCTCACTTATACTGTTCACCTGGTGACGTGTCCCGTGTATATTAAACCATGAGGGGAACAGACTCTCCTCTCGTATGCTGTTCACCTGGTAACATATCCCCTGTGTATTAAACAATCAGGGGAACACACTCTCCTCACTTATACTGTTTACCTGGTAACATTTCCTGTGTGTATTAAACCATCAGGGGAACACACTCTCCTCACTTCTACTGTTCACCTGGTAACATTTCCCGTGTGTATTAAACAATCAGTGGAACAAACTCTGCTCACTTATACTGTTCACCTGGTAACATGTCCCGTGTATATTAAACCATCAGGGGAACACACTCTCCTCACTTATAGAGTTCACCTGGTAACATGTCCCGTGTGTATTAAACCATCAGGGGAACACACTCTGCTCACTTATACTGTTCACCTGGTAACATGTCCTGTGTATATTAAACCATCAGCGGAACACAGTCTCCTCACTTATACTGTTCACCTCGTTACATGTCCTGTGTGCATTAAACCATCAGGGGAACACTGTCTCCTCACTTGTACTGTTCACCTGGTGACATGTCCCGTGTATATTAAACAATCAGGGGAACACACTCTCCTCACATATACTGTTCACCTGGTAACATGGCCCGAGTATATTGAACCATCAGGGGAACACACTCTGCTCACTTATACTGTTCACCTGGTAACATGTCCTGTATAGAATAAACCATCAGGGGAACACACCCTCCTCACTTATACTGTTCACCTGGTAACATGTCCCTTGTGTATTAAACAATCAGGGGAACAAACTCTGCTCACTTATACTGTTCACCTGGTAACATGTCCCTTGTGTATTAAACAATCAGGGGAACACACTCTGCTCACTTATACTGTTCACCTGGTAACATGTCCTGTATAGAATAAACCATCAGGGGAACACACCCTCCTCACTTATCGAGTTCACCTGGTAACATGTCCCGTGTGTATTAAACCATCAGGGGAACACACTCTGCTCACTTATACTGTTCACCTGGTAACATGTCCTGTGTACATTAAACCATCAGGGTAACACACTCTCCTCACTTATGCTGTTCACCTGGTAACATGTCCCGTGCGCATTAAACCATCAGGGGAACACAGTCTACTAACTTATACTGTTCCCCTGGTAACATGTCCCGTGAATATTAAACCATCAGGGGAACACACCCTCCTCACTTATCGAGTTCACCTGGTAAAATGTCCCGTGTATATTAAACAATCAGGGGAACACACCATCCTCACTTATACTGTTCACCAGGTAACATGTCCTGTCTATATTAAACCATCAGGGGAACACACTCTCCTCACTTATACTGTTCATCTGGTAACATGTCCCATGTATATTAAACCATCAGGTGAAAACATTCTCCTCACTTATACTGTTCACCTGGTGACATGTCCTGTTTATATTAAACAATCAGGGGAACACACTCTCCTCACTTATACTGTTCACCGAGTGACATGTCCTGTGTATATTAAACCATCAGGGGAACACACTCTCCTCACTTACACTGTTCACCTGGTGACATGTCCCGTGTGTATTAAACCATCAGGGGAACACAATCTGCTCACTGATACTGTTCACGTGGTAACATGTCCCGTGTATATTAAAACACCAGCGGAACACAGTCTCCTCACTTATACTGTTCACCAGGTAACATGTCCCGTCTATATTAAACCATCAGGGGAAAACATTCTCCTCAATTATACTGTTCACCTGGTGACATGTCCCAAGTGTATTAAACCATCAGGGGAACACACTCTCCTCACTTATGCTGTTCACCTGGTAACATGTCCCGTGTATATTAAACCACCAGGGGAACACACTCTCCTCACTTATACTGCTCATCTGGTAATATGTCCCGTGTGTATTAAACAATCAGGGGAACACACTCTCCTCACTTATACTGTTCAACTGGTAACATGTCCCGTTCGTATTAAACCATCAGGGGAACACAATCTGCTCACTTATACTGTTCACCTGGTAACATGTCCTGTTTATATTAAACAATCAGGGGAACACACTCTCCTCACTTATACTGTTCACCGAGTGACATGTCCTGTGTATATTAAACCATCAGGGGAACACAATCTGCTCACTTATACTGTTCACGTGGTAACATGTCCCGTGTATATTAAAACACCAGGGGAACACACTCTCCTCACTTATACTGTTCACCAGGTAACATGTCCTGTCTATATTAAACCATCAGAGGAAAACATTCTCCTCACTTATACTGTTCAACTGGTGACATGTCCAGTGTATATTAAACCATCAGGGGAAAACATTCTCCTCAATTATACTGTTCACCTGGTGACATGTCCCAAGTGTATTAAACCATCAGGGGAACACACTCTCCCCACTTATACTGTTCACCTGGTGACGTGTCCCGTGTATATTAAACCATGAGGGGAACAGACTCTCCTCTCGTATGCTGTTCACCTGGTAACATGTCCCGTGTGTATTAAACAATCAGGGGAACACACTCTCCTCACTTATACTGTTCACTTGGGAACATGTCCTGTGTATATTAAATCATCAGGGGAACACACTCTCCTCACTTATACTGTTTACCTGGTAACATTTCCTGTGTGTATTAAACCATCAGGGGAACACACTCTCCTCACTTCTACTGTTCACCTGGTAACATTTCCCGTGTGTATTAAACAATCAGTGGAACAAACTCTGCTCACTTATACTGCTCACCTGGTAACATGTCCTGTATAGATTAAACCATCAGGGGAACACACTCTCCTCACTTATAGAGTTCACCTGGTAACATGTCCCGTGTGTATTAAACCATCAGGGGAACACACTCTGCTCACTTATACTGTTCACCTGGTAACATGTCCTGTGTATATTAAACCATCAGCGGAACACAGTCTCCTCACTTATCCTGTTCACCTGGTAACATGTCCTGTGTGCATTAAACCATCAGGGGAACACTGTCTCCTCACTTGTACTGTTCACCTGGTGACATGTCCTGTGTATATTAAACAATCAGGGGAACAAACTCTCCTCACATATACTGTTCACCTGGTGACATGTCCCGTGCGTATTAAACCTTCAGGGGAACACACTCTCCTCACTTACACTGTTCACCTGGTGACATGTCCCTCATGTATTAAACCATCAGGGGAACTCACTCCCCTCACTTATGCTGTTCACCTGGTAACATGTCCCGTGTATATTAAACCACCAGGGGAACACACTCTCCTCACTTATACTGCTCATCTGGTAACATGTCCTGTGTATATTAAACCACCAGGGGAACACACTCTCCTCACTTATACTGCTCATCTGGTAACATGTCCCGTGTATATTAAACCTTCAGGGGAACAGAATCTGCTCAGTTATAGAGTTCACCTGCTAACATGTCCCATGTATATTAAACCATCAGGGGAACACACTCTGCTCACTTATACAGTTCATCTGGTAACATGTCCTGTGTATATTAAACCATCAGGGGAACACACTCTCCTCACATATACTGTTTACCTGGTAACATGTCCTGTGTATATTAAACCATCAGGGGAACACACTGTCCGGACTTATACCTTTCACCTGGTAACATGTCCTGTGTATATTAAACCATCAGGGGAACACACTCTCCTCACTTATACTGATCACATGGCAACATGTCCTGTGTATATTAAACCATCAGGGGAACACACTCTCCTCACTTATACTGTTCACCTGGTAACATGCCCTGTGTATATTAAACCATCAGGGGAACACACTCTCCTCACTTAAACTGTTCACCTGGTAACATGTCCTGTGTATATTAAACAATCAGGGGAACACACTCTCCTCACTTAAACTGTTCACCTGGTGACATGTCCCGTGTGCATTAAACCAACAGGGGAAGACACTCTGCTCACTTATACTGTTCACCTGGTAACATGTCCTGTGTATATTAAACCATCAGGGGAACACACTCTCCTCACTCATACTGATCACCTGGTAACATGCCCTGTGTATATTAAACCATCAGGGGAACACACTCTCCTCACTTAAACTGTTCACCTGGTAACATGTCCTGTGTATATTAAACAATCAGGGGAACACACTCTCCTCACTTATACTGTTCACCTGGTGACATGTCCCGTGTGCATTAAACCAACACGGGAACACACTCTCCTCACTTATACTGTTCACCTGGTGACATGTCCCGTGTGCATTAAACCAACAGGGGAACACACTCTCCTCACTTATACTGTTCACCTGGTAACATGTCCTGTGTATATTAAACAATCAGGAGAACACACTCTCCTCACTTATACTGTTCACCTGGTAACATGTCCTGTGTATATTAAACAATCAGGAGAACACACTCTCCTCACTTATACTGTTCACCTGGTAACATGTCCTGTTTATATTAAACAATCAGGGGAACACACTCTCCTCACTTATACTGTTCACCTGGTAACATGTCCTGTGTATATTAAACAATCAGGAGAACACACTCTCCTCACTTATACTGTTCACCTGGTAACATGTCCTGTGTATATTAAACAATCAGGAGAACACACTCTCCTCACTTATACTGTTCACCTGGTAACATGTCCTGTGTATATTAAACAATCATGAGAACACACTCTCCTCACTTATACTGTTCACCTGGTAACATGTCCTGTTTATATTAAACAATCAGGGGAACACACTCTCCTCACTTTTACTGTTCACCTGGTATCATGTCCTGCGTATATTAAACAATCATGAGAACACACTCTCCTCACTTATACTGTTCACCTGGTAACATGTCCTGTTTATATTAAACCATCAGGGGAACACACTCTCCTCACTTACACTGTTCACCTGGTGACATGTCCCGTGTGTATTAAACCATCAGGGGAACACAATCTGCTCACTTATACTGTTCACGTGGTAACATGTCCCGTGTATATTAAACCATCAGGGGAACACACTCTCCTCACTTACACTGTTCACCTGGTGACATGTCCCGTGTGTATTAAACCATCAGGGGAACACAATCTGCTCACTTATACTGTTCACGTGGTAACATGTCCCCTGTATATTAAACAATCAGGGGAACACACTCTCCTCACTTATACTGTTCACCTGGTAGCATGTCCTGCGTATATTAAACAATCATGAGAACACACTCTCCTCACTTATACTGTTCACCTGGTAACATGTCCTGTTTATATTAAACCATCAGGGGAACACACTCTCCTCACTTACACTGTTCACCTGGTGACATGTCCCGTGTGTATTAAACCATCAGGGGAACACAATCTGCTCACTTATACTGTTCAAGTGGTAACATGTCCCGTGTATATTAAACCTCCAGGGGAACACACTCTCCTCACTTATACTGTTCACCTGGTAACATGTCCCGTCTCTTTTAAACCATCAGGGGAAAACATTCTCCTCACTTATACTGTTCACCTGGTGACATGTCCCGTCTATATTAAACCATCAGGGGAAAACATTCTCCTCACTTGTACTGTTCAACTGGTGACATGTCCCGTGTATATTAAACCATCAGGGGACAACATTCTCCTCAATTATACTGTTCACCTGGTGACGTGTCCCGTGTATATTAAACCATGAGGGGAACAGACTCTCCTATCGTATGCTGTTCACCTGGTGACATGTCCCCTGTGTTTTCAACCATCAGGGGAACACACTCTCCTCACTTATACTGTTCACTTGGGAACATGTCCTGTGTATATTCAACCATCAGGGGAACACACTCTCCTCACTTATACTGTTTACCTGGTAACATGTCCTGTGTGTATTAAAACATCAGGGGAACACAATCTCCTCACTTCTACTGTTCACCTGGTAACATTTCCCGTGTGTATTAAACAATCAGTGGAACAAACTCTGCTCACTTATACTGTTCACCTGGTAACATGTCCTGTATAGATTAAACCATCAGGGGAACACACCCTCCTCACTTATAGAGTTCACCTGGTAACATGTCCTGTGTGCATTAAACCATCAGGGGAACACAGTCTCCTCACTTGTACTGTTCACCTGGTGACATGTCCCGTGTGTATTAAACAATCAGGGAAACACAGTCTGCTCACTTATGCAGTTCATCTGGTAACATGTCCTGTGTATATTAAACAATCAGGGGAACACACCCTCCTCACTTATAGAGTTCACCTGGTAACATGTCCCGTGTGTATTAAACCATCAGGGGAACACAGTCTCCTCACTTATACTGTTCACCTGGTAACATGTCCTGTGTGCATTAAACCATCAGGGGAACACAGTCTCCTCACTTGTACTGTTCACCTGGTGACATGTCCCGTGTGTATTAAACAATCAGGGAAACACAGTCTGCTCACTTATGCAGTTCATCTGGTAACATGTCCTGTGTATATTAAACAATCAGGGGAACACACTCTCCTCACTGATACTGTTCACCTGGTAACATGTCCCGTGTATATTAAACAATCAGGGGAACACACTCTCCTCACATATACTGTTCACCTGGTGACATGTCCCGTGCGTATTAAACCATCAGGGGAACACACTCTCCTCACTTACACTGTTCACCTGGTGACATGTCCCGTATGTATTAAACCATCAGGGGAAAACACTCTCCTCACTTATACTGTTCACCTGGTAACATGTCCCGTGTGTATTAAACTATCAGGGGAACACACTCTCCTCACTTATGCTGTTCACCTGGTAACATGTCCCGTGTATATTAAACCACCAGGGGAACACCCTCTCCTCACTTATACTGCTCATCTGGTAACATGTACCGTGTGCATTAAACAATCAAGGGAACACATTCTCCTAACTTATACTATTCACCTGGTAACATGTCCCGTTCGTATTAAACCATCAGGGGAACACATTCCCCTCACTTCTACTGCTCATCTGGTAACATGTCCTGTGTATATTAAACCATCAGGGGAACACACTCTCCTCACTTATACTGTTCGCCTGGTAACATTTCCCGTGTGTATTAAACAATCAGGGGAACAAACTCTGCTCACTTCTACTGTTCACCTGGTAACATGACCCGAGTATATTGAACCATCAGGGGAACACACTCTGCTCACTTATACTGTTCACCTGGTAACATGTCCTGTATAGAATAAACCGTCAGGGGAGCACACCCTCCTCACTTATCGAGTTCACCTGGTAACATGTCCCGTGTGTATTAAACCATCAGGGGAACACATTCTGCTCACTTATACTGTTCACCTGGTAACATGTCCTGTGTACATTAAACCATCAGGGTAACACACTCTCCTCACTTATGCTGTTCACCTGGTGACATGTCCCGTGCGCATTAAACCATCAGGGGAACACACCCTCCTCACTTATCGAGTTCACCTGGTAAAATGTCCCGTGTGTATTAAACCATCAGGGGAACACACTCTGCTCACTTATAATGTTCACCTGTTAACATGTCCTGTGTACATTAAAACATCAGGGTAACACACTCTCCTCACTTATGCTGTTCACCTGGTAACATGTCCCGTGCGCATTAAACCATCAGGGGAACACAGTCTCCTCACTTATCGAGTTCACCTGGTAAAATGTCCCGTGTGTATTAAACCATCAGGGGAACACACTCTGCTCACTTATAATGTTCACCTGTTAACATGTCCTGTGTACATTAAAACATCAGGGTAACACATTCTCCTCAATTATACTGTTCCCCTGGTAACATGTCCCGTGAATATTAAACCATCAGGGGAACACACCCTCCTCACTTATCGAGTTCACCTGGTAAAATGTCCCGTGTGTATTAAACCATCAGGGGAACACACTCTGCTCACTTATAATGTTCACCTTTTAACATGTCCTGTGTACATTAAACCATCAGGGGAACACACTCTCCTCACTTATACTGTTCACCTGGTAACATGTCCCGTGTGTATTAAACCATCAGGGGAACACACTCTCCTCACTTATACTGTTCACCTGGTAACATGTCCTGTGTGTATTAAAACACCAGCGGAACACACTCTCCTCACTTATACTGTTCACCAGGTAACAAGTCCCGTCTATATTAAACCATCAGGGGAAAACATTCTCCTCAATTATACTGTTCACCTGGTGACATGTCCCAAGTGTATTAAACCATCAGGGGAACACACTCTCATCACTTATGCTGTTCACCTGGTAACATGTCCCGTGTATATTAAACCACCAGGGGAACACAATCTGCTCACTTATACTGTTCACCTGGTAACATGTCCCGTTCGTATTAAACCATCAGGGGAACACAATCTGCTCACTTATACTGTTCACCTGGTAACATGTCCTGTTTATATTAAACAATCAGGGGAACACACTCTCCTCACTTATAATGTTCACCGAGTGACATGTCATGTGTATATTAAACCATCAGGGGAACACACTCTCTTCACTTATACTGTTCACCTGGTAACATGTCCTGTTTATATTAAACAATCAGGGGAACACACTCTCCTCACTTATAATGTTCACCGAGTGACATGTCATGTGTATATTAAACCATCAGGGGAACACACTCTCTTCACTTATACTGTTCACCTGGTGACATTTTCCGATTGTATTAAACCATCAGGGGAACACAATCTGCTCACTTATACTGTTCACGTGGTAACATGTCCCGTGTATTTTAAAACACCAGGGGAACACACTCTCCTCACTTATACTGTTCACCAGGTAACATGTCCTGTCTATATTAAACCATCAGAGGAACACACTCTCCTCACTTATACTGTTCACCTGGTGACATGTCCCGTCTATATTAAACCATCAGGGGAAAACATTCTCCTCACTTCTCCTGTTCACCTGGTGACATGTCCCGTCTATATTAAACCATCAGGGGAAAACATTCTCCTCACTTCTCCTGTTCAACTGGTGACATGTCCCGTGTACATTAAACCATCAGGGGAAAACATTCTCCTCAATTATACTGTTCACCTGGTGACATGTCCCAAGTGTATTAAACCATCAGGGGAACACACTCTCCTCACTTATACTGTTCACCTGGTGACGTGTCCCGTGTATATTAAACCATGAGGGGAACAGACTCTCCTCTCGTATGCTGTTCACCTGGTGACATGTCCCGTGTGTATTAAACCATCAGGGGAACACAATCTGCTCACTGATACTGTTCACCTGGTGACATGTCCCGTGTATATTAAAACACCAGGGGAACACACTCTCCTCACTTATACTGTTCACTTGGGAACATGTCCTGTGTATATTAAACCATCAGGGGAACACACTCTCCTCACTTATACTGTTTACCTGGTAACATTTCCTGTGTGTATTAAACCATCAGGGGAACACACTCTCCTCACTTCTACTGTTCACCTGGTAACATTTCCCGTGTGTATTAAACAATCAGTGGAACAATCTCTGCTCACTTATACTGTTCACCTGGTTACATGTCCTGTATAGATTAAACCATCGGGGGAACACACTCTCCTCACTTATAGAGTTCACCTGGTAACATCTCCCGTGTGTATTAAACCATCAGGGGAACACACTCTGCTCACTTATACTGTTCACCTGGTAACATGTCCTGTGTATATTAAACCATCAGCGGAACACAGTCTCCTCACTTATACTGTTCACCTGGTAAGATGTCCTGTGTGCATTAAACCATCAGGGGAACACTGTCTCCTCACTTGTACTGTTCACCTGGTAACATGTCCTGTATAGATTAAACCATCAGGGGAACACACCCTCCTCACTTATCGAGGTCACCTGGTAACATGTCCCGTGTGTATTAAACCATCAGGGGAACACACTCTGCTCACTTATGCTGTTCACCTGGTAACATGTCCTGTGTACAATAAACCATCAGGGGAACACAGTCTCCTCACTTATGCTGTTCACCTGGTAACATGTCCTGTGTGCATTAAACCATCAGGGGAACACACTCTCCTCACTTATATTGTTCACCTGGTGACATGTCCCGTGCGTATTAAACAATCAGGGGAACACTCTCTCCTCACTTCTACTCTAGAGCTGGTAACATGTCCCGTTTATATTAAACCATCAGGGGAACAGAATCTGCTCAGTTATAGAGTTCACCTGCTAACATGTCCCATGTATATTAAACCATCAGGGGAACACACTCTGCTCACTTATACAGTCCATCTGGTAACATGTCCTGTGTATATTAAACAATCAGGGGAACACACTCTCCTCACTTATACTGTTCACCTGGTGACATGTCCCGTGTGCATTAAACAATCAGGGGAACACACTCTCCTCACTTCTACTGTTTACCTGGTGACATGTCCCGTGTGTATTAAACAATCAGGGGAACAAACTCTCCTCTCTTATGCTGTTCACCTGGTAACAGGTCCCGTGTGTATTAAACAATCAGGGGAACACACTCTCCTCACTTATACTGTTCACCTGGTAACATGTCCCGTTCGTATTAAACCATCAGGGGAACACAATCTGCTCACTTATACTGTTCACCTGGTAACATGTCCTGTTTATATTAAACAATCAGGGGAACAAACTCTCCTCACTTATACTGTTCACCGAGTGTCATGTCCTGTGTATATTAAACCATCAGGGGAACACACTCTCCTCACTTACACTGTTCACCTGTTGACATGTCCCGTGTGTATTCAACCATCAGGGGAACACAATCTGCTCACTTATACTGTTCACGTGGTAACATGTCCCGTGTATATTAAAACACCAGGGGAACACACGCTCCTCACTTATACTGTTCACCAGGTAACATGTCCCGTCTATATTAAACCATCAGGGGAAAACATTCTCCTCACTTATACTGTTCACCTGGTGACATGTCCCGTCTATATTAAACCATCAGGGGAAAACATTCTCCTCACTTATACTGTTCAACTGGTGACATGTCCCGTGTATATTAAACCATCAGGGGAAAACATTCTCCTCACTTATACTGTTCACCTGGTAACATGTCCCGTGTGTATTAAACCATCAGGGGAACACACTCTCCTCACTTATCCTGTTCACGTGGTAACATGTCCCGTGTATAAACTAAACAGTCAGGAGAACACACTCTCCTCACTTATACTGTTCACCTGGTGACATGTCCCGGCGTATTAAACAATCAGGGGAACACACTCTCCTCACTTATACTGCTCATCTGGGAACATGTCCCGTGTTTATTAAACAATCAGGGGAACAGACTCTCCTCACTTATACTGTTCACATGGTAACATGTCCCGTGTATATTAAACAATCAGGAGAACACATTCTCCTCACTTACACTGTTCACCTGGTGACATGTCCCGTGTGTATTCAACCATCAGGGGAACACACTCTCCTCACTTATACTGTTCACCTGGTGACATGTCCCCTGTGTATTAAACAATCAGGGGAACACACTCTCCTCACTTATACTGTTCACTTGGGAACATGTCCTGTGTATATTAAACCATCAGGGGAACACACTCTCCTCACTTATACTGTTTACCTGGTAACATTTCCTGTGTTTATTAAACCATCAGGGGAACACACTCTCCTCACTTCTACTGTTCACCTGGTAACATTTCCCGTGTGTATTAAACAATCAGTGGAACAAACTCTGCTCACTTATACTGTTCACCTGGTAACATGTCCTGTATAGATTAAACCATCGGGGGAACACACTCTCCTCACTTATAGAGTTCACCTGGTAACATGTCCCGTGTGTATTAAACCATCAGGGGAACACACTCTGCTCACTTATACTGTTCACCTGGTAACATGTCCTGTGTATATTAAACCATCAGCGGAACACAGTCTCCTCACTTATACTGTTCACCTGGTAAGATGTCCTGTGTGCATTAAACCATCAGGGGAACACTGTCTCCTCACTTGTACTGTTCACCTGGTAACATGTCCTGTATAGATTAAACCATCAAGGGAACACACTCTCCTCACTTATAGAGTTCACCTGGTAACATGTCCCGTGTGTATTAAACCATCAGGGGAACACACTCTGCTCATTTATACTGTTCACCTGGTAACATGTCCTGTGTATATTAAACCATCAGCGGAACACAGTCTCCTCACTTATACTGTTCACCTGGTAAGATGTCCTGTGTGCATTAAACCATCAGGGGAACACTGTCTCCTCACTTATACTGTTCACCTGGTAACATGTCCCGTTCGTATTAAACCATCAGGGGAACACAATTTGCTCACTTATACTGTTCACCTGGTAACATGTCCTGTTTATATTAAACAATCAGGGGAACACACTCTCCTCACTTATACTGTTCACCGAGTGTCATGTCCTGTGTATATTAAACCATCAGGGGAACACACTCTCCTCACTTACACTGTTCACCTGGTGACATGTCCCGTGTGTATTCAACCATCAGGGGAACACAATCTGCTCACTTATACTGTTCACGTGGTAACATGTCCCGTGTATATTAAAACACCAGGGGAACACACGCTCCTCACTTATACTGTTCACCTGGTAACATGTCCCGTGTATATTAAACAATGAGGAGAACACAGTCTCCTCACTTACACTGTTCACCTGGTGACATGTCCCGTGTGTATTAAACCATCAGGGGAACACACTCTCCTCACTTATGGAGTTCACATGGTAACATGTCCCGTGTGCATTAAACCATCAGGGGAAAACAGTCTCCTCACTTAGACTGTTCACCTGGTAACTTGTCCTGTGTGCATTAAACCATCATGGGAACACAGTCTCCTCACTTGTACTGTTCACCTGGGAACATGTCCCGTGTATATTCAACCATCAGGGGAACACACTCTCCTCACTAATACTGATCATCTGGTAACATGTCCCGTGTGTATTAAACCATCAGGGGAACAAACTCTCGTCACTTATACTGTTCACCTGGTAACATGTCACGTGTATATTAACCATCAGGGGAACCCACTCTCCTCACTTATACTGTTCACCTGGTGACATGTCCCGTGTATATTAAACCATCAGGGGATCACACTCTCCTCACTTATACTGTTCACCTGGTAACATGTCCCGTCCGTATTAAACCATCAGGGGAACACACTGTCCTCACTTACACTGTTCACCTGGTGACTTGTCCCGTGTGTATTAAACCACCAGGTGAACACACTCTCCTCACTTATACTGTTCACCTGGTAACATGTCCCGTCGATATTAAACCACCAGGGGAACACACTCTCCTCACTTATACTGCTCATCTGGTAACATGTCCCGTGTTTATTAAACAATCAGGGGAACACACTCTCCTCACTTATACTGTTCACCTGGTAACATGTCCCGTTCGTATTAAACCATCAGGGGAACACATGCCCCTCACATATACAGTTCACCTGGTTACATGTCCTGTGTATATTAAACCATCAGGGGAACACACTCTCCTTACTTATACTGTTCATCTGGTAACATGTCCCGTGTGTATTAAACAATCAGGGGAACACATTCACCTCACTTATACTGTTCACCTGGTAACATGTCCTGTGTGTATTAAACCATCAGGGGAACACAGTCTCCTCACTTATACTGTTCACCTGGTAACATGTCCCGTGTGTATTAAACCATCAGGGGAGCATACTCTCCTCACTACTACTCTAGAGCTGGTAACATGTCCCGTGTATATTAAACCATCAGGGGAACAGAATCTGCTCAGTTATAGAGTTCACCTGGTAAAATGTCCTGTGTATATTAAACAATCAGGTGAACACACTCTCCTCACTTATACTGTTCACCTGGAAACATGTCCCGTGCGTATAAAACCATCAGGGGAACACACTCCCCTCACTTACACTGTTCACCTGGTGACATGTCCCATGTGTATTAAAGCATCAGGGGAACACACTCTCCTCACTTATACTGTTCACCTGGTAACATGTCCCGTCGATATTAAACCACCAGGGGAACACACTCTCCTCACTTATACTGCTCATCTGGTAACATGTCCCGTGTTTATTAAACAATCAGGGGAACACACTCTCCTCACTTATACTGTTCACCTGGTAACATGTCCCGTTCGTATTAAACCATCAGGGGAACACATGCCCCTCACATATACAGTTCACCTGGTTACATGTCCTGTGTATATTAAACCATCAGGGGAACACACTCTCCTTACTTATACTGTTCACCTGGTAACATGTCCCGTTCGTATTAAACCATCAGGGGAACACATGCCCCTCACATATACAGTTCACCTGGTTACATGTCCTGTGTATATTAAACCATCAGGGGAACACACTCTCCTTACTTATACTGTTCACCTGGTAACATGTCCCGTGTATATTAAACAATCAGGAGAACACACTCTCCTCACTTATACTGTTCACCTGGTAACATGTCCTGTGTGTATTAAACCATCAGGGGAACACACTCTCCTCACTTATACTGTTCATCTGGTAACATGTACTGTATAGATTAAACCATCAGGGGAACACACCCTCCTCACTTATAGAGTTCACCTGGTAACATGTCCCGTGTGTATTAAACCATCAGGGGAACACACTCTGCTCACTTATACTGTTCACCCGGTCACATGTCCCGTGCGTATTAAACCATCAGTGGAAAACACTCTCCTCACTATTCTGTTCACCTGGTAACATGTCCCGTGTGTATTAAAGTGAGGAGAATGTGTTCCCCTGATGGTTTCATATACACGGGACATGTTACCAGGTGAACAGTATAAGTGAGGAGAGCGTGTTCCCCTGTTTGTTTAATAAACACGGGGCATGTCACCAGGTGAACAGTATAAGTGAGGAGAGTGTTTTCCCCTGATGGTTTAATATACACAGGACATGTTACCAGATGAACAGTATAAGTGAGGAGAGTGTGTTCCCCTTATGGTTTAATATACACGGCACACGTTACCAGATGAACAGTATAAGTGAGGAGAGTGTGTTCCCCTGCTTTTTTAATGCACACGGGCAATGTTACCAGGTGAACAGTAGAAGTGAGGAGAGTGTGTTCCCCTGATTATTTAATGCACACGGGACATGTTACCAGGTGAACAGTAGAAGTGAGGAGAGTGTGTTCCCCTGATTTTTTAATGCACACGGGACATGTTACCTGGTGAACAGTAGAAGTGAGGAGAGTGTGTTCCCCTGATGGTTTAATATACATGGGACATGTTACCAGGTGAACAGCATAAGTTAAGAGAGTGTGTTCCCCTGATTGTTTAATGCACACGGGCCATGTTACCAGTTGAACAGTAGAAGTGAGGACAGTGTGTTCCCCTGATTTTTAAATGCACACGGGACATGTCACAAGGTGAACAGAATAAGTGAGGAGAGTGTGTTCCCCTGATTGTTTAATGCACACGGGACATGTTACCAGGTGAACAGTAGAAGTGAGGAGAGTGTGTTCCCCTGATTTTTTAATGCACACGGGACATGTTACCAGGTGAACAGAATAGTGAGGAGAGTTTTTTCCCCTGATGGTTTAACGTGCACGAGGCATGTCACAAGGTGAACAGTATAAGTGAGGAGAGTGTGTTCCCCTGATTGTTTAATACACACGGGACATGTCACCAGGTGAACAGAATAAGTGAGGAGAGTGTTTTCCCCTGATTGTTTAATGCACACGGGACATGTTACCAGGTGAAATCTATCAGTGAGGAGAGTGTGTTCCCCTGATGGTTTAATATACACAGGTCATGTTGCCAGTTGAACTGTATAAGTGAGGAGATTGTGTTCCCCTGATGGTTTAATATACACGGGACACGTTACCTGATGAAGAGTATAAGTGAGGAGAGTGTATTCCCCTGATGGTTTTATGCGCACGGGACATGTCACCAGGTGAACAGTAGAAGTGAGGAGAGTGTGTTCCCCTGATTGTTTAATGCACACGGGACACGTCACCAGGTGAACAGTATAAGTGAGGAGAGTCTGTTCCCCTGATTGTTTAATACGCACGGGACATGTTACCAGGTGAACAGTATAAGTGAGGAGAGAGTGTTCCACTGATGGTTTAATATACGTGGGACATGTCACCAGGTGAACAGTATAAGTGAGGAGAGTGTGTTCCCCTGATGGTTTAATATTCACAGGACATGGTACCTGGTGAAGAGTAGAAGTGAGGGGAGTGTGTTCCCCTGATGGTTTAATATACACAGGACATGTTACTTGGTGAAAAGTATAAGTGAGGAGAGTGTGTCCCCCAGATGGCTTAATATGCACGGGACATGTTACCAGGTGAAAAGTATAAGTGAGGAGAGTGTGTTCCCCTGATGGTTTTATGCGCACGGGACATGTCAACAGGTGAAGAGTATAAGTGAGGAGAGTGTGTTCCCCTGATTGTTTAATACGCACGGGACATGTTTCCAGATGAACAGTATAAGTGAGGAGAGTGTGTTCCCCTGATTGTTTAATGCACACGGGACATGTCACCAGGTGAACAGTGTAAGTGAGTAGAGTGTGTTCCCGTGATGGTTTAACATACACGGAACATTTTACCAGGTGAACAGTATAAGTGAGGAGATTGTGTCCCCCTGATGGTTTAATGCACAAGGGACATGTCACCAGGTGAACAGTAGAAGTGAGGAGAGTGTGTTCCCCTGATTGTTTAATATACACGGGACATGTTTCCAGATGAACAGTATAAGCGAGGAGAGTGTGTTCCCCTGATTGTTTAATGCACACGGGACATGTCACCAGGTGAACAGTATAAGTGAGGAGAGCGTGTTCCCCTGATTGTTTAATACGCAAGGGACATGTATCCAGATGAACAGTATAAGTGAGGAGAGTGTGTTCCCCTGATTGTTTAATGCACACGGGACATGTTACCAGGTGAACTCTATAAGTGAGGAGAGTGTGTTCCCCTGATGGTTTAACTCACACGGGACATGTTACCAGGTGAACAGTATAAGTGAGGAGAGAGTGTTCCACTGATGGTTTAATATACGTGGGACATGTCACCAGGTGAAAAGTATAAGTGAGGAGAGTGTGTTCCCCTGATGGTTTGATATTCACAGGACATGTTACCTGGTGAAGAGTATAAGTGAGGAGATTGTGTTCCCCTGATGGTTTAATATACACAGGACATGTCACCAGGTGAACAGTAGAAGTGAGGAGAGTGTGTTCCCCTGATTGTTTAATACACACAGGACATGTTACCAGGTGAACAGTATAAGTGAGGAGAGTGTGTTCCCCTGATGGTTTAATATACACAGGCCATGTCACCGGGTGAACAGTATAAGTGAGGAGAGTGTGTTCCCCTGATTGTTTAATACGCACGGGACATGTCACCAGGTGAACAGTATAAGTGAGGAGAGTGTGTTCCCCTGATTGTTTAATATACACAGAACATGTTGCCAGTTGAACAGTATAAGTGAGGAGAGTGTGTTCCCCTGATGGTTTAATATACACGGGACATGTTACAAGGTGAACAGTATAAGTGAGGAGAGTCTGTTGCCCTGATGGTTTAATATACACGGGAAATGTTACCAGGTGAACAGAACAGTGAGGAGAGTGTTTTCCCCTGATGCTTTAATGCGCACGGGACATGTTACCAGGTGAAAAGTATAAGTGGGGAGAGTGTGTTCCCCTGATGGTTTAATACGCACGGGACATGTTACCAGGTGAACATTATAAGTGAGGAGAGTGTGTTCCCCTGACTGTTTAATGCAAACGGGACATGTTACCAGGTGAACAGTATAAGTGAGGAGAGTCTGTTCCCCTGATTGTTTAATACGCACGGGACATGTTACCAGGTGAACAGTATAAGTGAGGAGAGTGTGTTCCCCTGATTGTTTAGTACACACGGGACATGTTACCAGGTGAACAGTATAAGTGAGAGAGTCTGTTCCCCTGATTGTTTAGTACACACGGGACACGTCACCAGGTGAACAGTATAAGTGAGGAGAGTCTGTTCCCCTGATTGTTTAGTACACACGGGACATGTTACCAGGTGAACAGCATAAGTGAGGAGAGTCTGTTCCCCTGATTGTTTAATACGCACGGGACATGTTACCAGGTGAACAGTGTAAGTGAGGAGAGTGTGTTCCCCTGATTGTTTAGTACACACGGGACATGTTACCAGGTGAACAGTATAAGTGAGGAGAGTGTGTTCCCCTGATTGTTTAATACACACGGGACATTTCACCAGGTGAACAGAATAAGTGAGGAGAGCGTGTTCCCCTGATTGTTTAATACACACGGGACATGTTACCAGGTGAACAGAATAAGTGAGGAGAGTGTGTTACCCTGATTGTTTAATGCACACGGGACATGTTACCATTTAAAATCTATAAATGAGGAGAGTGAGTTCCCATGATGGTTTAACTTACACGGGACATGTTACCAGGTGAACAGTATAAGTGAGGAGAGGGTGTTCCACTGATGGTTTAATATACGCGGGACAGGTCACCAGGTGAACAGTATAAGTGAGCAGAGTGTGTTCCCCTGATCGTTTAATATACACGGGACATGTCACCAGGTGAAGAGTATAAGTGAGGAGAGTGTGTTCCCCTGATGATTTAACATACACGGGACATTTTACCAGGTAAACAGTATAAGTGAGGAGATTGTGCTCCCCTGATGGTTTAATATACACGGGACATGTCACCAGGTGAACAGCAGAAGTGAGGAGAGTGTGTTCCCCTGATGGTTTAAGACACACAGGACATGTTACCAGGTGAAGAGTAGAAGTGAGGGGAGAGTGTTCCCCTGATGGTTTCATATACATGGGACATGTTACCAGGTGAACAGTATAAGTGAAGAGAGTGTGTTCCCCTGATGGTTTAATATACACAGGACATGTTACCAGGTGAACAGTATAAGTGATGAGAGTGTGTTCCCCTGATGGTTTAATACGCACGGGACATGTTACCAGGTGAACAGTATAAGTGAGGAGAGTGTGTTCCCCTGATTGTTTAGTACACACGGGACATGTTACCAGGTGAACAGTATAAGTGAGAGAGTCTGTTCCCCTGATTGTTTAATACACACAGGACATGTTACCAGGTGAACAGCATAAGTGAGGAGAGTCTGTTCCCCTGATTGTTTAATACGCACGGGACATGTTACCAGGTGAACAGTATAAGTGAGGAGAGTGTGTTCCCCTGATTGTTTAATACACACGGGACATTTCACCAGGTGAACAGAATAAGTGAGGAGAGCGTGTTCCCCTGATTGTTTAATACACACGGGACATGTTACCAGGTGAACAGAATAAGTGAGGAGAGTGTGTTCCCCTGATTGTTTAATGCACACGGGACATGTTACCATTTAAAATCTATAAATGAGGAGAGTGAGTTCCCATGATGGTTTAACTTACACGGGACATGTTACCAGGTGAACAGTATAAGTGAGGAGAGGGTGTTCCACTGATGGTTTAATATACGCGGGACAGGTCACCAGGTGAACAGTATAAGTGAGCAGATTGTGTTCCCCTGATCGTTTAATATACACGGGACATGTTACCTGGTGAAGAGTATAAGTGAGGAGAGTGTGTTCCCCTGATGGTTTTATGCGCACGGGACATGTCACCAGGTGAAGAGTATAAGTGAGGAGAGTGTGTTCCCCTGATGATTTAACATACACGGGACATTTTACCAGGTAAACAGTATAAGTGAGGAGATTGTGCTCTCCTGATGGTTTAATATACACGGGACATGTCACCAGGTGAACAGCAGAAGTGAGGAGAGTGTGTTCCCCTGATGGATTAATACACACAGGACATGTTACCAGGTGAACAGTATAAGTGAGGAGATTGTGCTCCCCTGATGGTTTAATATACACGGGACATGTCACCAGGTGAACAGTAGAAGTGAGGAGAGTGTGTTCCCCTGATTGTTTAATACACACAGGACATGTTACCAGGTGAACAGTATAAGTGAGGAGAGTGTGTTCCCCTGATTGTTTAATACACACAGGACATGTCACCAGGTGAACAGTATAAGTGAGGAGAGTGTGTTCCCCTGATTGTTTCATACACACAGGACATGTTACCAGGTGAACAGTATAAGTGAGGAGAGTGTGTTCCCCTGATTGTTTAATACACACAGGACATGTTACCAGGTGAACAGTATAAGTGAGGAGAGTGTGTTCCCCTGATTGTTTAATACACACAGGACATGTTACCAGGTGAACAGTATAAGTGAGGAGAGTGTGTTCCCCTGATTGTTTAATACACACAGGACATGTTACCAGGTGAACAGTATAAGTGAGGAGAGTGTGTTCCCCTGATGGTTTAATATACACGGGACATGTTATCAGGTGAACAGTATAAGTGAGGAGAGTGTGTTGCCCTGATGGTTTAATATACACGGGACATGTCACCAGGTGAACAGAAGAAGTGAGGAGAGTGTGTTCCCCTGATGGTTTAATATACACGGGAAATGTTACCAGGTGAACAGTATAAGTGAGGAGAGTGTGTTGCCCTGATGGTTTAATATACACGGGACATGTTACCAGGTGAACAGAACAGTGAGGAGAGTGTGTTCCCCTGATGGTTTAATATACACAGGACATGTTACCAGGTGAACAATATAAGTGAGGAGATTGTGCTCCCCTGAATGTTTAATACACACGGGACATGTTACCAGGTGAACAGAATAGTGAGGAGAGTGTTTTCCCCTGATAGTTTAATGCGCACGGGACATGTTACCAGGTGAAAAGTATAAGTGAGGAGAGTGTGTTCCCCTGATTGTTTAATACACACGGCACATGTCACCAGGTGAACAGCATAAGTGAGGAGAGTTTGTTCCCCTGACCGTTTAATACGCACGGGACATGTTACCAGATGAACAGTATAAGTGAGGAGAGTGTGTTCCCCTGATTGTTTAATGCACACGGGACATGTTACCAGGTGAAATCTATAAGTGAGGAGAGGGTGTTGCACTGATGGTTCAATATACGCGGGACATGTCACCAGGTGAGCAGTATAATTGAGCAGAGTGTGTTCCCCTGATGGTTTAATATACACGGGACATGTCACCAGGTGAACAGTATAAGTGAGGAGAGTGTGTTCCCATGATGGTTTAATATACGCGGGACATGTCACCAGGTGAACAGTATAATTGAGCAGAGTGTGTTCCCCTGATGGTTTAATATACACGGGACATGTCACCAGGTGAACAGTATAAGTGAGGAGAGTGTGTTCCCCTGATGGTTTAATATTCAAAGGACATGTTACCTGGTGAAGAGTATAAGTGAGGAGAGTGTGTTCCCCTGATGGTTTAATATAAACAGGTCATGTCACTTGGTGAAAAGTATAAGTGAAGAGAGTGTGTTCCCCAGATGGCTAAATATGCACGGGACATGTTACCAGGTGAACAGTATAAGTGAGGAGAGTGAGTTCCCCTGATGGTTTAATATACACGAGACATGTTACCAGGTGAACAGAATAGTGAGGAGAGTGTGTTCCCCTGATTGTTAAATACACACAGAACATGTTACCAGGTGAACAGAATAGTGAGGAGAGTGTTTTCCCCTGATTGTTTAATACGCACGGGACATGTTACCAGGTGAACAGTATAAGTGAGGAGAGTGTGTTCCCCTGATGGTTTAATATACACAGGACATGTTACCAGGTGAAGAGTAGAAGTGAGGAGAGTGTGTTCCCCTAATGGTTTAATATACACGGGTCACATCACCAAAAGAACAGTATAAGAGAGGAGAGTGTGTTCCCCTGATTGTTTAATACGCACGGGACATGTTACCAGGTGAACAGCATAAGTGAGGAGAGTGTGTTCCCCCGATTTTTTAATGCACACGGGACATGTTACCAGGTGAACAGGAGAAGTGAGGGGAGTGTGTTCCCCTGATGGTTTCATATACATGGGACATGTTACCAGGTGAACAGTATAAGTGAAGAGAGTGTGTTCCCCTGATGGTTTAATATACACGGGACATGTTACCTGGTGAACAGTATAAGTGAGGAGAGTGTGTTGCCCTGATGGTTTAATACGCACGGGACATGTCACTAGGTGAACAGTATAAGTGAGGAGAGTGTGTTCCCCTGATGGTTTAATATACACAGGACATGTTACCAGGTGAAGAGTAGAAGTGAGGGGAGAGTGTTCCCCTGATGGTTTCATATACATGGGACATGTTACCAGGTGAACAGTATAAGTGAAGAGAGTGTGTTCCCCTGATGGTTTAATATACACAGGACATGTTACCAGGTGAACAGTATAAGTGATGAGAGTGTGTTCCCCTGATGGTTTAATATACACGGGACATGTTACCAGGTGAACAGTATAAGTGAAGAGAGTGTGTTCCCCTGATTGTTTAATACACACGGGACATGTTACCAGGTGAACAGTATTAGTGAGGAGACTGTGTTCCCCTGATTGTTTAATACACACGGGACATGGTACCAGGTGAACAGAATAGTGAGGAGAGTGTTTTCCCCTGATGGTTTAATATACACGAGACATGTTACCAGGTGAACAGTATAAGTGAGGAGATTGTGTTCCGCTGATTGTTTAATACACACGGGACATGTTACCAGGTGAACAGTATAATTGAGGAGAGTTTGTTCCCTGATTGTTTAATACACACGGACATGTTACCAGGTGAACAGTAGAAGTGAGGAGAGTGAGTTCCCCTGATGGTTTAATATACATGAAACATGTTACCAGGTGAACAGTATATGTGAGGAGAGTGTGTTGCCCTGATGATTTAATATACACGGGAGATGTTACCAGGTGAAGAGCAGAAGTGAGGAGAGTGTGTTCCCCTGATTGTTTAATAAACTCGGGACATGTCACCAGGTGAACAGTAGAAGTGAGGAGAGTGTGTTCCCCTGATGTTTTCTTATACATGGGACATATTACCAGGTGAACAGTATAAGTGAAGAGAGTGTGTTCCCCTGATGGTTTGACATACACAGGACATGTTACCAGGTGAACAGTATAAGTGAGGAGATTTTGTTCCCCTGATTGTTTAATACACACGGGACATGTCACCAGGTGAACAGAATAAGTGAGGAGAGTGTTTTCCCCTGATTGTTTAATATGCACAGGACATGTCACCAGGTGAACAGTATAAGTGAGGAGAGTGTGTTCCCCTGATTGTTTAATATGCACAGGACATGTCACCAGGTGAACAGTATAAGTGAGGAGAGTGTGTTCCCCTGATTGTTTAATGCGCACGGGACATGTCACCAGGTGAACAGAATATGTGAGGAGAGTGTGTTCCCCTGATTGTTTAATGCACACGGGACATGTTACCAGGTGAACTCTATAAGTGAGGAGAGTGAGTTCCCATGATGGTTTAACTCACACGGGACATGTTACCAGGTGAACAGTATAAGTGAGGAGAGTGTGTTCCCCTGATTGTTTAATACGCACGGGACATGTTACCAGCTGTACAGTATAAGTGAGGAGAGTGTGTTCCCCTGATTATTTAATACACACGGGACATGTCACCAGGTGAACAGTATAAGTGAGGAGAGTGTGTTCCCCTGATTTTTTAATACACACGGGACATGTCACCAGGTGAACAGTATATTTGAGCAGAGTGTGTCCTGCTGATGGTTTAATATACACAGGACATGTCACTAGGTGAAAAGTATAAGTGAGGAGAGTGTGTTCCCCAGATGGCTTAATATGCACGGGACATGTTACCAGGTGAACAGTATATGTGAGGAGAGTGTGTTGCCCTGATGATTTAATATACACGGGAGATGTTACCAGGTGAAGAGCAGAAGTGAGGAGAGTGTGTTCCCCTGATTGTTTAATAAACTCGGGACATGTCACCAGGTGAACAGTATAAGTGAGGAGATTGTGTTCCCCTGATGGTTTAATATACACGGGACACCTTACCTGATGAAGAGTATAAGTGAGGAGAGTGTGTTCCCCTGATTGTTTAATGCACACGGGACATGTTACCAGGTGAAAAGTATAAGTGAGGAGAGTGTGTGCCCCTGATGGTTTAATACACACGGGACATGTGACCAGGTGAAAAGTATAAGTGAGGAGAGTGTGTGCCCCTGATGGTTTAATACACACGGGACATGTGACCAGGTGAAAAGTATAAGTGAGGAGAGTGTGTGCCCCTGATGGTTTAACATACACGGGACATGTTACCAGATTAACCGTATAAGTGAGGAGAGTGTGTTCCCTGATTGTTTAAAACGCACGGGACATGTTACCAGATGAACAGTATAAGTGAGGAGACTGTGTTCCCCTGATTTTGTAATGCACACGGGACATGTTACCAGATGAACAGTATAAGTGAGGAGAGTGTGTTCCCCTGATTTTGTAATGCACACGGGACATGTTACCAGATGAACAGTATAAGTGAGGAGAGTGTGTTCCCCTGATTTTGTAATGCACACGGGACATGTTACCAGGTGAACAGTATAAGTGAAGAGAGTGTGTTCCCCTGATGGTTTGACATACACAGGACATGTTACCAGGTGAACAGTATAAGTGAGGAGATTGTGTTCCCCTGATTGTTTAATACACACAGGACATGTTACCAGGTGAACAGAATAAGTGAGGAGAGTGTTTTCCCCTGATTGTTTTATACACACGGGACATGTCACCAGGTGAACAGTATAAGTGAGGAGAGTGTGTTCCCCTGATTGTTTAATACGCACGGGACATGTTTCCCGATGAACAGTATAAGTGAGGAGAGTGTGTTCCCCTGATTGTTTAATACACACGGGACATGTCACCAGGTGAACAGAATATGTGAGGAGAGTGTGTTCCCCTGATTGTTTAATGCACACGGGACATGTTACCAGGTGAACTCCATAAGTGAGGAGAGTGAGTTCCCATGATGGTTTAACTCACACGGGACATGTTACCAGGTGAACAGTATAAGTGAGGAGAGTGTGTTCCCCTGATGGTTTAATATTCACAGGACATGTTACCTGGTGAAGAGAATAAGTGAGGAGAGTGTGTTCCCCTGATGGTTTAATATGCACAGGACATGTTACTTGGTGAAAAGTATAAGTGAGGAGAGTGTGTTCCCCAGATGGCTTAATATGGACGGGACATGTTACCAGGTGATCAGTATAAGTGAGGAGAGTGAGTTCCCCTGATGGTTTAATATACACGAGACATGTTACCAGGTGAACAGTATATGTGAGGAGAGTGTGTTGCCCTGATGATTTAATATAAACGGGACATGTTACCAGGTGAAGAGCAGAAGTGGGGAGAGTGTGTTTCCCTGATTGTTTAATACACTCGGGACTTGTCACCAGGTGAACAGTATAAGTGAGGAGAGTGTATTCCCCTGATGGTTTAATACACACGGGACATGTTACCAGGTGAACAGTATAAGTGAGGAGAGTGTGTTCCCCTGATGGTTTAACATACACGGGACATTTTACCAGGTGAACAGTGTAAGTGAGGAGATTGTGTCCCCCTGATGGTTTAATACACACAGGACATGTTTCCAGGTGAACAGTATAAGTGAGGAGATTGTGTTCCCCTGATGGTTTAATATACACGGGACATGTCACCAGGTGAACAGTAGAAGTGAGGAGAGTGTGTTCCCCTGATTGTTTAATACACACGGGACATGTTACCAGCTGAACAGTATAAGTGAGGAGAGTGTGTTCCCCTGATGGTTTAATATACACAGGACATGTTACCAGGTGAACAGTATAAGTGAGGAGAGTGTGTTCCCCTGATGGTTTAATATACACGGGACATGTTACCAGGTGAACAGTATAAGTGAGGAGAGTGTGTTCCCCTGATTGTTTAATACGCAAGGGACATGTTACCAGGTGAACGGTATAAGTGAGGAGAGTGTGTTCCCCTGATGATTTAATATACACAGGACATGTTACCAGGTGAACAGTATAAGTGAGCAGAGTATGTTCCCCTGATGGTTTAATGTACACGGGACCTGTCACCAGGTGAACAGTAGAAGTGAGGAGAGTGTGTTCCCCTGATGGTTTAATATACACGGGACATGTTACCAGGTGAACAGAACAGTGAGGAGAGTGTTTTCCCCTGATGGTTTAATGCGCACGGGACATGTTACCAGGTGAACAGTATAATTGAGGAGAGTGTGTTCCCCTGATTGTTTAATGCAAACGGGACATGTTACCAGGTGAACAGTATAAGTGAGGAGAGTGTGTTCCCCTGATTGTTTAATGCAGACGGGACATGTCACCAGGTGAACAGTATAAGTGAAGAGTGTGTTCCCCTGATGGTTTAACTTACACGGGACATGTTACCAGGTGAACAGTATAAGTGAGGAGAGGGTGTTCCACTGATGGTTTAATATACGTGGGACATGTCACCAGGTGAACAGCATAAGTGAAGAGAGTGTGTTCCCCTGATGGTTCTATATACACGGGACATGTTACCAGGTGAACAGTATAAGTGAGGAGAGTGTGTTCCCCTGATGGCTTAATATGCACGGGACATGTTGCCAGGTGAACAGTATAAGTGAGGAGAGTGTGTTGCCCTGATGATTTAATATACACGGGACAAGTTACCAGGTGAAGAGCAGAATTGAGGAGAGTGTGTTCCCCTGATGGTTTAATATACACGGGACACGTTACCTGATGAAGAGTATAAGTGAGGAGATTGTGTTCCCCTGATTGTTTAATGCACACGGGACATGTCACCAGGTGAACAGTATAAGTGAGGAGAGTGTGTTCCCCTGATTGTTTAATGCACACGGGATATGTCACCAGGTGAACAGTATAAGTGAGGAGAGTGTATTCCCCTGATGGTTTTATGCGCACGGGACATGTCACCAGGTGAACAGTTTTCGTGAGGAGAGTGTGTTCCCCTGATGGTTTAATATACACGGGACATGTTACCAGGTGAACAGTATAAGTGAGGAGAGTGTGTTCCCCTGATTGTTTAATGCAGACGGGACACGTCACCAGGTGAACAGTATAAGTGAGGAGATTGTGTTCCCCTGATTGTTTTATGCACACGGGACATGTCACCAGGTGAACAGTATAAGTGAGTAGAGAGTGTTCCCCTGATGGTTTAATATACACGGGACACGTTACCTGATGAAGAGTATAAGTGAGGAGAGTGTGTTCCCCTGATTGTTTAATGCACACGGGATATGTCACCAGCTGAACAGTATAAGTGAGGAGAGTGTATTCCCCTGATGGTTTTATGCGCACGGGACATGTCACCAGGTGAACAGTTTTCGTGAGGAGAGTGTGTTCCCCTGATGGTTTAATATACACGGGACATGTTACCAGGTGAACAGTATAAGTGAGGAGAGTGTGTTCCCCTGATTGTTTAATGCAGACGGGACACGTCACCAGGTGAACAGTATAAGTGAGGAGAGTGTGTTCCCCTGATGGTTTAATATTCACATTACATGTTACCAGATGAAGAGCAGAAGTGAGGAGAGTGTGTTCCCCTGATGGTTTAATATACACGGGACATGTTACCAGGTGAACAGTATAAGTGAGGAGAGTGTGTTCCCCTGATTGTTTAATGCAGACGGGACACGTCACCAGGTGAACAGTATAAGTGAGGAGAGTGTGTTCCCCTGATGGTTTAATATTCACATTACATGTTACCAGATGAAGAGCAGAAGTGAGGAGAGTGTGTTCCCCTGATTGTTTAATATACACAGGACATGTTACCAGGTGAACAGAATAGTGAGGAGAGTGTTTTCCCCTGATGGTTTAATATACGCGGGACATGTCACCAGGTGAACAGTATAAGTGAGCAGAGTGTGTTGCCCTGACGGTTTAATACGCACGGGACATGTCACCAGGTGAACAGTATAAGTGAGGAGAGTGTGTTCCCCTGATGGTTTAATATACACGGGACATGTTACCAGATGAACAGTGTAAGTGAGGAGAGTGTGTTGCCCTGATGGTTTAATACACACGGGACATGTTACCAGGTGAACAGTATAAGTGAGGAGAGTGTGTTCCCCTGATGTTTTAATATACACGGGACATGTTACCAGGTGAACAGTATAAGTGAGGCGAGTGTGTTCCCCTGATTGTTTAATACACACGGGACATGTTACCAGGTGAACAGAATAGTGAGGAGAGTGTTTTCCCCTGATGGTTTAATGCACACGGGACATGTTACCAGGTGAACAGTAGAAGTGAGGAGAGTGTGTTCCCCTGATGGTTTCACATATATGGGACATGTTAACAGGTGAACAGTATAAGTGAAGAGAGTGTGTTCCCCTGATTGTTTAATACGCACGGGACATGTTAACAGATGAACAGTATAAGAGAGGAGAGTGTGTTCCCCTGATTGTTTAATACACACGGGTCATGTCACCAGGTGAACAGTATAAGTGAGGAGAGTGTGTTCCCCTGATTGTTTAATGCACACGGGACATGTTACCAGGTGAAATCAATACGTGAGGAGAATGAGTTCCCATGATGGTTTAACTTACACGGGACATGTTACCAGGTGAACAGTATCAGTGAGGAGAGGGTGTTCCACTGATGGTTTAATATACATGGGACATGTCACCACGTGAACAGTAGAAGTGAGGAGAGTGTGTTCCCATGATGGTTTAATATACACAGGACATGTCACTAGGTGAAAAGTATAAGTGAAGAGAGTGTGTTACCCAGATGGCTTAATATGCAAGGGACATGTTACCAGGTGAACAGTATAAGTGAGGAGAGTGTGTTCCCCTGATGGTTTAATATTCACAGGACATGTTACCTGGTGAAGAGTATAAGTGAGGAGAGTGTGTTCCCCTGATTGTTTAATATGCACGGGACATTTTTCCAGGTGAACAGTATAAGTGAGGAGAGTGTGTTCCCCTGATGGTTTAATGCACACAGGACATGTCACCAGGTGAACATTATAAGTGAGGAGAGTGTGTTCCCCTGATTGTTTAATATGCACGGGACATTTTACCAGGTGAACAGTATAAGTGAGGAGAGTGTGTTCCCCTGATGGTTTAATATACACGGGACATGTTACCAGGTGAACAGTATAAGTGAGGAGAGTGTGTTCCCCTGATTGTTTAATACGCACGGGACATGTTAACAGATGAACAGTATAAGAGAGGAGAATGTGTTCCCCTGATTGTTTAATGCACACGGGACATGTTGCCAGGTGAAATCTATAAGTGAGGAGAATGAGTTCCCATGATGGTTTAACTTACATGGGACATGTTACCAGGTGAACAGTATAAGTGAGGAGAGGGTGTTCCCATGATGGTTTAATATACACGGGACATGTCACCAGGTGAACAGTATAAGTGAGCAGAGTGTGTTCCCCTGATGGTTTAATATACATGGGACATGTTACCTGGTGAAGAGTATAAGTGAGGAGAGTGTGTTCCCCAGATGGCTTAATATGCAAGGGACATTTTACCAGGTGAACAGTATAAGTGAGGAGAGTAAGTTCCCCTGATGGTTTAATATACACGAGACATGTTACCAGGTGAACTGTATATGTGAGGACGGTGTCTTGCCCTGATGATTTAATATACATGGGACATGTTACCATGTGAACAGTATAAGTGAGGAGAGTCTGTTCCCCTGATTGTTCAATACACACGGGACATGTTACCAGGTGAACAGTATAAGTGAGGAGAGTGTGTTGCCCTGATGGTTTAATACGCACGGGACATGTTACCAGGTGAACAGTATAAGTGAGGAGAGTGTGTTGCCCTGATGGTTTAATACACACGGGACATGTTACCAGGTGAAGAGTAGAAGTGAGGAGAGTGTGTTCCCCTGATGGTTTAATACACACGGGTCACATCACCAGATGAACAGTATAAATGAGGAGAGTGTGTTCCCCTGATGGTTTCATATACATGTGACATGTTACCAGGTGAACAGTATAAGTGAAGAGAGTGTGTTCCCCTGATGGTTTAATATACACAGGACATGTTACCAGGTGAACAGTATAAGTGAGGCGAGTGTGTTCCCCTGATGGTTTAATGCGCACGGGACATGTCACCAGGTGAACAGTAATAGTGAGGAGAGTGTGTTCCCCTGATTGTTTAATGCACACGGGACATGTTACCAGGTGAACAGTATATGTGAGGAGAGTGCTTTCCCATGATGGTTTAATATACGCAAGACATGTCACCAGGTGAACAGTATAAGTGAGCAGAGTGTGTTCCCCTGATGGTTTAATATACACGGGACATGTCACCAGGTGAACAGTATAAGTGAGGAGAGTGTGTTCCCCTGATGGTTTAATATTCACATTACATGTTACCAGATGAAGAGCAGAAGTGAGGAGAGTGTGTTCCCCTGATTGTTTAATATACACAGGACATGTTACCAGGTGAACAGAATAGTGAGGAGAGTGTTTTCCCCTGATGGTTTAATATACGCGGGACATGTCACCAGGTGAACAGTATAAGTGAGCAGAGTGTGTTGCCCTGACTGTTTAATACGCACGGGACATGTCACCAGGTGAACAGTATAAGTGAGGAGAGTGTGTTCCCCTGATGGTTTAATATACACGGGACATGTTACCAGATGAACAGTGTAAGTGAGGAGAGTGTGTTGCCCTGATGGTTTAATACACACGGGACATGTTACCAGGTGAACAGTATAAGTGAGGAGAGTGTGTTCCCCTGATGTTTTAATATACACGGGACATGTTACCAGGTGAACAGTATAAGTGAAGAGAGTGTGTTCCCCTGATGGTTTAATATACACAGGACATGTTACCAGGTGAACAGTATAAGTGAGGCGAGTGTGTTCCCCTGATTGTTTAATACACACGGGACATGTTACCAGGTGAACAGAATAGTGAGGAGAGTGTTTTCCCCTGATGGTTTAATGCGCACGGGAAATGTTACCAGGTGAAGAGTAGAAGTGAGGAGAGTGTGTTCCCCTAATGGTTTAATACACACGGGTCACATCACCAGATGAACAGTATAAGTGAGGCGAGTGTGTTCCCCTGATTGTTTAATACACACGGGACATGTTTCCAGGTGAACAGAATAGTGAGGAGAGTGTTTTCCCCTGATGGTTTAATGCACACGGGACATGTTACCAGGTGAACAGTCGAAGTGAGGAGAGTGTGTTCCCCTGATGGTTTCACATATATGGGACATGTTACCAGGTGAACAGTATAAGTGAGGAGAGTGTGTTCCCCTGATGGTTTAATATACACGGGACATGTTACCAGGTGAACAGTATAAGTGAAGAGAGTGTGTTCCCCTGATGGTTTAATATAGACGGGACATGTTACCAGGTGAACAGTATAAGTGAGGAGAGTGTGTTCCCCTGATTGTTTAATACACACGGGACATGTTACCAGGTGAACAGAATAGTGAGGAGAGTGTTTTCCCCTGATGGTTTAATGCGCACGGGACATGTTACAAGGTGAACAGTATAAGTGAGGAGAGTGTGTTCCCCTGATAGTTTTATACGCACGGGCCATGTTACCAGGTGAACAGTATAAGTGAGGAGAGTGTGTTCCCCTGATTGTTTAATACACACGGGACATGTTACCAGGTGAACAGTATAAGTGAGGAGAGTGTTTTCCCCTGATGGTTTAATACAGACGGGACATGTCACCAGGTGAACAGTATAAGTGAGGAGAGTGTGTTCCCCTGATTGTTTAATACACACGGGACATGTTACCAGGTGAACAGTATAAGTGAGGAGAGTGTGTTCCCCTGATTGTTTAATGCGCACGGGACATGTTACCAGGTGAACAGTATAAGTGAGGAGAGTGTGTTCCCCTGATGGTTTAATGCGCACGGGACATGTTACCAGGTGAACAGTATAAGTGAGGAGAGTGTGTTCCCCTGATGGTTTAATATACGCGGGACATGTCACCAGGTGAACAGTATAAGTGAGGAGAGTGTGTTCCCCTGATTGTTTAATATACCCGGGACATGTCACCAGGTGAACAGTATAAGTGAGGAGAGTGTGTTCCCATGATGGTTTAATGCACACGGGACATGTTACCAGGTGAAATCTATAAGTGAGGAGAGTGTGTTCCCCTGATTGTTTAATACACACGGGACATGTCACCAGGTGAACAGTATAAGTGAGCAGAGTGTGTTCCCCTGATGGTTTAATATACACGGGACATGTCACCAGGTGAACATTATAAGTGAGGAGAGTGTGTTCCCCTGATGGTTTAATATACATGGGACATGTCACCAGGTGAACAGTATAAGTGAGCAGAGTGTGTTCCCCTGATGGTTTAATATACACGGGACATGTCACCAGGTGAACAGTATAAGAGAGGAGAGTGTGTTCCCCTGATTGTTTAATGCGCACGGGACATGTTACCAGATGAACAATATAAGTGAGGAGAGTGTGTTCCCCTGATTGTTTAATGCACACAGGACATGTTACCAGGTGAACAGTATAGGTGAGCAGAGTGTGTTCCCCTGATGGTTTAATGCACACGGGACATGTTACCAGGTGAAATCTATAAGTGAGGAGAGTGTGTTCCCCTGATTGTTTAATACACACAGGACATGTCACCTGGTGAACAGAATAAGTGAGGAGAGTGTGTTCCCCTGATGGTTTAATATTCACAGGACATGTTACCTGGTGAAGAGTATAAGTGAAGAGAGTGTGTTCCCCAGATGGCTTAATATGCACGGGACATGTTACCAGGTGAACAGGATAAGTGAGGAGAGTGAGTTCCCCTGATGGTTTAATATTCACAGGACATGTTACCTGGTGAAGAGTATAAGTGAAGAGAGTGTGTTCCCCAGATGGCTTAATATGCACGGGACATGTTACCAGGTGAACAGGATAAGTGAGGAGAGTGTGTTCCCCTGATGGTTTAATATTCACAGGACATGTTACCTGGTGAAGAGTATAAGTGAAGAGAGTGTGTTCCCCAGATGGCTTAATACACACGGGACATGTTACCAGGTGAACAGTTGAAGTGAGGAGAGTGTGTTCCCCTGATGGTTTAATATACACGGGACATGTTACCAGGTGAACAGCATAAGTGAGGAGAGTGTGTTGCCCTGATGGTTTAATATACACAGGACATGTTACCAGGTGAAGAGTAGAAGAGAGGAGAGTGTGTTCCCCTAATGGTTTAATACACACGGGTCACATCACCAGATGAACAGTATAAGTGAGGAGACTGTGTTCCCCTGATTTTTTAATGCACACGGGACATGTTACCAGGTGAACAGTAGAAGTGAGGAGATTGTGTTCCCCTGATGGTTTCATATACATGGGACATGTTACCAGGTGAACAGTATAAGTGAAGCGAGTGTGTTCCCCTGATGGTTTAATATACACAGGACATGTTAACAGGTGAACAGTATAAGTGAGGAGAGTGTGTTCCCCTGATTGTTTAATACACACGGGACATGTTAGCAGGTGAACAGAATAGTGAGGAGAGTGTTTTCCCCTGATGGTTTAATGCGCACGGGACATGTTACCAGGTGAAGAGTATAAGTGAGGAGATTGTGTTCCCCTGATTGTTTTTTACGCACGGGACATGTCACCAGGTGAACAGTATAAGTGAGGAGAGTGTGTTCCCCTGATTGTTTAATACACACGGGACATGTCACCAGGTGAACAGAATAAGTGAGGAGAGTGTGTTCCCCTGTTTGTTTAATGCACACGGGACATGTTACCAGGTGAAATCTATAAGTGAGGAGAGTGAATTCCCATGATGGTTTTACTTACACGGGACATGTTACCAGGTGAACAGTATAAGTGAGGAGAGGGTGTTCCACTGATGGTTTAATATACGTGGGACATGTCACCAGGTGAACAGTATAAGAGAGGAGAGTGCGTTCCCCTGATGGTTTAATATACGCGGGACATGTCACCAGGTGAACAGTATAAGTGAGCAGAGTGTGTTCCCCTGATGGTTCTATATACACGGGACATGTCACGAGGTGAACAGTATAAGTGAGGAGAGTGTGTTCCCCTGATGGTTTAATATTCACAGGACATGTTACCTGGGGAAGAGTATAAGTGAGGAGAGTGTGTTCCCCTGATGGTTTAATATACACAGGACATGTCACTAGGTGAAAAGTATAAGTGAGGAGAGTGTGTTGCCCTGATGATTTAATATACACGGGACATGTTACCAGGTGAAGAGCAGACGTGAGGAGTGTGTGTTCCCCTCATTGTTTAATAAACTCGGGACATGTCACCAGGTGAACAGTATAAGTGAGGAGAGTGTGTTCCCCTGATGGTTTAATATACACGGGACACGTTACCTGATGAAGAGTATAAGTGAGGAGAGTGTGTTCCCCTGATGGTTTAATGCACACGGGATATGTCACCAGGTGAACAGTATAACTGAGGAGAGTGTATTCCCCTGATGGTTTTATGTGCACGGGACATGTCACCAGGTGAAGAGTATAAGTGAGGAGAGTGTGTTCCCCTGATGGTTTAATATACACGGGACATGTCACCAGGTGAACAGTATAATTGAGGAGAGTGTGTTCCCCTGATGGTTTAATATACACGGGACATGTCACCAGGTGAACAGTATAAGTGAGGAGAGTGTGTTCCCCTGATGGTTTAATATACACGGGACATGTTACCAGGTGAACAGTATAAGTGAGGAGAGTGTGTTCCCCTGATGGTTTAATACGCACGGGACATGTCACCAGATGAACAGTATAAGTGAGGAGAGTGTGTTCCCCTAATGGTTTAATACACACGGGACATGTGACCAGGCGAACAGTATAAGTGAGGAGAGTGTGTGCCCCTGATGGTTTAACATACACGGGACTTGTTACCAGGTAAAGAGTATAAGTGAGGAGAGTGTGTTCCCCTGATGGTTTAATATACACAGGACATGTTACCAGGTGAACAGAATAGTGAGGAGAGTGTTTTCCCATGATGGTTTAATGCACACGGGACATGTCACCAGGTGAACAGTATAAGTGAGGAGAGTGTGTTCCCCTGATGGTTTAATATTCACAGGACATGTTACCTGGTGAAGAGTATAAGTGAGGAGAGTGTGTTCCCCTGATGGTTTAATATACACAGGACATGTTACCAGGTGAAAAGTATAAGTGAAGAGAGTCTGTTCCCCAGATGGCTTAATATGCACGGGACATGTTACCAGGTGAACAGTATAAGTGAGGAGAGTGAGTTCCCCTGATTGTTTAATATACACAGGACATGTTACCAGGTGAACAGTAGAAGAGAGGAGAGTGTGTTGCCCTGATGGTTTAATGCACACGGGACATGTTACCAGGTGAACAGTATAAGAGAGGAGAGTGTGTTCCCCTGATGATTTAATATACACGGGACATGTTACCAGGTGAACAGTATATGTGAGGAGAATGTGTTGCCCTGATGATTTAATATACACGGGACATGTTACCAGGTGAAGAGCAGAAGTGAGGAGAGTGTGTTCCCCTGATTGTTTAATATACACAGGACATGTTACCAGGTGAACAGTAGAAGAGAGGAGAGTGTGTTGCCCTGATGGTTTAATGCACACGGGACATGTTACCAGGTGAACAGTATAAGTGAGGAGAGTGTGTTCCCCTGATGATTTAATACACACGGGACATGTTACCAAGTGAACAGTATAAGTGAGGAGAGTGTGTTGCCCTGATGGTTTAATATACACAGGACATGTTACCAGGTGAACAGTATAAGTGAGGAGAGTGTGTTCCCCTGATTTTTTAATGCACACGGGACATGTTACCAGGTGAACAGTAGAAGTGAGGAGAGTGTGTTCCCCTGATGGTTTCATATACATGGACATGTTACCAGGTGAACAGTATAAGTGAAGAGAGTGTGTTCCCCTGATGGTTTAATATGCACAGGACATGTTACCAGGTGAACAGTATAAGTGAGGAGAGTGTGTTCCCCTGATTGTTTAATACACACGGGACATGTTACCAGGTGAACAGAATAGTGAGGAGAGTGTTTTCCCCTGATGATTTAATATTCACGGGACATGTTACCAGGTCAACAGTATAAGTGAGGAGAGTGTGTTCCCCTGATTGTTTAATGCACACAGGACATGTTACCAGGTGAACAGTATAAGTGAGGAGAGTGAGTTCCACTGATGGTTTAATAAACGTGGGACATGTCACCAGGTGAACAGTATAAGAGAGGAGAGTGCGTTCCCCTGATGGTTTAATATACGCGGGACATGTCACCAGGTGAACAGTATAAGTGAGGAGAGTGTGTTCCCCTGATGGTTTAATATTCACAGGACATGTTATCTGGGGAAGAGTATAAGTGAGGAGAGTGTGTTCCCCTGATGGTTTAATATACACAGGACATGTCACTAGGTGAAAAGTATAAGTGAGGAGATTGTGTTCCCCAGATGGCTTAATATGCACGGGACATGTTACCAGGTGAACAGCATAAGTGAGGAGAGTGAGTTCCCCTGACGGTTTAATATACACGAGACATGTTACCAGGTGAACAGTATATGTGAGGAGAGTGTGTTGCCCTGATGGTTTAATATACACGAGACATGTTACCAGGTGAACAGTATAAGTGAAGAGAGTGTGTTCCCCTGATGGTTTAATATACACAGGACATGTTACCAGGTGAACAGTATAAGTGCGGAGAGTGTTTTCCCCTGATGGTTTAATGCGCACGGGACATGTTACCAGGCGAACAATATAAGTGAGGAGAGTGTGTTCCCCTGATTGTTTAATATGCACGGGACATGTCACCAGGTGAACAGAATAGTGAGGAGAGTGTTTTCCCCTGATGGTTTAATGCGCACGGGACATGTTACCAGGCGAACAGTATAAGTGAGGAGAGTGTGTTCCCCTGATTGTTTAATGCACACGGGACATGTTACAAGGTGAAAACTATAAGTGAGGAGAGTGAGTTCCCATGATGGTTTAACTTACACGGGACATGTTACCAGGTGAACAGTATAAGTGAGGAGAGGGTGTACCACTGATGGTTTAATATACGTGGGACATGTCACCAGGTGAACAGTATAAGTGAGGAGAGTGTGTTCCCCTGATGGTTTAATATTCACAGGACATGTTATCTGCGCAAGAGTATAAGTGAGGAGAGTGTGTTCCCCTGATGGTTTAATATACACAGGACATGTCACAAGGTGAAAAGTATAAGTGAGGAGATTGTGTTCCCCAGATGGCTTAATATGCACGGGACATGTTACCAGGTGAACAGCATAAGTGAGGAGAGTGAGTTCCCCTGACGGTTTAATATACACGAGACATGTTACCAGGTGAACAGTATATGTGAGGAGAGTGTGTTGCCCTGATGGTTTAATATACACGAGACATGTTACCAGGTGAACAGTAAAAGTGAGGAGAGTGTGTTGCCCTGATGGTTTAATATACACGAGACATGTTACCAGGTGAACAGTATAAGTGAGGAGAGTGTGTTCCCCTGATTGTTTAATACGCACGGGACATGTTACCAGGTGAACAGTAGAAGTGAGGAGAGTGTGTTCCCCTGATTGTTTAATACGCACGGGACATGTTACCAGGTGAACAGTATAAGTGAGGAGAGTGTGTTCCACTGATGGTTTAATATACGTGGGACATGTCACCAGGTGAACAGTATAAGTGATGAGAGTGTGTTCCCCTGATGGTTTAAGATACACGGGACACGTTACCTGATGAAGAGTATAAGTGAGGAGAGTGTGTTCCCCTGATTGTTTAATGCACACGGGACATGTCACCAGGTGAACAGTACAAGTGAGGAGAGTGTGTTCCCCTGATGGTTTAACATGCACGGGACATTTTACCAGGTGAACAGTATAAGTGAGGAGAGTGTGTTCTCCTGATGGTTTAATATACACGAGACATGTTACCAGGTGAACAGTATAAGTGAGGAGAGTGTGTTGCCCTGATGGATTAATATACACAGGACATGTTACCAGGTGAAGAGTAGAAGTGAGGAGAGTGTGTTCCCCTAATGGTTTAATACACACGGGATATGTGACCAGGTGAACAGTGTAAGTGAGGAGAGTGTGTTCCCCTGATGGTTTAATATACACAGGACATGTTACCAGTGAACAGAATAGTGAGGAGAGTGTTTTCCCCTGATGGATTAATGCGCACGGGACATGTTACCAGGCGAACAGTATAAGTGAGGAGAGTGTGTTCCCCTGATTGTTTTATACACACGGGACATGTCACCAGGTGAACAGTATAAGTGAGGAGAGAGTGTTCCCCTGATTGTTTAATACACACGGGACATGTCACCAGGTGAACAGTATAAGTGAGGAGAGAGTGTTCCCCTGATTGTTTAATACAAACGGGACATGTCACCAGGTGAACAGTATAAGTGAGGAGAGTGTGTTCCCCTGATGGTTTAATATTCACAGGACATGTCACCCGGTGAACAGTATAAGAGAGGAGAGTGCGTTCCCCTGATGGTTTAATATACGCGGGACATGTCACCAGGTGAACAGTATAAGTGAGGAGAGTGTGTTCCCCTGATGGTTTAATATTCACAGGACATGTTACCTGGGGAAGAGTATAAGTGAGGAGAGTGTGTTCCCCTGATGGTTTAATATACACAGGACATGTCACTAGGTGAACAGTATAAGTGAGGAGAGTGTGTTCCCATGATTGTTTAATAAACTCGGGACATGTCACCAGGTGAACAGTATAAGTGAGGAGATTGTGTTCCCCTGATTGTTTAATGCACACGGGACATGTCACCAGGTGAACAGTATAAGTGAGGAGAGTGTGTTCCCCTGATGGTTTTATGCACACGGGACATGTCACCAGGTGAACAGTATAAGTGAGGAGTAAGTGTTCCCCTGATTGTTTAACATGCACGGGACATTTTACCAGGTGAACAGTATAAGCGAGGAGAGTGTGTTCCCCTGATGGTTTAATATACACGAGACATGTTACCAGGTGAACAGCATATGTGAGGAGAGTGTGTTGCCCTGATGGTTTAATATACACGCGACATGTTACGAGGTGAAGAGTATAAGTGAGGAGATTGTGTTGCCCTGATGGTTTAATATACACGGGACATGATACCAGGTGAACAGTATAAGTGAGGAGAGTGTGTTGCCCTGATGGTTTAATATACACAGGACATGTTACCAGGTGAAGAGTAGAAGTGAGGAGAGTGTGTTCCCCTAATGGTTTAATACACAAGGGACATGTGACCAGGTGAACAGTATAAGTTTGGAGAGTGTGTGCCCCTGATGGTTTAACATACACAGGATATGTTACCAGGTAAACAGTATAAGTGAGGAGAGTGTGTTCCCCTGATGGGTTCATATGCACAGGACATGTTACCAGGTGAACAGTATAAGTGAGGAGAGTGTGTTCCCCTGATTGTTTAATTCACACGGGACATGTTACCAGGTGAACAGAATAGTGAGGAGAGTGTTTTCCCATGATGGTTTAATACACACGGGACATGTCACCAGGTGAACAGTATAAGTGAGGAGAGTGTGTTCCCCTGATTTTTTAATGCACATAGGACATGTTACCAGGTGAACAGTAGAAGTGAGGAGAGTGTGTTCCCCTGATGGTTTCATATACATGGGACATGTTACCAGGTGAACAGTGTAAGTGAAGAGAGTGTGTTCCCCTGATGGTTTAATATACACAGGACATGTTACCAGGTGAACAGTATAAGTGAGGAGAGTGTGTTCCCCTGATTGTTTAATACGCACGGGACATGTTACCAGGTGAACAGTATAAGTGAGGTGAGTGTGTTCCCCTGATGGTTTAATATACACGGGACATGTTACCAGGTGAACATTATAAGTGAAGAGAGTGTGTTCCCCTGATTGTTTAATACACACGGGACATGTTACCAGGTGAACAGAATAGTGAGGAGAGTGTGTGCCCCTGATGGTTTAACATACACAGGATATGTTACCAGGTAAACAGTATAAGTGAGGAGAGTGTGTTCCCCTGATGGTTTAATATACACAGGACATGTTACCAGGTGAACAGTATAAGTGAGGAGAGTGTGTTCCAATGATGCTTTAATGCACACGGGACATGTCACCAGGTGAACAGTATATGTGAGGAGAGTGTGTTCCCCTGATGGTTTAATATTCACAGGACATGTTACCTGGTGAAGAGTATAAGTGAGGAGAGTGTGTTCCCCAGATGGCTGAATATGCACAGGACATGTTACCAGGTGAACAGTATAAGTGAGGAGAGTGTGTTCCCCTGATGGTTTAATATACACAGGACATGTCACTAGGTGAAAAGTATAAGTGAGGAGAGTGTGTTCCCCTGATTGTTTAATATACACGGGACATGTTACCAGGTGAACAGTATAAGTGAGGAGAGTGTGTTCCCCTGATGGTTTAATATACACGGGACATGTTACCAGATGAACAGTATAAGTGAGGAGAGTGTGTTCCCCTGATTTTTTAATGCACACGAGACATGTTACCAGGTGAACAGTAGAAGTGAGGAGAGTGTGTTCCCCTGATGTTTTAATATACACGGGACATGTTACCAGGTGAACAGTATAAGTGAGGAGAGTGTGTTCCCCTGATTGTTTAATACGCACGGGACATGTCACCAGGTGAACAGTATAAGTGAGGAGAGTGTGTTCCCCTGAGGGTTTAATATACACGGGACATGTTACCAGGTGAACAGTATAAGTGAGGAGAGTGTGTTTTCCTCATGGTTTAATACACACGGGACATGTTACCAGGTGAAGAGTATAAGTGAGGAGAGTTTGTTCCCCTGATTTTTTAATGCACACGAGACATGTTACCAGGTGAACAGTAGAAGAGAGGAGAGTGTGTTCCCCTGATGGTTTAATATACACGGGACATGTCACCAGGTGAACAGTATAAGTGAGGAGAGTGTGTTCCCCTGATTGCTTAATACGCACGGGACATGTCACCAGGTGAACAGTATAAGTGAGGAGAGTGTGTTCCCCTGAGGGTTTAATATACACGGGACATGTTACCAGGTGAACAGTATAAGTGAGGAGAGTGTGTTTTCCTCATGGTTTAATACGCACGGGACATGTCACCAGGTGAACAGTATAAGTGAGGAGAGTGTGTTCCCCAGATGGCTGAATATGCACAGGACATGTTACCAGGTGAACAGTATAAGTGAGGAGAGTGTGTTCCCCTGATGGCTGAATATGCACAGGACATGTTACCAGGTGAACAGTATAAGTGAGGAGAGTGTGTTCCCCTGATGGTTTAATACACACAGGACATGTCACTAGGTGAAAAGTATAAGTGAGGAGAGTGTGTTCCCCTGATTGTTTAATGCACACGAGACATGTTACCAGGTGAACAGTAGAAGTGGGGAGAGTGTGTTCCCCTGATGGTTTAATATACACGGGACATGTCACCAGGTGAACAGTATAAGTGAGGAGAGTGTGTTCCAATGATGGTTTAATGCACACGGGACATGTCACCAGGTGAAATGTATATGTGAGGAGAGTGTGTTCCCCTGATGGTTTAATATACACAGGACATGTCACCAGGTGAACAATATAAGTGAGGTGAGTGTGTTCCCCCGATGGTTTAATATACACGGGACATGTTACCAGGTGAACAGTATAAGTGAGGAGAGTGTGTTCCCCTGATGGTTTAATATACACGGGACATGTGACCAGATGAACAGTATAAGTGAGGAGAGTGTGTTCCCCTGATTTTTTAATGCACACGAGACATGTTACCAGGTGAACAGTAGAAGTGAGGAGAGTGTGTTCCCCTGATGGTTTAATATACACGGGACATGTCACCAGGTGAACAGTATAAGTGCGGAGAGTGTGTTCCCCTGAGGGTTTAATATACACGGGACATGTTACCAGGTGAACAGTATAAGTGAGGAGAGTGTGTTTTCCTCATGGTTTAATACACACGGGACATGTTACCAGGTGAAGAGTATAAGTGAGGAGAGTGTGTGCCCCTGATGGTTTAACATACACAGGATATGTTACCAGGTAAACAGTATAAGTGAGGAGAGTGTGTTCCCCTGATGGTTTAATAGACACAGGACATGTTACCAGGTGAACAGTATAAGTGAGGAGAGTGTGTTCACCAATTGTTTAATTCACAAGGGACATGTTACCAGGTGAACAGTATAAGTGAGGAGAGTGTGTTCCCCTGATGGTTTAATATTCACAGGACATGTTACCTGGTGAAGAGTATAAGTGAGGAGAGTGTGTTCCCCAGATGGCTGAATATGCACAGGACATGTTACCAGGTGAACAGTATAAGTGAGGAGAGTGTGTTCCCCTGATGGTTTAATATACACAGGACATGTCACTAGGTGAAAAGTAGAAGTGAGGAGAGTGTGTTCCCCTGATTGTTTAATACTCACGGGACATGTCACCAGGTGAACAGTATAAGTGAGGTGAGTGTGTTCCCCTGATGGTTTAATATACACGGGACATGTTACCAGATGAACAGTATAAGTGAGGAGAGTGTGTTCCCCTGATGGTTTAATATACACGGGACATGTTACCAGATGAACAGTATAAGTGAGGAGAGTGTGTTCCCCTGATTTTTTAATGCACACGGGACATGTTACCAGATGAACAGTATAAGTGAGGAGAGTGTGTTCCCCTGATTTTTTAATGCACACGAGACATGTTACCAGGTGAACAGTAGAAGTGAGGAGAGTGTGTTCCCCTGATGGTTTAATATACACGGGACATGTCACCAGGTGAACAGTATAAGTGCGGAGAGTGTGTTCCCCTGAGGGTTTAATATACACGGGACATGTTACCAGGTGAACAGTATAAGTGAGGAGAGTGTGTTTTCCTCATGGTTTAATACACACGGGACATGTTACCAGGTGAAGAGTATAAGTGAGGAGAGTGTGTGCCCCTGATGGTTTAACATACACAGGATATGTTACCAGGTAAACAGTATAAGTGAGGAGAGTGTGTTCCCCTGATGGTTTAATAGACACAGGACATGTTACCAGGTGAACAGTATAAGTGAGGAGAGTGTGTTCACCAATTGTTTAATTCACAAGGGACATGTTACCAGGTGAACAGTATAAGTGAGGAGAGTGTGTTCCCCTGATGGTTTAATATTCACAGGACATGTTACCTGGTGAAGAGTATAAGTGAGGAGAGTGTGTTCCCCAGATGGCTGAATATGCACAGGACATGTTACCAGGTGAACAGTATAAGTGAGGAGAGTGTGTTCCCCTGATGGTTTAATATACACAGGACATGTCACTAGGTGAAAAGTAGAAGTGAGGAGAGTGTGTTCCCCTGATTGTTTAATACTCACGGGACATGTCACCAGGTGAACAGTATAAGTGAGGTGAGTGTGTTCCCCTGATGGTTTAATATACACGGGACATGTTACCAGATGAACCGTATAAGTGAGGAGAGTGTGTTCCCCTGATGGTTTAATATACACGGGACATGTTACCAGATGAACAGTATAAGTGAGGAGAGTGTGTTCCCCTGATTTTTTAATGCACACGGGACATGTTACCAGGTGAACAGTAGAAGTGAGGAGAGTGTGTTCCCCTGATGGTTTCATATACATGGGACATGTTACCAGGTGAACAGTATAAGTGAGGAGAGTGTGTTCCCCTGATTGTTTAATACACACGGGACATGTTACCAGGTGAACAGAATAGTGAGGAGAATGTTTTCCCCTGATGGTTTAATGCGCACGGGACATGTTACCAGGTGAACAGTATAAGTGAGGAGAGTGTGTTCCCCTGATTGTTTAATACGCACGGGACATGTTGCCAGGTGAAGAGTATAAGTGAGGAGAGTGTGTTCCCCTAATGGTTTAATACACACGGGACATGTTACCAGGTGAAGAGTAGAAGTGAGGAGAGTGTCTGCCCCTGATGGTTTAATATACACAGGACATGTTACCAGGTGAACAGTATATGTGAGGAGAGTGTGTTCCCCTGATGGTTTAATATTCACAGGACATGTTACCTGGTGAAGAGTATAAGTGAGGAGAGTGTGTTCCCCTGATGGTTTAATATACACAGGACATGTTACCAGGTGAACAGTATAAGTGAGGAGAGTGTGTTCCAATGATGCTTTAATGCACACGAGACATGTTACCAGGTGAACAGTATAAGTGAGGAGAGTGTGTTCCCCTGATTGCTTAATACGCACGGGACATGTCACCAGGTGAACAGTATAAGTGAGGAGAGTGTGTTCCCCTGAGGGTTTAATATACACGGGACATGTTACCAGGTGAACAGTATAAGTGAGGAGAGTGTGTTTTCCTCATGGTTTAATACACACGGGACATGTTACCAGGTGAAGAGTATAAGTGAGGAGAGTGTGTGCCCCTGATGGTTTAACATACACAGGATATGTTACCAGGTAAACAGTATAAGTGAGGAGAGTGTGTTCCCCTGATGGTTTAATAGACACAGGACATGTTACCAGGTGAACAGTATAAGTGAGGAGAGTGTGTTCACCGATTGTTTAATTCACACGGGACATGTTACCAGGTGAACAGTATATGTGAGGAGAGTGTGTTCCCCTGATGGTTTAATATTCACAGGACATGTTACCTGGTGAAGAGTATAAGTGAGGAGAGTGTCTGCCCCTGATGGTTTAATATACACAGGACATGTTACCAGGTGAACAGTATATGTGAGGAGAGTGTGTTCCCCTGATGGTTTAATATTCACAGGACATGTTACCTGGTGAAGAGTATAAGTGAGGAGAGTGTGTTCCCCTGATGGTTTAATATACACAGGACATGTTACCAGGTGAACAGTATAAGTGAGGAGAGTGTGTTCCAATGATGCTTTAATGCACACGAGACATGTTACCAGGTGAACAGTATAAGTGAGGAGAGTGTGTTCCCCTGATTGCTTAATACGCACGGGACATGTCACCAGGTGAACAGTATAAGTGAGGAGAGTGTGTTCCCCTGAGGGTTTAATATACACGGGACATGTTACCAGGTGAACAGTATAAGTGAGGAGAGTGTGTTTTCCTCATGGTTTAATACACACGGGACATGTTACCAGGTGAAGAGCATAAGTGAGGAGAGTGTGCGCCCCTGATGGTTTAACATACACAGGATATGTTACCAGGTAAACAGTATAAGTGAGGAGAGTGTGTTCCCCTGATGGTTTAATAGACACAGGACATGTTACCAGGTGAACAGTATAAGTGAGGAGAGTGTGTTCACCGATTGTTTAATTCACAAGGGACATGTTACCAGGTGAACAGTATATGTGAGGAGAGTGTGTTCCCCTGATGGTTTAATATTCACAGGACATGTTACCTGGTGAAGAGTATAAGTGAGGAGAGTGTGTTCCCCAGATGGCTGAATATGCACAGGACATGTTACCAGGTGAACAGTATAAGTGAGGAGAGTGTGTTCCCCTGATGGTTTAATATACACAGGACATGTCACTAGGTGAAAAGTACAAGTGAGGAGAGTGTGTTCCCCTGATTGTTTAATACGCACGGGACATGTCACCAGGTGAACAGTATAAGTGAGGTGAGTGTGTTCCCCTGATGGTTTAATATACACGGGACATGTTACCAGATGAACAGTATAAGTGAGGAGAGTGTGTTCCCCTGATGGTTTAATATACATGGGACATGTTACCAGATGAACAGTATAAGTGAGGAGAGTGTGTTCCCCTGATTTTTTAATGCACACGGGACATGTTACCAGGTGAACAGTAGAAGTGAGGAGAGTGTGTTCCCCTGATGGTTTCATATACATGGGACATGTTTCCAGGTGAACAGTATAAGTGAGGAGAGTGTGTTCCCCTGATTGTTTAATACACACGGGACATGTTACCAGGTGAACAGAATAGTGAGGAGAATGTTTTCCCCAGATGGTTTAATGCGCACGGGACAAGTTACCAGGTGAACAGTATTAGTGAGGAGAGTGTGTTCCCCTGATTGTTTAATACGCACGGGACATGTTACCAGGTGAACAGTATAAGTGAGGTGAGTGTGTTCCCCTGATGGTTTAATATACACGGGACATGTTACCAGGTGAACATTATAAGTGAAGAGAGTGTGTTCCCCTGATTGTTTAATACACACGGGACATGTTACCAGGTGAACAGAATAGTGAGGAGAGTGTGTTCCCCTGATGGTTTAACATACACAGGATATGTTACCAGGTAAACAGTATAAGTGAGGAGAGTGTGTTCCCCTGATGGTTTAATATACACAGGACATGTTACCAGGTGAACAGTATAAGTGAGGAGAGTGTGTTCCAATGATGCTTTAATGCACACGGGACATGTCAACAGGTGAACAGTATATGTGAGGAGAGTGTGTTCCACCGATGGTTTAATATTCACAGGACATGTTACCTGGTGAAGAGTATAAGTGAGGAGAGTGTGTTCCCCAGATGGCTGAATATGCACAGGACATGTTACCAGGTGAACAGTATAAGTGAGGAGAGTGTGTTCCCCTGATGGTTTAATATACACAGGACATGTCACTAGGTGAAAAGTATAAGTGAGGAGAGTGTGTTCCCCTGATTGTTTAATTCACACGAGACATGTTACCAGGTGAAGAGTAGAAGTGAGGAGAGTGTGTTCCCCTGATGGTTTAACATACACAGGATATGTTACCAGGTAAACAGTATAAGTGAGGAGAGTGTGTTCCCCTGATGGTTTAATATACACGGGACATGTTACCAGGTGAACAGTATAAGTGAGGAGAGTATGTTCCCCTGATGGTTTAATACACACGGGACATGTTACCAGGTGAAGAGTAGAAGTGAGGAGAGTGTCTGCCCCTGATGGTTTAACATACACAGGATATGTTACCAGGTAAACAGTATAAGTGAGGAGAGTGTGTTCCCCTGATGGTTTAATATACACGGGACATGTTACCAGGTGAACAGTATAAGTGCGGAGAGTATGTTCCCCTGATGGTTTAATATACACGGGAATTGTTACCAGGTGAACAGTATAAGTGAGGAGAGTGTGTTCCCCTGATGGTTTAATATACACAGGACATGTTACCAGGTGAACAGTATAAGTGAGGAGAGTGTGTTCCAATGATGCTTTAATGCACACGGGACATGTCACCAGGTGAACAGTATATGTGAGGTGAGTGTGTTCCCCTGATGGTTTAATATTCACAGGACATGTTACCTGGTGAAGAGTATAAGTGAGGAGAGTGTGTTCCCCAGATGGCTGAATATGCACAGGACATGTTACCAGGTGAACAGTATAAGTGAGGAGAGTATGTTCCCCTGATGGTTTAATATACACAGGACATGTCACTAGGTGAAAAGTATAAGTGAGGAGAGTGTGTTCCCCTGATTGTTTAATATACACGGGACATGTTACCAGGTGAACAGTATAAGTGAGGAGAGTGTGTTCCCCTGATGGTTTAATATACACGGGACATGTTACCAGATGAACAGTATAAGTGAGGAGAGTGTGTTCCCCTGATTTTTTAATGCACACGAGACATGTTACCAGGTGAACAGTAGAAGTGAGGAGAGTGTGTTCCCCTGATGGTTTAATATACACGGGACATGTTACCAGGTGAACAGTATAAGTGAGGAGAGTGTGTTCCCCTGATTGTTTAATACGCACGGGACATGTCACCAGGTGAACAGTATAAGTGAGGAGAGTGTGTTCCCCTGAGGGTTTAATATACACGGGACATGTTACCAGGTGAACAGTATAAGTGAGGAGAGTGTGTTTTCCTCATGGTTTAATACACACGGGACATGTTACCAGGTGAAGAGTATAAGTGAGGAGAGTGTGTTCCCCTGATTTTTTAATGCACACGAGACATGTTACCAGGTGAACAGTAGAAGTGAGGAGAGTGTGTTCCCCTGATGGTTTAATATACACGGGACATGTCACCAGGTGAACAGTATAAGTGAGGAGAGTGTGTTCCCCTGATTTTTTAATGCACACGAGACATGTTACCAGGTGAACAGTATAAGTGAGGAGAGTGTGTTCCCCTGATTGCTTAATACGCACGGGACATGTCACCAGGTGAACAGTATAAGTGAGGAGAGTGTGTTCCCCTGAGGGTTTAATATACACGGGACATGTTACCAGGTGAACAGTATAAGTGAGGAGAGTGTGTTTTCCTCATGGTTTAATACACACGGGAAATGTTACCAGGTGAAGAGTATAAGTGAGGAGAGTGTGTTCACCGATTGTTTAATTCACAAGGGACATGTTACCAGGTGAACAGTATATGTGAGGAGAGTGTGTTCCCCTGATGGTTTAACATACACAGGATATGTTACCAGGTAAACAGTATAAGTGAGGAGAGTGTTTTCACCGATTGTTTAATTCACAAGGGACATGTTACCAGGTGAACAGTATATGTGAGGAGAGTGTGTTCCCCTGATGGTTTAATATTCACAGGACATGTTACCTGGTGAAGAGTATAAGTGAGGAGAGTGTGTTCCCCAGATGGCTGAATATGCACAGGACATGTTACCAGGTGAACAGTATAAGTGAGGAGAGTGTGTTCCCCTGATGGTTTAATATACACAGGACATGTCACTAGGTGAAAAGTAGAAGTGAGGAGAGTGTGTTCCCCTGATTGTTTAATACGCACGGGACATGTCACCAGGTGAACAGTATAAGTGAGGTGAGTGTGTTCCCCTGATGGTTTAATATACACGGGACATGTTACCAGATGAACAGTATAAGTGAGGAGAGTGTGTTCCCCTGATGGTTTAATATACACGGGACATGTTACCAGATGAACAGTATAAGTGAGGAGAGTGTGTTCCCCTGATTTTTTAATGCACACGGGACATGTTACCAGGTGAACAGTAGAAGTGAGGAGAGTGTGTTCCCCTGATGGTTTCATATACATGGGACATGTTTCCAGGTGAACAGTATAAGTGAGGAGAGTGTGTTCCCCTGATTGTTTAATACACACGGGACATGTTACCAGGTGAACAGAATAGTGAGGAGAATGTTTTCCCCTGATGGTTTAATGCGCACGGGACAAGTTACCAGGTGAACAGTATAAGTGAGGAGAGTGTGTTCCCCTGATTGTTTAATACGCACGGGACATGTTACCAGGTGAACAGTATAAGTGAGGTGAGTGTGTTCCCCTGATGGTTTAATATACACGGGACATGTTACCAGGTGAACATTATAAGTGAAGAGAGTGTGTTCCCCTGATTGTTTAATACACACGGGACATGTTACCAGGTGAACAGAATAGTGAGGAGAGTGTGTTCCCCTGATGGTTTAACATACACAGGATATGTTACCAGGTAAACAGTATAAGTGAGGAGAGTGTGTTCCCCTGATGGTTTAATATACACAGGACATGTTACCAGGTGAACAGTATAAGTGAGGAGAGTGTGTTCCAATGATGCTTTAATGCACACGGGACATGTCACCAGGTGAACAGTATATGTGAGGAGAGTGTGTTCCCCTGATGGTTTAATATTCACAGGACATGTTACCTGGTGAAGAGTATAAGTGAGGAGAGTGTGTTCCCCAGATGGCTGAATATGCACAGGACATGTTACCAGGTGAACAGTATAAGTGAGGAGAGTGTGTTCCCCTGATGGTTTAATATACACAGGACATGTCACTAGGTGAAAAGTATAAGTGAGGAGAGTGTGTTCCCCTGATTGTTTAATATACACGGGACATGTTACCAGGTGAACAGTATAAGTGAGGAGAGTGTGTTCCCCTGATGGTTTAATATACACGGGACATGTTACCAGATGAACAGTATAAGTGAGGAGAGTGTGTTCCCCTGATTTTTTAATGCACACGAGACATGTTACCAGGTGAACAGTAGAAGTGAGGCGAGTGTGTTCCCCTGATGTTTTAATATACACGGGACATGTTACCAGGTGAACAGTATAAGTGAGGAGAGTGTGTTCCCCTGATTGTTTAATACGCACGGGACATGTCACCAGGTGAACAGTATAAGTGAGGAGAGTGTGTTCCCCTGAGGGTTTAATATACACGGGACATGTTACCAGGTGAACAGTATAAGTGAGGAGAGTGTGTTTTCCTCATGGTTTAATACACACGGGACATGTTACCAGGTGAAGAGTATAAGTGAGGAGAGTTTGTTCCCCTGATTTTTTAATGCACACGAGACATGTTACCAGGTGAACAGTAGAAGTGAGGAGAGTGTGTTCCCCTGATGGTTTAATATACACGGGACATGTCACCAGGTGAACAGTATAAGTGAGGAGAGTGTGTTCCCCTGATTGCTTAATACGCACGGGACATGTCACCAGGTGAACAGTATAAGTGAGGAGAGTGTGTTCCCCTGAGGGTTTAATATACACGGGACATGTTACCAGGTGAACAGTATAAGTGAGGAGAGTGTGTTTTCCTCATGGTTTAATACGCACGGGACATGTCACCAGGTGAACAGTATAAGTGAGGAGAGTGTGTTCCCCAGATGGCTGAATATGCACAGGACATGTCACTAGGTGAAAAGTATAAGTGAGGAGAGTGTGTTCCCCTGATTGTTTAATGCACACGAGACATGTTACCAGGTGAACAGTAGAAGTGGGGAGAGTGTGTTCCCCTGATGGTTTAATATACACGGGACATGTCACCAGGTGAACAGTATAAGTGAGGAGAGTGTGTTCCAATGATGGTTTAATGCACACGGGACATGTCACCAGGTGAAATGTATATGTGAGGAGAGTGTGTTCCCCTGATGGTTTAATATACACAGGACATGTCACCAGGTGAACAATATAAGTGAGGTGAGTGTGTTCCCCCGATGGTTTAATATACACGGGACATGTTACCAGGTGAACAGTATAAGTGAGGAGAGTGTGTTCCCCTGATGGTTTAATATACACGGGACATGTTACCAGATGAACAGTATAAGTGAGGAGAGTGTGTTCCCCTGATTTTTTAATGCACACGAGACATGTTACCAGGTGAACAGTAGAAGTGAGGAGAGTGTGTTCCCCTGATGGTTTAATATACACGGGACATGTCACCAGGTGAACAGTATAAGTGCGGAGAGTGTGTTCCCCTGAGGGTTTAATATACACGAGACATGTTACCAGGTGAACAGTATAAGTGAGGAGAGTGTGTTTTCCTCATGGTTTAATACACACGGGACATGTTACCAGGTGAAGAGTATAAGTGAGGAGAGTGTGTGCCCCTGATGGTTTAACATACACAGGATATGTTACCAGGTAAACAGTATAAGTGAGGAGAGTGTGTTCCCCTGATGGTTTAATAGACACAGGACATGTTACCAGGTGAACAGTATAAGTGAGGAGAGTGTGTTCACCAATTGTTTAATTCACAAGGGACATGTTACCAGGTGAACAGTATAAGTGAGGAGAGTGTGTTCCCCTGATGGTTTAATATTCACAGGACATGTTACCTGGTGAAGAGTATAAGTGAGGAGAGTGTGTTCCCCAGATGGCTGAATATGCACAGGACATGTTACCAGGTGAACAGTATAAGTGAGGAGAGTGTGTTCCCCTGATGGTTTAATATACACAGGACATGTCACTAGGTGAAAAGTAGAAGTGAGGAGAGTGTGTTCCCCTGATTGTTTAATACTCACGGGACATGTCACCAGGTGAACAGTATAAGTGAGGTGAGTGTGTTCCCCTGATGGTTTAATATACACGGGACATGTTACCAGATGAACAGTATAAGTGAGGAGAGTGTGTTCCCCTGATGGTTTAATATACACGGGACATGTTACCAGATGAACAGTATAAGTGAGGAGAGTGTGTTCCCCTGATTTTTTAATGCACACGGGACATGTTACCAGATGAACAGTATAAGTGAGGAGAGTGTGTTCCCCTGATTTTTTAATGCACACGAGACATGTTACCAGGTGAACAGTAGAAGTGAGGAGAGTGTGTTCCCCTGATGGTTTAATATACACGGGACATGTCACCAGGTGAACAGTATAAGTGCGGAGAGTGTGTTCCCCTGAGGGTTTAATATACACGGGACATGTTACCAGGTGAACAGTATAAGTGAGGAGAGTGTGTTTTCCTCATGGTTTAATACACACGGGACATGTTACCAGGTGAAGAGTATAAGTGAGGAGAGTGTGTGCCCCTGATGGTTTAACATACACAGGATATGTTACCAGGTAAACAGTATAAGTGAGGAGAGTGTGTTCCCCTGATGGTTTAATAGACACAGGACATGTTACCAGGTGAACAGTATAAGTGAGGAGAGTGTGTTCACCAATTGTTTAATTCACAAGGGACATGTTACCAGGTGAACAGTATAAGTGAGGAGAGTGTGTTCCCCTGATGGTTTAATATTCACAGGACATGTTACCTGGTGAAGAGTATAAGTGAGGAGAGTGTGTTCCCCAGATGGCTGAATATGCACAGGACATGTTACCAGGTGAACAGTATAAGTGAGGAGAGTGTGTTCCCCTGATGGTTTAATATACACAGGACATGTCACTAGGTGAAAAGTAGAAGTGAGGAGAGTGTGTTCCCCTGATTGTTTAATACTCACGGGACATGTCACCAGGTGAACAGTATAAGTGAGGTGAGTGTGTTCCCCTGATGGTTTAATATACACGGGACATGTTACCAGATGAACAGTATAAGTGAGGAGAGTGTGTTCCCCTGATGGTTTAATATACACGGGACATGTTACCAGATGAACAGTATAAGTGAGGAGAGTGTGTTCCCCTGATTTTTTAATGCACACGGGACATGTTACCAGGTGAACAGTAGAAGTGAGGAGAGTGTGTTCCCCTGATGGTTTCATATACATGGGACATGTTACCAGGTGAACAGTATAAGTGAGGAGAGTGTGTTCCACTGATTGTTTAATACACACGGGACATGTTACCAGGTGAACAGAATAGTGAGGAGAATGTTTTCCCCTGATGGTTTAATGCGCACGGGACATGTTACCAGGTGAACAGTATAAGTGAGGAGAGTGTGTTCCCCTGATTGTTTAATACGCACGGGACATGTTACCAGGTGAAGAGTATAAGTGAGGAGAGTGTGTTCCCCTAATGGTTTAATACACACGGGACATGTTACCAGGTGAAGAGTAGAAGTGAGGAGAGTGTCTGCCCCTGATGGTTTAATATACACAGGACATGTTACCAGGTGAACAGTATATGTGAGGAGAGTGTGTTCCCCTGATGGTTTAATATTCACAGGACATGTTACCTGGTGAAGAGTATAAGTGAGGAGAGTGTGTTCCCCTGATGGTTTAATATACACAGGACATGTTACCAGGTGAACAGTATAAGTGAGGAGAGTGTGTTCCAATGATGCTTTAATGCACACGAGACATGTTACCAGGTGAACAGTATAAGTGAGGAGAGTGTGTTCCCCTGATTGCTTAATACGCACGGGACATGTCACCAGGTGAACAGTATAAGTGAGGAGAGTGTGTTCCCCTGAGGGTTTAATATACACGGGACATGTTACCAGGTGAACAGTATAAGTGAGGAGAGTGTGTTTTCCTCATGGTTTAATACACACGGGACATGTTACCAGGTGAACAGTATAAGTGAGGAGAGTGTGTGCCCCTGATGGTTTAACATACACAGGATATGTTACCAGGTAAACAGTATAAGTGAGGAGAGTGTGTTCCCCTGATGGTTTAATAGACACAGGACATGTTACCAGGTGAACAGTATAAGTGAGGAGAGTGTGTTCACCGATTGTTTAATTCACACGGGACATGTTACCAGGTGAACAGTATATGTGAGGAGAGTGTGTTCCCCTGATGGTTTAATATTCACAGGACATGTTACCTGGTGAAGAGTATAAGTGAGGAGAGTGTCTGCCCCTGATGGTTTAATATACACAGGACATGTTACCAGGTGAACAGTATATGTGAGGAGAGTGTGTTCCCCTGATGGTTTAATATTCACAGGACATGTTACCTGGTGAAGAGTATAAGTGAGGAGAGTGTGTTCCCCTGATGGTTTAATATACACAGGACATGTTACCAGGTGAACAGTATAAGTGAGGAGAGTGTGTTCCAATGATGCTTTAATGCACACGAGACATGTTACCAGGTGAACAGTATAAGTGAGGAGAGTGTGTTCCCCTGATTGCTTAATACGCACGGGACATGTCACCAGGTGAACAGTATAAGTGAGGAGAGTGTGTTCCCCTGAGGGTTTAATATACACGGGACATGTTACCAGGTGAACAGTATAAGTGAGGAGAGTGTGTTTTCCTCATGGTTTAATACACACGGGACATGTTACCAGGTGAAGAGCATAAGTGAGGAGAGTGTGCGCCCCTGATGGTTTAACATACACAGGATATGTTACCAGGTAAACAGTATAAGTGAGGAGAGTGTGTTCCCCTGATGGTTTAATAGACACAGGACATGTTACCAGGTGAACAGTATAAGTGAGGAGAGTGTGTTCACCGATTGTTTAATTCACAAGGGACATGTTACCAGGTGAACAGTATATGTGAGGAGAGTGTGTTCCCCTGATGGTTTAATATTCACAGGACATGTTACCTGGTGAAGAGTATAAGTGAGGAGAGTGTGTTCCCCAGATGGCTGAATATGCACAGGACATGTTACCAGGTGAACAGTATAAGTGAGGAGAGTGTGTTCCCCTGATGGTTTAATATACACAGGACATGTCACTAGGTGAAAAGTACAAGTGAGGAGAGTGTGTTCCCCTGATTGTTTAATACGCACGGGACATGTCACCAGGTGAACAGTATAAGTGAGGTGAGTGTGTTCCCCTGATGGTTTAATATACACGGGACATGTTACCAGATGAACAGTATAAGTGAGGAGAGTGTGTTCCCCTGATGGTTTAATATACACGGGACATGTTACCAGATGAACAGTATAAGTGAGGAGAGTGTGTTCCCCTGATTTTTTAATGCACACGGGACATGTTACCAGGTGAACAGTAGAAGTGAGGAGAGTGTGTTCCCCTGATGGTTTCATATACATGGGACATGTTTCCAGGTGAACAGTATAAGTGAGGAGAGTGTGTTCCCCTGATTGTTTAATACACACGGGACATGTTACCAGGTGAACAGAATAGTGAGGAGAATGTTTTCCCCTGATGGTTTAATGCGCACGGGACAAGTTACCAGGTGAACAGTATTAGTGAGGAGAGTGTGTTCCCCTGATTGTTTAATACGCACGGGACATGTTACCAGGTGAACAGTATAAGTGAGGTGAGTGTGTTCCCCTGATGGTTTAATATACACGGGACATGTTACCAGGTGAACATTATAAGTGAAGAGAGTGTGTTCCCCTGATTGTTTAATACACACGGGACATGTTACCAGGTGAACAGAATAGTGAGGAGAGTGTGTTCCCCTGATGGTTTAACATACACAGGATATGTTACCAGGTAAACAGTATAAGTGAGGAGAGTGTGTTCCCCTGATGGTTTAATATACACAGGACATGTTACCAGGTGAACAGTATAAGTGAGGAGAGTTTGTTCCAATGATGCTTTAATGCACATGGGACATGTCAACAGGTGAACAGTATATGTGAGGAGAGTGTGTTCCCCTGATGGTTTAATATTCACAGGACATGTTACCTGGTGAAGAGTATAAGTGAGGAGAGTGTGTTCCCCAGATGGCTGAATATGCACAGGACATGTTACCAGGTGAACAGTATAAGTGAGGAGAGTGTGTTCCCCTGATGGTTTAATATACACAGGACATGTCACTAGGTGAAAAGTATAAGTGAGGAGAGTGTGTTCCCCTGATTGTTTAATATACACGGGACTTGTTACCAGGTGAACAGTATAAGTGAGGAGAGTGTGTTCCCCTGATGGTTTAATATACACGGGACATGTTACCAGATGAACAGTATAAGTGAGGAGAGTGTGTTCCCCTGATTTTTTAATGCACACGAGACATGTTACCAGGTGAACAGTAGAAGTGAGGAGAGTGTGTTCCCCTGATGTTTTAATATACACGGGACATGTTACCAGGTGAACAGTATAAGTGAGGAGAGTGTGTTCCCCTGATTGTTTAATACGCACGGGACATGTTACCAGGTGAACAGTATAAGTGAGGAGAGTGTGTTTTCCTCATGGTTTAATACACACGGGACATGTTACCAGGTGAACAGTATAAGTGAGGAGAGTGTGTTCCCCTGAGGGTTTAATATACACGGGACATGTTACCAGGTGAACAGTATAAGTGAGGAGAGTGTGTTTTCCTCATGGTTTAATACACACGGGACATGTTACCAGGTGAAGAGTATAAGTGAGGAGAGTTTGTTCCCCTGATTTTTTAATGCACACGAGACATGTTACCAGGTGAACAGTAGAAGTGAGGAGAATGTGTTCCCCTGATGGTTTAATATACACGGGACATGTCACCAGGTGAACAGTATAAGTGAGGAGAGTGTGTTCCCCTGATTGCTTAATACGCACGGGACATGTCACCAGGTGAACAGTATAAGTGAGGAGAGTGTGTTCCCCTGAGGGTTTAATATACACGGGACATGTTACCAGGTGAACAGTATAAGTGAGGAGAGTGTGTTTTCCTCATGGTTTAATACGCACGGGACATGTCACCAGGTGAACAGTATAAGTGAGGAGAGTGTGTTCCCCAGATGGCTGAATATGCACAGGACATGTTACCAGGTGAACAGTATAAGTGAGGAGAGTGTGTTCCCCTGATGGTTTAATATACACAGGACATGTCACTAGGTGAAAAGTATAAGTGAGGAGAGTGTGTTCCCCTGATTGTTTAATGCACACGAGACATGTTACCAGGTGAACAGTAGAAGTGGGGAGAGTGTGTTCCCCTGATGGTTTAATATACATGGGACATGTCACCAGGTGAACAGTATAAGTGAGGAGAGTGTGTTCCAATGATGGTTTAATGCACACGGGACATGTCACAAGGTGAAATGTATATGTGAGGAGAGTGTGTTCCCCTGATGGTTTAATATACACAGGACATGTCACCAGGTGAACAATATAAGTGAGGTGAGTGTGTTCCCCCGATGGTTTAATATACACGGGACATGTTACCAGGTGAACAGTATAAGTGAGGAGAGTGTGTTCCCCTGATGGTTTAATATACACGGGACATGTTACCAGATGAACAGTATAAGTGAGGAGAGTGTGTTCCCCTGATTTTTTAATGCACACGAGACATGTTACCAGGTGAACAGTAGAAGTGAGGAGAGTGTGTTTCCCTGATGGTTTAATATACACGGGACATGTCACCAGGTGAACAGTATAAGTGCGGAGAGTGTGTTCCCCTGAGGGTTTAATATACACGGGACATGTTACCAGGTGAACAGTATAAGTGAGGAGAGTGTGTTTTCCTCATGGTTTAATACACACGGGACATGTTACCAGGTGAAGAGTATAAGTGAGGAGAGTGTGTGCCCCTGATGGTTTAACATACACAGGATATGTTACCAGGTAAACAGTATAAGTGAGGAGAGTGTGTTCCCCTGATGGTTTAATATACACAGGACATGTCACTAGGTGAAAAGTATAAGTGAGGAGAGTGTGTTCACCAATTGTTTAATTCACAAGGGACATGTTACCAGGTGAACAGTATAAGTGAGGAGAGTGTGTTCCCCTGATGGTTTAATATTCACAGGACATGTTACCTGGTGAAGAGTATAAGTGAGGAGAGTGTGTTCCCCAGATGGCTGAATATGCACAGGACATGTTACCAGGTGAACAGTATAAGTGAGGAGAGTGTGTTCCCCTGATGGTTTAATATACACAGGACATGTCACTAGGTGAAAAGTAGAAGTGAGGAGAGTGTGTTCCCCTGATTGTTTAATACTCACGGGACATGTCACCAGGTGAACAGTATAAGTGAGGAGAGTGTGTTCCCCTGATGGTTTAATATACACGGGACATGTTACCAGATGAACAGTATAAGTGAGGAGAGTGTGTTCCCCTGATTTTTTAATGCACACGGGACATGTTACCAGGTGAACAGTAGAAGTGAGGAGAGTGTGTTCCCCTGATGGTTTCATATACATGGGACATGTTACCAGGTGAACAGTATAAGTGAGGAGAGTGTGTTCCACTGATTGTTTAATACACACGGGACATGTTACCAGGTGAACAGAATAGTGAGGAGAATGTTTTCCCCTGATGGTTTAATGCGCACGGGACATGTTACCAGGTGAACAGTATAAGTGAGGAGAGTGTGTTCCCCTGATTGTTTAATACGCACGGGACATGTTACCAGGTGAAGAGTATAAGTGAGGAGAGTGTGTTCCCCTAATGGTGTAATACACACGGAACATGTTACCAGGTGAAGAGTAGAAGTGAGGAGAGTGTCTGCCCCTGATGGTTTAATATACACAGGACATGTTACCAGGTGAACAGTATATGTGAGGAGAGTCTGTTCCCCTGATGGTTTAATATTCACAGGACATGTTACCTGGTGAAGAGTATAAGTGAGGAGAGTGTGTTCCCCTGATGGTTTAATATACACAGGACATGTTACCAGGTGAACAGTATAAGTGAGGAGAGTGTGTTCCAATGATGCTTTAATGCACACGAGACATGTTACCAGGTGAACAGTATAAGTGAGGAGAGTGTGTTCCCCTGATTGCTTAATACGCACGGGACATGTCACCAGGTGAACAGTATAAGTGAGGAGAGTGTGTTCCCCTGAGGGTTTAATATACACGGGACATGTTACCAGGTGAACAGTATAAGTGAGGAGAGTGTGTTTTCCTCATGGTTTAATACACACGGGACATGTTACCAGGTGAAGAGTATAAGTGAGGAGAGTGTGTGCCCCTGATGGTTTAACATACACAGGATATGTTACCAGGTAAACAGTATAAGTGAGGAGAGTGTGTTCCCCTGATGGTTTAATAGACACAGGACATGTTACCAGGTGAACAGTATAAGTGAGGAGAGTGTGTTCACCGATTGTTTAATTCACAAGGGACATGTTACCAGGTGAACAGTATATGTGAGGAGAGTGTGTTCCCCTGATGGTTTAATATTCACAGGACATGTTACCAGGTGAACAGTATAAGTGAGCAGAGTGTGTTCCCCAGATGGCTGAATATGCACAGGACATGTTACCAGGTGAACAGTATAAGTGAGGAGAGTGTGTTCCCCTGATGGTTTAATATACACAGGACATGTCACTAGGTGAAAAGTATAAGTGAGGAGAGTGTGTTCCCCTGATTGTTTAATATACACGGGACATGTTACCAGGTGAACAATATAACTGAGGAGAGTGTGTTCCCCTGATGGTTTAATATACACGGGACATGTTACCAGATGAACAGTATAAGTGAGGAGAGTGTGTTCCCCTGATTTTTTAATGCACACGAGACATGTTACCAGGTGAACAGTAGAAGTGAGGAGAGTGTGTTCCCCTGATGTTTTAATATACACGGGACATGTTACCAGGTGAACAGTATAAGTGAGGAGAGTGTGTTCCCCTGATTGTTTAATACGCACGGGACATGTCACCAGGTGAACAGTATAAGTGAGGAGAGTGTGTTCCCCTGAGGGTTTAATATACACGGGACATGTTACCAGGTGAACAGTATAAGTGAGGAGAGTTTGTTCCCCTGATTTTTTAATGCACACGAGACATGTTACCAGGTGAACAGTAGAAGTGAGGAGAGTGTGTTCCCCTGATGGTTTAATATACACGGGACATGTCACCAGGTGAACAGTATAAGTGAGGAGAGTGTGTTCCCTGATTTTTTAATGCACACGAGACATGTTACCAGGTGAACAGTATAAGTGAGGAGAGTCTGTTCCCCTGATTGCTTAATACGCACGGGACATGTCACCAGGTGAACAGTATAAGTGAGGAGAGTGTGTTCCCCTGAGGGTTTAATATACACGGGACATGTTACCAGGTGAACAGTATAAGTGAGGAGAGTGTGTTTTCCTCATGGTTTAATACGCACGGGACATGTTACCAGGTGAAGAGTATAAGTGAGGAGAGCGTGTGCCCCTGATGGTTTAATATACACAGGATATGTTACCAGGTAAACAGTATAAGTGAGGAGAGTGTGTTCCCCTGATGGTTTAATAGACACAGGACATGTTACCAGGTGAACAGTATAAGTGAGGAGAGTGTGTTCACCGATTGTTTAATTCACAAGGGACATGTTACCAGGTGAACAGTATATGTGAGGAGAGTGTGTTCCCCTGATGGTTTAATATTCACAGGACATGTTACCTGGTGAAGAGTATAAGTGAGGAGAGTGTGTTCCCCAGATGGCTGAATATGCACAGGACATGTTACCAGGTGAACAGTATAAGTGAGGAGAGTGTGTTCCCCTGATGGTTTAATATACACAGGACATGTCACTAGGTGAAAAGTACAAGTGAGGAGAGTGTGTTCCCCTGATTGTTTAATACGCACGGGACATGTCACCAGGTGAACAGTATAAGTGAGGTGAGTGTGTTCCCCTGATGGTTTAATATACACGGGACATGTTACCAGATGAACAGTATAAGTGAGGAGAGTGTGTTCCCCTGATGGTTTAATATACACGGGACATGTTACCAGATGAACAGTATAAGTGAGGAGAGTGTGTTCCCCTGATTTTTTAATGCACACGGGACATGTTACCAGGTGAACAGTAGAAGTGAGGAGAGTGTGTTCCCCTGATGGTTTCATATACATGGGACATGTTTCCAGGTGAACAGTATAAGTGAGGAGAGTGTGTTCCCCTGATTGTTTAATACACACGGGACATGTTACCAGGTGAACAGAATAGTGAGGAGAATGTTTTCCCCTGATGGTTTAATGCGCACGGGACAAGTTACCAGGTGAACAGTATAAGTGAGGAGAGTGTGTTCCCCTGATTGTTTAATACGCACGGGACATGTTACCAGGTGAACAGTATAAGTGAGGTGAGTGTGTTCCCCTGATGGTTTAATATACACGGGACATGTTACCAGGTGAACATTATAAGTGAAGAGAGTGTGTTCCCCTGATTGTTTAATACACACGGGACATGTTACCAGGTGAACAGAATAGTGAGGAGAGTGTGTTCCCCAGATTGTTTAATACACACGGGACTTGTTACCAGGTGAACAGAATAGTGAGGAGAGTGTGTTCCCCAGATTGTTTAATATACACAGGACATGTTACCAGATGAACAGTATAAGTGAGGAGAGTGTGTTCCCCTGATTGTTTAATGCACACGGGACATGTTACCTGGTGAACAGTATAAGTGAAGAGAGTGTGTTCCCCTGATTGTTTAATACACACGGGACATGTTACCTGGTGAACAGTATAAGTGAGGAGAAAGTGTTCCCCTGATTGTTTAATACGCACGGGACATGTTACCAGATGAACAGTATAAGTGAGGAGAGTGTGTTACCCTGATTGTTTAATACACACGGGACATGTCACCAGGTGAACAGAATAAGTGAGGAGAGTTTGTTCCCCTGATTGTTAAATGCACACGGGACATTTTACCAGGTGAAATCTATAAGAGAGGAGAGTGAGTTCCCATTATGGTTTAACTCACACGGGAGATGTTACCAGGTGAACAGTATAAGTGAGGAGAGTGTGTTCCCCTGATTGTTTAATACTCACGGAACATGTTACCAGGTGAACAGTATAAGTGAGGAGAGTGTGTTCCCCTGATGGTTTAATATTCACAGGACATGTTACCAGGTGAAGAGTATAAGTGAGGAGAGTGTGTTCCCCTGATGGTTTAATATACACAGGACATGTTACTAGGTGAAAAGTATAAGTGAGGAGAGTGTGTTCCCCAGATGGCTTAATATGCACGGGACATGTTACCAGGTGAACAGTATAAGTGAGGAGAGTGAGTTCCCCTGATGGTTTAATATACACGAGACATGTTACCAGGTGAACAGTATATGTGAGGAGAGTGTGTTGACCTGATGATTTAATATAAACAGGACATGTTACCAGGTGAACAGTATAAGTGAGGAGAGTGTGTTCCCCTGATGGTTTAATATACACGGGACACGTTACCTGATGAAGAGTATAAGTGAGGAGAGTGTGTTCCCCTGATGGTTTAACATGCACGGGACATTTTACCA